>NC_041809.1:37235327-37579077 GCF_900964775.1 Scleropages formosus | reverse complement strand
CCGAGTCTCAAGCTCATGGCTGGAACTAAACTGGAAGTAAAACAGGTCCCATCAGGTCTCGTCAGTTGGGCATGTCTTGATACGTCAAAATGATTACCGAGGAAGTGGCAGGCGCGGCGGATTCAGCCGGTGTGTGGCGGGGCTGGGGTTCGAATCCCGCTTGGGGCGCCTTGCGATGGACTGGCGTCCCCTCCTGTTGGTGTCCCCTCGCGCCCTGCGTTCCCGGGTTCGGCTCCGGCTCGCCGCGACCCCGCTCGGGACAAGTGATCGTTGACGATGGACGGACGGAAGCGGCTGCTGTGAGACAGCTGTGCCACCGCGCCACCCAACCAAACGATTACGACTCCAACCTGTTACGAATATTCACCGCTGGACGCAGCTCATCAGAGACCTGCCGAAGAACTCGCCTCGCTCCCAAATCGTTGCAATGTGACGCAAACGACGGCCCCTACAAACACACGTGACGCACCTACGGCGAGGAGAAGAGCTATTTAACAGGTGACTCGTTTGAAACGGCAGTTACACAATCACTGGCCACGTGCTTCCGATCAGGGGCACAACAACTTTTCAGCTATTTGGGGGACCGAAAATATTAGCAACAGCACTGAGAGACGTTATATAAGGAAGGATGGGGGGGGAGGCTTCCTTGAGCGCTGGGAGGAGGACGCGTCCACCCACTTGTTACGCCTGTGCTTCGCACGGAGCGCCGAAGCAAAATTTAGACTGTAGCGGAGCGGCGGCACGTTGGCCTTCCTACACAGCGAAAATGTTCTCGTTTTACCACAAAGCACAGTGTGTGTTTTAACGGCCTTGTGAGACACAGTGTGACCCACAACTAACGGGGGTCTCTTGTTTCTCTTCCAAGTAAGACATCCTCAGGGCGTTGACGCTGGAGCGGCGCTACTAACAGCAACAAAACAATGTCGTCATTCCCTTCGCAAGGAACCGGCGGCATCGACTCGCCCTCGAGGGCCCCAGGTCACCGCGGTCCTTTCGCCCGCCGTCCAGCTGGACCGTCCCGGTACACTGGATGTCACACATGTGTGTCTTTGCTCATCACGCAATTTTCCCACATGCTGAAAAGTCAGTCTTGGCCACTCCGTGCTTTTTAAAGAATCATAACCATTAAGAACCTTTAGTAAGAGGGCCATCTGTGAGCCATGCGGCACATCTGCAGTTTCCTTGCTTTGGGATATTTACCATATTTCAGTGTAATGAACTTCAACAAAGCAGCAAGTAAGGAAACTTCTTGACGCAATGTCTTCATCCTTGAGATGCGCCCAAGGCTCCACTGTCCCATCGCTTGTTCAGACACAACTTTTACGTGTTCCACGTTACGCCGCCGACACGGCAGCGACAGCGAGACCTTCGCGAGTCCCAAAACATGCAGCAGCCTATTTGGCTCATGAGTGCAGGTAAAAGTTTGCTTCGCACATGTTCAACAAGTAGAAAAGCTCCGCAGAAGCCAGAGAACTTTCTTTAGTGTGTGTGGGTGAAATGCCACTGTTAATTCAATTTGTTTGTGTATATTGTACAAAACTGAATATAGCACAATTAAAATCCTTATGGTAGCATCTAAATGACGGACTACTGTACAAAACTGTCATCATACTGTATATTATATACGGAAAAATGGTAGCATGCAAATGTAAATTAACTGACCTGGGCGTTTAGTTTTAGAATGTCACCTTTTAACTGAACAAAAGCACTACGTATGAAAACGTGATTAAAGTCCAGCACACAAAATCAGACTTCACTGGCAAACGGCCACTTGAGTCCCATAATATTCATACTGCGTTGCTATGGGACCAAATGCTGCTAGAGATCCCGACGACACAGGGAAATAAACTTGAATATGAGGGGCACTGAGTGCATGACATTATATTCATTTAAGAGCGTGGAATTATTCTGCATGGAGCAATAAACCTAAAGGAATGAACAACTTATTAACATGTATCATTGGCTGTGGGTCAGTGAATTTAAACTTTCTTTTTTCTGCTCTCTTTTCCTACAGTATTTTGGTGCAATCTGAGGAGTGCTGGTAGCACAGTGGTTAGTGCTACTGCTTTTGGTCCCTGAAGGTTGCAGGTTCAAATCCTACCTCCCTTAAGCAAAGCACTTATCCTGAATTTCACAGTATTCGGCCGTGTAAAGGGGTAAATCGCTATTAGGTATCTGAACCCTGTAAGGTGCTTTGTAGAAAAGTGTCACATAAATGTGACTGTACAAATTGTCCCAGTAAGACAACGTGGTACATCGTCACTGGAGTGCAGTACTCAGTGCAGCCGATTCACTGGGAAACAGAAATGAATGGTTTTCCTCCAGTGAACCTGACATTTTCCCAGCGATGGAAAATAGAAGAGAAGCAGCAAGGAAAGCATTTATGTGGCTCCGTTACAGTAAAACATGTGAATGTAAATGTCAGCGTGTCACCAGTCCGCACACACTCTTACACTGTTACTCTGCTAAAGTGACACAGTTACTGTGCTACATTGTTACTCTATTGCACTGTTACCACGTTACATTGTTACTGTGTTGCACTGTTATTTTCTTATACTGTTATTATGTTACATCTTTACTCTGTTATTGTGTTACACTCTGTTCTGTTACACACTAGTGTTACATAGTTACTGTGTTTGCACTGTTACTATTATTATTATACATGTTACAGCTTTACTCTTTACATACTTAACGTATTATATACTGTTCTTTACACTGTATTACACACTGCTACTGTTACTTACCTCACCGGGTGGAAGCGAACCTCTGCGATGCCGATGGTGACACAGCCGAGCTTCTTCCGCACAGCTGCCTGCCTGTACCTCATCCACAGGTATTACTGTATTCTACTATACCGTACAGCGTACTCAGCGTACTGTACTCTGCTCTACTACTGAGTTACTACTCTACTGTGTACAGTCTTTTCACACGTGACGTGGTGGTCCGAACCGAACGTGATGGATGGACAACAAGACACACACGTACCTTCTCCTTCTCCTTCTCCTTGTCCGTGTCCATGATCACGTGCTGGTGCTGGGCTGTTGTTGGCGGCCAGATGTGGACAGTCACCGTCCCCCGCGGGGGTCCCACATGAGCCCCTCCCGAGCCGTCACGTCACCGGCGTGCGCTCAGCGCGCCCCGAGCGGCTCGAGTCGGTGCGCGGAGCTCATCATCGCGGAGTCACAGAGTCACAGAGTTACAGACACAGACAGAGTCACTGCTCTTCCTCTTCCTTACATCCGCTTTAATTCCTGGCTTCTCCTCCCTTGAACAAACTTTTTCCCCTGCTCTCTCTCTCTCTCTCTCTCTCTCTCTCTCTCAGGTGGGCTCGCCGTGCGCGCGCCTTTCCACTCCGCGGGGGGTCAGCGGGAACGCGCGCGAAGGGTCTCCTCCATCTGCACGCGATCTCCGCGTGCGCGCACTTCACGTGGCCCTCGCGTGCTGCTCGCGAGCCCTGTCTTTTCCCTCCACGTGGCGCCGCCTGCAAGCCACGTAACTTCACACATCCGCACCGTGGTACACAGACAGTTTACTGTAGCGCTCGCTTCCCCGCCGAAACCCTCGAATCAAAATCCTCTCCCATTTCCGGAAAATTACGAAAAAGACTTTAACTCGCGCGCGACGGCGTTGCGTTGCTAAGATACAGTTTGTACGGTTTGAACACGCCGCGCATCGCCGGGATAAAAAGAGACTGAAGTTAAAAGGTCCTTCTTCGCCGGTGGAGCAACACTGAGATGTTGAGGAGGCTGACCCGGTTCGGTTCGGTTCGGTTCGGGAGACTCTTCTGCCCCTCTATGGTCCAATAGGTGACTGGAAAGAGGCGGAATAAGGAAGTTCCTGTAACTGAACACCTTCCTCACCTTCACACATCGATTTGTTCCTCGTATCAGTTACTGTACAGTAATTAGTGCGCTTTACTGTCCACGTGGCAACGAAACACTGACTAAAGTCACATGTTCACTATGACACTGTATCATATCCCGAATAATATAAAAGTCATCATGTGTAATTTACTGGTGCAATGACACAGTCACCCTGTCTGTGCTGAGCTGCACATATTAATTTCCACTCAAAACCTATGATGTGAACAAAAGCAGAATATTTAAGAAGGACGATTGGGTAGGTGTGTGACTGGTCCGCGACTCTCTCTCTGGAGTCTGGACCCGCCCGTGTGCCCACAGAACCACGGCTACAAATCTCATTTATTCGGCGCAGTTCTGTCACAGTTCTGTCACAGCTCTGCTCTGCTTCGGTGTCCTTTGTCACAACTTTGTCGTTTGTCAGTCAGCGAACCCTGTAGCCCATTAGTGCCTTTCTTCTCTTTGATATGACAGGCAGCTGTATGACATGAGGAGCCAAATGATGGGATCGGTGAAGTCCTACATTGACATTCTCATACCACCACTTACAGGGACTTAAACAAGGGCAGCTGGGGCCTTCTGGTGCAGGAAGGAAGGTGGGAAAATGTTACTGTTGGGTCAGTTTTCTGCATTTCGTAATGTTACCCCCCCCAGGCAGAAAAACGCACGTGACACAGAAACGTTGGAGAAGTGCTGCCATCTAGCGGCGGCACCTGGTCGTGACGTCCTGTTGTGCGTTTCGATTGTGCGTCTGGCTCCCAATGAACAGTATTCGGACATCTCAAACGTCACTTAATTACACAGTGGCGCAGGGGGGCAGCACGTGTCCTGGGCTCTGTGTCTGAACTTGCATTTGAGCCTTGCTCAGTCTGTGTGCTGCTTGCATGGGTTTCCTCCCACATTCCAAGGAAAGAAGCGTCAGGTGAATTGGCGACTCTGATGTGTTTGCGATCGCCCCGGGATAGACTGGCATCCTGCTCCGTGCCTTGTGCGTTTGGGACAGGCTCCGGGTCACGGGGACCCTGCGTTGGACAGGCGCTTACTGATAAAGGACAATGGATTGACATGTTTCTGGACCCTTGGGCAGTCAGACAACAACTGAATTACCAGAATGCGATCAGTAGACTTCTTGGACAACATAACTTTACTTCTGCATTAAGACAACTTATATGAAGGTTATTTTGAACATAATAATTACTAGGGTATAAAAGTAAAAAAACAAGTAAAATTAATTACACTTTCTCCTGCAGACAGTTTCACAGTAGCTGCACCATGACCCACGTGTCTTCTTCTCACTTTCATTGGTGGGTTGAACAAAAAAAAATACTGCTTGAAGACCTTCCTGCCTTGACCACCAATAATGTTACCCAGAATTTTTACTTTCTTGTTGTTTGAAACAAGCTTATAAATAAGGTTATAAAGTTGAACAAGTTTATAAACTCCATGGCAGTGATTTAATGAAATACTTTTGGTAATAAAAACAATAAAACCACAAGTGTATGAAGTACAGAGATACAGACAGAGGATCTTGATGAGCGTACACTTTGAGAGCACACCTGGCAACTTTCTTTTTGCTTTTATTATTATTTCTTTCACAGGGGGTGCAGTGGCGCAGTGGGTTGGACCTGGTTCTGCTCTCCGATGGGTCTGGGGTTCGAGTCCCGCTTGGGGTGCCTTGCGACGGACTGGCGTCCCGTCCTGGGTGTGTCCCCTCCCCCTCCGGCCTTATGCCCTGTGTTGCCGGGTAGGCTCCGATTCCCCGTGACCCCGTATGGGACAAGTGGTTCCGGAAGTGTGTGTGTGTATTATTTCTTTCACTTCAAGGTGAGCATCCTCCTTACGGACCTCATACGAATATCAACACATAATAAACAGGACCAAAATCCCAAGGATGGGTTATTGGGGCCACTGATGGCCCTGGCCCTAAAGGTGAGCTGGAGTATTTGAAAGAAGTTTATTAAACGGAAGGACAATAAGATCTGACTGTGAACTTGAGCAGCAAATAACCAGTTTTTATCTTCTCTACACATATAAATTATTCCCTTACAGGTGAACACACACACACACACACACATTTTCAGAACCTCTTGTCCCATACAGGGTCGCAGGGAGCTGGAGCCTAACCCGGCAGCACAGGGCGTAAGGCTGGAGGGGAGGGGACACACCCAGGACGGGACACCAGCCTGTCGCAAAGCACCCCAAGCGGGACTCAAACCCCAGACCCACCGGAGAGCAGGACCCGGTCAAACCCACTGCGTCCCCTACAGGTGAACACAGGGAATTTATTATATGTCATTCTCTAGGTTGCCTGGTCTTACCTCTTTATGTGTAATAGTGCCTCACGCAGGGCTGCCTGGATGCAACTTGTCCCACAGCATTTACGTCTCACCTCTACCGTTCCTCGGTGTGATGTTGCATCCGGACGAGACGGTGTCCCAGACGCTGTTTACTGTAACGTCCGAATTTGGACACGAGGGGTTGTGATCTCAACAGCAGAGTGATGGTGAAGTGCACCGTGTGACTTAGGAAACAAGGTGTCGATGTGACAGAATACACACTGAACAAAGGGACGTAGTGAGTGTTTATCAGCGACTTCCTAAAGTGACACAGAGGGATGAGAGCAGGACTTGGACCAAGAGGCGTAACAACAACGGAACTGAAGTTCAGGTGCAGGAACAGAACTCGATCGGTGGGAACAGAGCAGACAGAAGATGAGGACGAGAACAACACGAGCGGTACGGAGACTTGGAAAACAGGAGCGAGAAGGAAGGAAGGAAGGAAGCTCAGAGTTCACCCGTAACATCATTTAATGCTGGTCAAGGATCCACAAGTTCTCCAGCCTCCTGCTTGTCTTTTATAGCTTGTGCTCCGATTAGGAAGAGCTCGGGTCACTCAGAACTGAACCTCTGATTGTTACTGCATCAGCTGGTCATGACACTCAGGGCTGGTTATCAACTACCACAACAGCAGTAACAATAATCACATTGCACATGTTCATTGGATGAATCGGTCATGGAATCAAGCTGTTTTTTGGTATTAATCTAAAATTAGTTTTAATTATAATGTAGCTCAAAGTGAATAAGATGTTAAAATGAAAAGTCTCGCAGTGTATTTTTATTAGAACTATATGGAAGACTTTTACAGAACTTATCCAGGATATCTGCATTATGTGATTGTGTAGGTAGTAAATGAAAAATATGCCAGAAGCTGAGGATTATGTTTACTGGATCAACAGGATCTCGCCTTCTCGTATATCCAGAAGTTCTTTTCCAAATCCTCTACAAATATCAACTTCCATCAGCACGAGGCAAAAAAAAAAATTAGGGCCTCATGCATATGGATGATGCTTTGCGCAACACGTCTGCTGGCATTGTGGGTGGATTGAGTCATACAAGTATTTTCTGCATGAAATCCACACAGAACCAGGCAATCATGGAACTATGACAATGATTACTGTTTCTTTACTCTTGGGTGTCCAGCTGAGCCAATGTGGCTCCATGTAATTTCTGTGGTAAATCTAGGTAACTGCGCAGTAGAAAGGAGTAAAATTGTCACCTTAAGTTACTGCAGACATACAGGCCTGTGCCACAACCACAGGGGGTGAAATTCCCAATGCAGCAGAGGCACCACTGTAGACCCAATGACTACTCAAGCGATTCCCAGCCCTATGAAGGACACGAGGATCACGAGTTTGTGGATTCTTCGTCGGCTCTTTACCGCTTCCCTGCGATCACCTGCTGATTCTTGTTCGCTGCCCAGTTCTTCCAATTACTGTTCCAGTCCCAAGCTCCTGTCCTGTTCATGCCAGTCCATCCATGGTGTTGTCCAGGTCCCGAATACCTACCCCACCTACACCAGGACTGTTTGAATCAGCTCTGTTCACACACCGTGGTTTCACTTCCTTACTTACTTACTTATGCCTACTACCCCTCCTGGGGCATAGGCCGCCGACAAGGGCTCTCCAGGCATCTCTGTCCTGGGCCAGTTTTTCCAGTTGTCCCCAGGTGTGGCACATCCTCTTGGCTTCTGACGTGGCTTCACTTACTGTGACAAAAAGCCCTTCATGCGTCTCTTTGCTCCGTGTCTGTCTTGTCACCCGTGCACTTTATTCCCTGGTTTACTTTGTACACTTGTATAAACACTCTGCCGTTGAGATCATTGCGCTTTACATCCGTGTCCAGATGTTACAGTAAAACATATCCGTGTTCATGTCACGTCTGGACGTCACATTTTGCTCTTACTGGTTGACAACCACTAAATTGCTAAGGGGAAGGTTGGATCCAAGCGCGGGAGAGGTCATCCGAAACTGAGGGATGAGGCAAGTTCTCGTTGTGAAGGACGGGTGACGAGTCAGTCGATCAGCGGTCAGAGTGGGAGCAAGGACCCGTAGATGAAGTTAGTGGGCGAGGCAAATGGTCAGAAGCCAGGGATGAGGGAGGAGGGAGGAGGGGGAAGGGGGAACAGGCCACAAGCACAAGGAGGACGGTTGTCTATAAGATTCCACAACAAACATGGCTGAGTGGGATTTTTATGGCCAAGTCTTTTAACTGGAGTCAGGTGCTGCCGGTTAAGGATGGCCGTGACACTAACGAAGAAGTTGGGCACATGGCAGTATTTGCCCCACAGACTGTGAACATAGTAAAAAGTACAAACAAAGATATTTGTGTATGTCGTGCACTGCTTGCAGACCGTGCGCCTTCCACATGTTTGCGTGGCACATTTACTCTATTGACGGTTGCTGTCGGTTCATCCCTTGTTAACTTCTCCGTGCGTCACATTTGATATGTTAACAACATGGTTGTTCGGGTCATTTTGCGGCTTCTTTTGCATCTTTTTACTCAGAAAAAAAACAACAGATTATTGGACGTTTAACCGAAACGTTACAGGCTTGTTTGACTTCCGACACAGTGCAGTATGACAGTCCAGCGGGAAGGCAGAGGTACGCCGGCACCGGACTGCGGACTCCTACAGAGCTGGACTCTCCCTCAGATAGACCGTGGAGTCCGCGGTAAAGCGGAAAGGACGGAGCGGTCCTCCTGGGAGCGGGGAGGGACTGCGTCTTGTTTCCACGGCGCTACGAGCAGAGTGAAAAGGCTCATTTGCACCTGTTCATTTATAACAACATCATGTCATCATTCCAGCGTTTGGAAACAGTCCTTTGACTCCTCTGCCGGGGGACTTGGATTTACCAGGTTAGAAGAGACGCTCGATTATGACAAAGGATTTAAAAGTGCTCAGCTTGTGTGAGCACTGGAAAGAGACATGTGGAATATCCTCCTTGACCCTCCCAACCCCCCTCCATCTCCACATCAGGACTGCTCTTCCTTTTCCATTTTCTGCATCTTTCGCAACTGTTGCCTTATGTATTTATCTGTAAGCACTTGAATATCCACCTCCAGGATGTGCCTACTGATTCCAATGAATTTTTTACATAAATGTGCTGCTGCACTTTCCGTGTTTGGCTTCACATGCAGGCAGAGAGCCTGGAACTCGATCATCCGCCGGAAATGTGTCACGAAACAAGTGACATCGACCGGACCCTACGTGCCATTGCTATTCTCAATCGTTACCGTGCGTCACAAACATTACTGACAACAGACAACACTTGCCAGTCCTCCTCATGAAACAATGGATGAGGGCTGGACGAGACACTACAGCCAAGCGTAGAACGGTTCATAGAGCAGGGGAATCCAGAGCGAATGGAAAGCATGGAATGGAGGGGGTTCGATGTATCTTACAAATAAATATGCTTGGACACGATTTTTTTTAAAAAGTCAAGGCGATAAAAGATGCTGTCAGTAACCCGTGTTCACTGACAGCAGGCGGACAAAGTACCCTACCGTAATGAGGTAACTTGTGGGTAATAAAATCAAACAGAACCAGGTGCTGCTTGCGGAACAGTAATTGATGCTTTTATAGAATGTCTGTACAATATCTTTTACCCAAAATGCATGAAAAAGTCTTGTGAGGCAATAACTTCGAAGCGCTTAGTAGTAAGTGCACTTATTGAAGTTTGTGCGCAAGAGGTGAGGTGCAATTTAAATGGAAGTACCGTGGTTTCCCTCAGGCGTTTCTCTATATGCTCACATGCATCGCATCATCATCATCATCATCAAGGTGACATTTCGGTTTACGTTAGGAAGCTAAGGGCTTGAACTTTGTATCATGCAGCCCTTAACAACTGCAGACATTAGCAAAACAATTTTTTAAAGAAAGCTGTCAGAGTCCTCATTTGTTTGTGTTTGCAAACATCATCAAAACAAGACCGGGTGCAGATACTTACTGCCGAGCACCAAATGAAACGGAGCAATTTGTACCAAATACAGAGAGGAAAATTACAGCTTTTGCTTTTGGAACTACATGGTAACACAGCCTGACATGTCGAACATTAGGATTTTGAACTTTCCTTTTTCTTACGGCTCTTGACTCAAAAGGGCAAACGGGGATATTTTTCATAAAACGGAATCCAACACAAGTAGACGGCCTTTCTAAGGACGTGGCAAAGCTGATCTGGAAAGGCAGTCTGTGTGCCTGCTGTGCACAAGAAAGCAGGTCCCTTAAGAGACAAAAAGAGCTGCGTTACCAGTAGAGTTCAGTTCATGTTACGTGTGTGCAGGACGTGTATTTTACAGCATGCGAAACAGAAAGCCTTCGCAAAAGCTGTGACTGACAAGCTCATTTTCCTTTAAAAAATGTGGCTCGGTATGTGAGGAGACAGAAAAGGTCTTCTAAACACGTGCTGGTTGTGGAAGATTGCACCAACATCCGTTCGAAGGCATTGCGGCACACAACACCATTCGAACACAGCAAGTCCAGTGGGACCCGATATCGAGGGAGACGAAAAAGAATAGAGGGATTCAGAGGGATGAATGAATGAATGAGTCCATTAATGCGAAGGAGGGTCGCGTTACACAGACGGAGACACGCAGACAAACAGAATCTTACACCCCCTACCTCTAACCTAATAATCCAAGATCAATAGTGAACTCTTATCAGTGGTTCTAGTTACCTGCTTATGTGCTTTCAAAGAGTAACCGGGTGAAAACAATGCTGTGAGAGCAGCCAGTTGTCCAGCTGCTTGGCTTGACAAGCGTCCAGTGTGCTTGTGCTTGCTGCCGAGCAGATCGAACGCATCGTTTAGGAAGTTCTTCCCCGCAAAGCGCAGCACGACCTGCTCTGAGGCTCTAGGTTAACTGCGAACGGCAGGAACGCCGGGCGCGACGGCGCTCCTCGTCGTACGATGCAGCGCTTCCCAGCCCCCGCCACGTGCGAGGCGCCCAGCTGATGATCCGTCCAAGATCAGCTGCCAACCGGTCAACGAGAGAAAGTTTCTTTCAGGAAGTCGAACGTTTGCTCTTCCAAGAGGGCAGCAGAAACCAGCTACCCCGTTTTTCCACCGTGACGGAAAATGGGGAAAACACGCAGTGTTCTGGATACAGACGTGGCTGTGGCCGTCCTTCTCTTTTCATGTCGGCATCAAGAAGTGCATTTCTCTCGGCTCGGAGAGCTGACGGGGGCATGGATTTTTGGGAGTTTTCAGCGTGCCGCTCACGAGGTCATTCTGAGCTACCGGCGGCACCAACTCCGGAAGCATTCCGGCACAACGCGTGTAAAACAAGGGCCGAATAAGAGAAACGGCAAAAAGCAACAAGAAAGAGCAGACTTAACAGAAGCGTTCGCTGGGAAATCGTAACACTTGACAGTTGGACTCCTGATGTAATTACCGTCTGCTCTCTGCACCACTGCCTTCCTCGACGGTATGACGTATCCCGTATTTCACGTTGCGTCACTCGTGTCCTCCTTGGGCTCCTGTTGCCGTCACCGTCCCGAACCGAACCTTGTCTCGTGCAATGCTCTCTTGCATCCCGTGAAGGTGTTTGGCTGCATGTGGTACTTCTGTGCGCTGGAAGCAGTTACGCACATACAGGTTACTAAGGCACTCCTTTCTTTACATAACGTGCGATGAAAGAAACGGTTAAACGGCTCACAAAATATTTATTTCTAAATTTATTTTAATTTAGGGAAAAAAGCAAGTTTCTCGCAAATGCATCCAGGCTGGACCAAGCACACACCCAAATAAATAGCTGTCGGCTCAACGATCACTTTCTCCCCAAGAAAACAACAGAAACAACAATGAGCAAAATATCCACTGTATGTAAATGTCAGTTTGTTCGCCATAAATTATGTGCTGAGACTCAAGAACATAAATATAATCAGTGTTGAACTAAGACATCAGTGGATGCATGTGTTACTTTGGAACATTTATTTTATTATCTGCTATTCTTTTTTAACCCCTTATTATAGCAGTATTACATTTCCAAGAAGTACCTCATTAGTGCAGGAAAGCAGACTGGAAACTAAACCGCCAATACTCACTGTAATTAGAAGTGAAGAAATACATTTGAAGAATAAAGCGATAAAGCAAAGAAATTCTGTACAAACGAGTGCCCCACACGGGCACTTCCTGCTCAGACCGTCTGTTTTGCCGACGTTCAGAAATGTTCGGTCGTCCGCAGCGGCAATCCGGAGAGCAGGCGTCGTCGTTCGGACGTCCGGTTACCGCAGATCAATTGATACAAAAAAGCGAACAGCAGAGCGCAGCAGCTCCTTTTCACGGAAATATAAGGGGCGACCGCCCTCCCTCGAGTGTCTCGACAAGGGTAAGAGGGTAGCATTGCACCGGGGAGCCCCGTCAATAATTATGAGATTCATGTATAAATCCACGGGGGGCCTGAAGAGCTGCTGCACATGAATTCCCACAGAGATGAAGCGATACCGTGTTCCACTTTTCCACAAAGGAAACAAGGGTCTCTGAGTCGATGTGTCCCAGCAGCTGCTTTATCCACAGCAGTGCAGTTTCAAGTTGCCCGATCGCACGAAGACGCATCGCAGCTTTCACTCCAAGCAAATTGATGGAAAGAATCCAGAGTTCGCAGAGTCACAGGAAAAAATACAGCATTAAGAGATGTAAAAAACAAATAAGAATAAAAGAACACATACACATGCAATCGTCCTTCTTGTCATCGCATCGAAAATACCAAGTCGGATGCTGGCATTATCTGTCTCTGCTTTTTCATTGCAGTTTCTTATTGCACTCAGTGAGATTAATACAGCTTGACAATAAATGTATTTCTGCGTGAGGTTGTCCGTGCACTTCTTTGTAATCATGTGACAGTACATTTTCAACGAATCCTTCAATAAACATTCATTATGAAAAAAATCATCCTTGTTTTTTTTCTTTCTGAACTGCCTAGAAGATACAAAATGTGAACATTTATTCCTTAAGAGCATATGGTCCATTCAAAAAAGAAAATTTAACCTAAGATTTATATTTTGTAATTAGCTTAATAAATTCTTATAGACTGACATAGAAACATTTTATAACATTCTGTATTATGTCATAATGAATGAAGCACTCAAGAAATTGCAAAAATCCCTCGATTGATCAACTTAAGCTCATTTCACACGTGTGGAAAAGAAAATCTAATCATCGTTGGCACAAGACCTCCACCGATCTCACTTCTAGGTTCTTTTACGCTGCCCGAAGAGCAAGTTCCAGATTTCGAACCTGAACATTTCAGCTGGTCTCTTCAAGTCACTACAGTTTGTAGAGCTCAGGTATTTAGTGAGAGCGAACAACACTTCAGTGATGCCTCTCGGTAAAGTGACACGAGCGGATACAGTACCTCTAAGGAAGGAGTTTCAAAATCGAACGAAGTTCGACGTACTTTCTCCTTCTGATGTGTCGGAGTGTCTTGAGTAAAAATTCGAGCGTGTAACCCCCAAACCCACCCCCCCGGCACTTTGGGGCAGATTTAGGCGGATATGCAAAATCAGGCATACGGCTCTGTGTAACACTGCTGAGTTCATGGGAAAGAGGAGAGAACTGCAGGGAAAGCTGAAAAATGTGCGAGATTAGTTGAAGACACGGCCATTGCTACGATGCAAGTGAGTTAACGGACGTGCCAGAGGCAGTAGGAAGCGGAAGGATGGACGACGCTTCGTACGCTACCCTTAGGTCTTTCCCAGCGGGAGGGGAAAGCTCCAGTGACACCATCTGGGTGAAGTCGTATGGAAAGCTTATGCAGAGTTGCTTGCAGGGTTCTCTCGAGCTCTGGTGATGTACAGCAGGCATGAAGAGCATGAGTGCTTTTGTGGAAGGTCATAGGAGCTGGTTTTGTGGCCCTACATCGCTTTTTTCTGAGCAATTCTGGGACTTTCTCGGGTGTCCGACTGGTATCGCATTAGAGGGGGCGAGTCCCGCAAAGACCTTTGAAATGGGTGAGGCTTGTGGACTGCGCCAGCTCTGTTGTATGGAAGAATGTTCTTGGGATGGCTTTTGCGGTACCGCAGCGTCTGAGACTGCAGAAGAAGTTGCGAGTATTGCACTTCTGGCAGTATGAGCTTGAGGCAGAGATCGTGGGACTTGATCCCGGGCTCCTTGCCAAGGTATGAGGCGTTGAGCGGTAGGTCATAGCCCACAATGTTCACCTTGGAGCTGGGCTGCCAGGGCCGCAGTTCCTTGTTCTTGATCTGGGCCGCAGGTCGGAGCTGGGGTATTCCGCCAAAGCAGCCCCGCAACAGCCTGTCCTGTGCGCTGCGCAGCATTTGCACCTCCTTGGCAACGCAGCTGAGCCCCAGCTCAGTGAGGCGCCGCCACAGGGTGGCATTGAAGTGGTCGTACAGCTTGGTGTCCAGTGCGTTCCAGTTACGGATTTTCACTGGGAGATCCTTGCTGAGGCGACGCTTGGAACTGGGTGCACGCATGTTCAGCTTTATGTACAGCACGTCTTCCAGGTCCCAGGACAGTAGGTGGCGGAGCAGCACCAGGGACTCATCAAAGTACTCAGAAATCATGACCAGAGAGAAGATGCGTTCTATCTCTGCGATGAAAGCTTTCATATATGCTGCATCTGTGGCCAAATGGTCCTTATCCCCGCCCAGGTCATAGGTCAGCGTGTTGTGCGCGTACATGGAGTCCTTGTCGCCGGCACGGTAGTAACGCCAAGGGGAGTTCATGAAGGTCTCCAAGGAGCCATTCGGTACGCGTTTGAAACTGAGACAGTACTGGTTGTAATAGCTGAACAGAGATTCGAACATAGAAGCCGGCTCGCGCAAGATCGTGATGTACACGGTGTCATTGGGCATGACACGCCGTACCTCGGAATAGTTGAAGCGCATATGGTTGGTAATGATTTGAGGCGGCACGGTGTACGGGTGCACAAATCGGGAGCTGAAGGATCGTGGGTAGCAGAACTGGTGGTCGCAGGCAGGGAAAGGCAGGGCAACGGTGACATTGTGGCGTTCAGCGAAACGGAAGAGCAGGTTTTGCACGGTGGTGCTCGCTGTCTTATGGGTCTTCAGGAAAGCGATGCTTGTGTGCTTAGGCCTCGTGCTTTTGGAAGCAGAACTTGCCTGTGTGCTGCAACCCACTTTGAAGGCTTTCATAGTCCTGCATGGAGGAATGCGAGCAAAGCGGAGAGCAAAACGCAGGAAACGAGAGGAAAAGAAAAATACACGTTAAAGCTCTCTGCGGTAACTCGCTATGCTACATTCACAAGCATGAACACGCTGCTAAGTCTGAATGGTTATATTTACATTTGTTCATTTCCAGGGCACTTTTGAGCAAAAAGTGACAATTCACTGGTTAGGCAAGGCTACCCAGGTCAGACAGTGCTATGTTTCTTAAATGTCCAGTACTATAGAACTATTTTACAAGTTTGTTTCTTACCTCATACTTTTACTGAAGGCAACTTGGAGTATTTGACTCATTGAAATGTCGGGGTCTTTTTTACTGGAAAAGTGTTTACTTATTTGACTAAAGACGCTGAACCAACTCTGGTGATGATGATAATGTGTATGAGAATGATGACATCAGCATCATCGTCATTATTATCCATCCATTCAATTTCAATAACTTCTAGTGCTGAGCAGGGTTGTGGTGAACCAGAGCCTATCCCGGAAGCATCGGGCACAAGTCTGCAGGGAGGTACACCCTGGGCGGGATGCCAGATTTATCATAATCATCACCACCACCATCATCATCATCACCATCATCATCATCATCAACATCTCTGACTCTTACCAGATAAACTGGCTTCCATGGTGCAGCAGGAGGCTCACGCTGCTCATCGCTACCAGGATCAGAAAGAGCTTCTTCCGAGACATGTCTGGAGCCTGGAACAGGAGCACAGAGCTGACACCCATGAACAGACATGGCGAGCAGTTACATACAATGTGTTACAGGTGAAATGGACGTGACTAAACTTTCCCAAAAAAAGAATGAGCCCCATACTGTCTATAGTGTCCTGCACTAAGACATGGAGCCACGCCTTTTTCAGTGTGGTCCTGAGTCCAAAGATGTTTCTTAACACCACAGATACAAGCTTTCTGCTGTATTGTCATGTATCGTACGTAACATAATATAGTGCAGTGTATTGTACTGTACACTAAGAAGTGTCACATTACCTTTCTCTAACATTACCTTTTCCACATGTCTCAGGCTTGTAGTAACACAATACTATTATTTCATGTCGCTACAGTTACAAATATACTTATTATGTATTACTATGCTGTGGGGTTACTTTTTTGAGATGGTTTTTCAAGAGACACAGGCATATGATGATGGGTGAAGATGCTGCTCATCTGTCACATTAAGTGCTCACAGTGCCTCCAGATGTATTTGAGCTCTCATCCCACTCTCTGCTGCGGGAAAACTGAGCTTTGTCAAGGGCTCTCAAATGTATTCGACTCCTTGCAGGATTTCCTGCATCTAAATATTGCCCCTTGTATGAACATACAAAAGGCTCTGAATTCACAGGAGCCGGATCGATTAACTTCAGTTTACACTTTGGTCTTCCAGATAAGACCCTTCATCGAGCTTCTGTGTCTAGGATCTCAGTGTGGCATAGAGCCCTGGGAAGAAGGTTTCGCGGTCCTCATCGGGCCCCCGCTTTGCATCACAATCACCGTGAGCTCTTTGACGGGACAAGCAGACCCTTTATAGGCAGGTGATCTCAAGTGCGCAGGTGCAGCGGTGTATGGGCCTCTGGGTTCACCCGATCCGCCGCTACGCTATCTTACAGCGAGATCGACGTGAAGATTGACCTTGCTTTGTTTGGACTTTGTTCTCAGGAGTTTTGAACTGATACAAAATGGAATGGCTTAGGGGATATTTAAGGGATTAAATGTTAATGACAGTGAAATAATGGAAATAATGTGTACAGAGACAAGAAAAGCCGACATAAAGCAGGATAAGTATTGCTTTAAGAAGACCAATAGGCTCTCGATGAATTGGGAATGCAAGAAAGGTTCCCCCAAAGTCGTGTCTCTTACTTATGGTGCGGGGGTTCGCATTTCAAGTGATACAGAACAGAACCTAATTTTAAAACTATTTTTTCCAGATCTGTACTCCACTGTATTACAATTCTCTCTTAAGAGACTCTTGACTCTACAGTGAAACTGAGTCCCAAGAAGTGTATTCAATTGCAGCTCAATATCCTGACATTTTTGGGAGGCCGGAGTGACTCAGCATGAGACTTAATATAAAAATATCGTATATAATAACGTACGATACTTTGTCAAAGTAGCAACTGGTTCCGTGGCACTTCGAAGGGTCGCAGATACACGGTCTCAAAAAGGCAATAAGACGGAGATTAAAGGGTCTTTCGGCTAGAGGTTTCTGTTCCTGCCTTTGACTTTCACGCAAGAAAGGGCACCTTTTTAATTAAAATACCAAGAGTCCTCATCCACAAGAATATGACAGAAGGAGGCTGAAAAATGAAAGCAGCAGTAAAATGATTAGCACAGCGCCCTGTGCCGCCCAGAGCCGCGACGGCTTCAGCACATGGAGCACAGTGAGTGCGGCGAGCATCCGGCGATCCTGGGGGCCTCGGCGACGGGGCGCTCTGTGTGACTCCCCATGTGCTGCTGCGGAGAGAAGCGGAGATAAGTGAAGCGAGAGATTCGGCCTCGTCCTCGTCCTCGTCCTCGTCCTCCCCCGCACTGCTCCTTGCCAATATTCATGTGGGTCTCCGGTAACCGAGCTGGTGCTTAGCTCCTCTTATCTAAGGGAATTCAATCCACCGGTCACTCTTGTTGCACCTTCGTCCAGCTTCATTGAATTAATGGAGAAAAAAACAGCATCCCCTAGGGCCGCACCCACCCCAAACACCCACAGATGTGTAAATAAAAGTCTAGGAAAATGGAAAATATGCAAATATCAAGAAGCTCAATCATATAAATCCTAAGCAAGCAGAGTCAGGTATTTTGAGCCCAGCTAGATGCAGAAAGGAGATGAAAAGCTTAATTCAAATGGTGATATGGAACAGTTTTGGGAGGTAATGTCAGTAAAGCAAAAAAAATACCCACCTAAGGGTAGAAATGTTCAGAAATGCACGTTGAAAAAAGTGCTACCTATTACTGCATATTTTTATGGTGCAAGGCAAAATGGCAAAGTGCTGGCAGCAAAACTGTGATTCAGCATTAGTCATGAGCTCCCCGGTCCTGTTGACAGTTGCCTGCGAACACCTGATATCGCCCAGTTATGGTACCAGTGATGCAAGAACCAGGCTGTGAACGCTGTGCAGTTGGGCATATAAGGAAGAAATGAAGCAGCAGCTCATTGAAATCGAGTAAAAGTAATTTAGCTAAATTGAATATATTATGGGTTAATGTCATTAAAGAGGTATATTTCCTCATCCAAATGACTATTTAGGTCTGTGAAAAATCAGAAAACGCAACTGGGATCTATGGTGGGCGCATGTGTGGCGAATGTTATTCATTGTGGACTTTTTAAAAAAAATTTTCCACAAAAGGTACGTCGACCCTGCCCTCCAGTCAGCGGGAGCCCCTGGCTACAGTTACACATTAAATTAAACAGCCTACCTCTTATTACAAATTACAAATGTCATATACCTACATTGATGCTTTTCTTCCAAGCAACATACAATCATTAACCCATTTATATAGCTGGGCAGCTTTTTTTACTAGTGTAATTTAGGGTACTACAAATGGAGGTGAGATTTGAATCTGTAACCTTTGCTTTCAACGGCAGCATCTCTAAACACTGCACTACCAACTAGCCCTGGTACACTGCCCCAGTATAATAATTAATAATTTATATGATACATAAAGCATTTAGCACGGCACAGTGGCACAGCAAGTAGCACTGCTGCCTCACAGTGTCTGGGTGGTGCGAGAGAACGTGGGTTCGATGTCTGCTTAGTGTGTGGAGTTTGCATGTTCTCCCCATGTCTGTGTGAGTTTCTCCTGGGTGCTCTGGTTTCCTCCCACCGTCCGAACACATGCAGTTCAGGTGAATTTGTGATTCTAAATTTCTCATAGAGTGTGAATAGGTGCATGCATGTGTGACTACCCTGCAATGGATTGGTGTCATGTCCAGGGTGTACCTCAATGCTTCTGGAATAGGCTCAGGAACACCGTGGCCCTGCTCAGGACAAGTGGTTGTTGAAATCGGGTGGATGGATCAAGTATTTAGTGAATTTATGCAGTTTTCCTTTCGGTCAGTCCTCCTATCAGCTTTTTTATCATAAAAGTGGGCCCCAGTCAAATAATTTTCACCACACCAGAGGGAAACTTTTGTTCTTCAACTGGTGTTTAAACAAGGAAACTGGAAAAAGCCCTATCCTAGAAATGAATCCCCACGCTGTTAAAAACAGTTTGTTGTTTCGGTCTTCGGTCAAGACGAGGAGTCACTTTTGTGTCTATTACAGCAAAGCGAGGTTACCTTTACAAAAGTTCATTCATAATTCATGAGTGCAAAATAGCAATTATGTGCTTTTTAGTAGTGTAACATTACAGTGAGAGCCTTTCATACTGAGCAGCACGTGCAAGTGCTAACCTTGGACTGTTATCCCTCGAAGGCCATTCTTTGACTATATTTGAGGACGATAACACAAGAGAGTTTTCGGTGTTTCACTCTGTACTGATTGCCTGTTGACTTTTCCGCTGCGAACCCAGGCTCTGTCCCTCTCCGTTGATAAAGGGCTCCAAGTGGCACTGAAGGTCAAAAGTTTATTGTTCCAAGGTCACTTGGCAGCCGGTGCACCACGGCAAGCTCTTCAACTCACTGTTGTTCCACACATAACAAAGGCCACTCCGAGAAGCCTAATTAAAAGCTAAATGCCTCAACTGTGTATTAATCTGACAAAGATCATGAAGATGGAACTTTGTAAAGCAAGAGTCATTTATTACAACTAGAGAAGCATTACAATCATCCACAGTGCGGTATAAGCATAGTATGTAGAGTACGTATGTAACGTAGTTCCAGTAAATACTGTGGGAAGGTAATTTCAAAATTAAATCTGTGGCACAAGTCCTCTATTTGCACAACTGCATTTACGCTATGTGAACAGTTCTGGATTGAGTTCACTGAACTTCCTCCACTGATACGCTTGTGTTTTTATGACTGTGTGTCGAATTCAACTGATTCAGGTATCACTCTCGTGGTTTTGTTAGGAAATGAGGGACTGAAGTGGTTTAACATCACCTTTTCCGCATGTCTTTGGCTTGTGAACACAGGGAGAACATACAAAGTCTGCACACCCTGAGTCAAAGTCAAACTCACACCCAAAGGAGCAGCTCGAGAGCTTTGAGGAAGCGGCTTTAGCCACCGCACCACTTTGTGTAACAACTAAGTTCAAACTTATTTTAAAAAGAACATTTGCCATTAAAAACCTGCCTTCACGAACAATTGTAAATCCAGCCACACATAGTAATAAAGACCTTGTATCTTTATAAAAATTACTAACTCTACTTTTTCAGTTATTGAGGATTAGAAAAAAGGACCAGACAAAAATAAACAAATGAAATGAAGAAAAAAGCACCATAAATGCTATTCTATACTCTTATAAAGCAGGTTGCCCCTGCATGACCCTCAAAGAAGGGATTTCTTTTGCTTCTCTCAATTTCCATCTTAGCTGAGTAGTTACAAATCATTTATTTGGCTTTGCTTGTGGACAACTATATTCCCCAAGAACTAAATGTCACAGAAACAATCCGCCACCTTAATCCTCCATTGCTCCCTTTTGTATTCCATCCAGCATAACAATGACAAATCCCATATATGAAATTTGATCCATTTCACAATTTTACTGTCTGTCTGTCCATGCAACCAACCAACCATCCATCCATCCATCCATCCATCCATCCATAAATGGAGAACAGAAAATTCTGGAACCACCCTGTGTGCTCACCAAGAATAGACAACATATTTATTACGCTTGCATTAGGTGTTTCCAAACACTAACCCTATTGTTACTGCAGTGCAATCGCCATCACCTTCATCATTTCAACACTTTCTATCAACAGTGCACTTGTTTTATCAAAACACATAAAAGAAGAATTTTATAACCCACTGAAAACTCTGCTGCACAGAGGCAATTCTTAATCAACTGTAAAAAATGTAAGACATTGTTAATTGACAAGATATGCAGTGCCAGTCCAGGTTTATCTGAATGTGGATTTGCTCTTTGTTTATAAATAACTCAAAAAAGAATCCACTTGTCTGGAGTAATGGAGGTACTGAACAGTGACAACATATAAGTACGTATTGTGGTTTGAAAATATGCTCAGGTACTTAATATGTTCTACTGTGATGTAAAAGTTAAGACATCCAGAAAGTGGATGCTGTTTGTTTAACACAATGGAATCTCATTTGTATATCATGTAAATGCTTTGACTAAGTCGTGCTTCCTTCAGTTTACATTTACATTTATTCATTTAGGAGATGCTTTTGTCCAAAGCGACGTACATCTCAGCAAAAGTACAATTTATGCATTACATTTAGAGAAAGAGACATGGCTGCAGACATGTAAGTCTCAAGTAAACCTAGTTTGTTCCCTACCACTTGCTGCACCGAGGTTCATCGTTCAAGTAGGTGCATAAGACACAGAATAGACAAATCCTGATGCCCGCCTACCATTTTTTTTTAATATTATAAGATGCACAAGCAAGCAAATACAATGCCGGAGTAGTGGCTGAATAAAGGCTATATCTGGGGATGCTCATGAAGTTACGGTGCATGAACATTTGCACCGTACGTGAGCTGGAGAGATCTTGGGCGAAGTGGGTCGGAAAAGGTGAGTTTTCAGACCCTTCTTGAAAACAGACAGAGTTTCCGCAGTTCTGAGTGACAGGGGAAGGTCGTTCCACCACAAAGGAGCCAGAACCGAGAACCTGCGTGCTTTACTTTTCGTGCGAGGTACCACCAAGCGAGCAGAAGTAGACGAGCGAAGGGGCCTGGCTGGGGTGTAGCGGTTGATCAAGTCCTGTAAATAGCTAGGAGCAATTCTATTGATGCATTTGTAGACAATAACCAGGGTCCTGAATTTGATTCGGGCAGCTATAGGAAGCCAGTACAGAGAAATGAGAAGAGGAGATACATGGGAACACTTTGGCAAATCAAACACAACTCGTGCAGCAGCATTTTGTAGAAGCTGCAGAGGTTTGATGGCAGTAGCGGGAAGGCCAGACAGGAGAGAGCTGCAGTATCCAGAAGGGATGTCACCATGTCCTGGACAAGTAGTTGGGCGGAGTCAGTAGTGAGGTAGGGACGGATCCTACGAATATTATGCAGGATGTATCTGCAGGACCGGGTTGTGGTTTCAGTGTGCTGAGAGAAAGACAGATTTGAGTCAATCATTACTCCCAGACTCTTAGCCAAGGAGGTAGGCAAAATGAGTGAGTTGTCCAGTTTGATCGATAGCTCGTGACAGGAGGACAGGCCAGCTGGGAGGTGAAGAATCTCTGTTTTGGAGAGGTTGAGTTGGAGGTGGTGATCACCCATCCATGCAGAGATGTCCGACAGGCAGGCAGCAATGCGTACGGAGATGTCTGACGCTCCAGGTGGAAACGAGAGGAAGAGCTGGGTATCATCTGTATAGCAGTGGTATTTGAATCCATGGAAGGCAATGACCGGATTTCACACCATTCTGTCTCACCTGGATAATAAAAACTGCTATGCAAGGCTATTGTTTGTAGACTATAGCTCAGCATTTACCACTGTCATACCAACCAAGCTGATCCAGAAACTACTAGGACTGGGACTGAGTGCCGCATTGTGCAGTTGGATCCTGGATTTCCTCACCAACAGACCCCAGCGTGTGCAGATTGCCAGCAATACCTCCTCCCCACTGATCCTCAACACTGGCACTCCACAGGGAAGTGTCCTGAACCCGGTGCTATACTTCCTGTTCACACATGACTGTGTGGCCAGTCACAGCTCCAGCACCATCATAAAGTTTGCTGACGATACCACCGCTGTGGGTCTGATCACCAACAACGATGAAACGGCCTACAGAGAGGAGGTGAGGCTCCTGGCAGAATGCTGCCAGGACAACCACCTGTCTCTAAATGTCAGTAAAATTAAGGAGCTGGTGATTGACTTCAGGAAACAGGATACGGTTCAGGCACCTATCTACGTAGGAGGGGACATGGTAGAGAGAGTCAACAGCTTCAGATTCCTAGGGGTCACCCTCACTGCCAAACTCACATGGACTGAGCACACAGAATCGACCATCAAAAAGGCCCATCAACGCCTCCACTTCCTCAGGCATCTGAAGAAAGCCAGGATGTACACTACAGTGCTCACCACTTTCTACAGGTGTGCTGTGGAGTCCGTCCTCACAGGGTGTATTACATCCTGGGGTGGCAGCTGCTCCGTACAGGACAAGAAAGCCCTGCAGAGGGTGGTCAAAACGGCTCAGGAAATCATCATCATCAGCGTGCCGCAGCTACCAGCAGTCGAGGACACCTACACCACACGCTGCCTCAGAAAGACGATGCGCATCATGAGAGATCATAGTCATCCTGCACGGGCACTTTTCTCCTCCCTGCCATCTGCAAAACGGCTTAGGTCTATTTGAACCCGCACAGCTAGGTACAGGAACAGCTTTTACTCCACTGCTGTAAGACTGTACAACACTAACCAATGTGCCACCTTTAGTAACTAGAGTTGGACTGAGAGTTGTTCTGCTCCACCCAAGCACATTGGTAAATTACACTGCCACTTTAAGTATTCTCATTCTCTCCTTCTGAGTTCTCTGACTGTTACCATTACTGTTACTGCTGTTACCATTATTTATTGTTATTGCTGTCATTGACACTGTTTTGTTTGTCATTGTTTTGCTTGTGCAGTATTTCTATTGTACTTGCCCATAGTCTGTGGAGAAGCATTCAGGAAGATTTTCATGATACATCTACATGGTACTTGTATCTATGACAATATACTTGAAACTTGAAACTTAAACTTAAATTGTTACATTGGCTCCCGGTCGCATTTAGAGTTGATTATAAAATCCTTCTTTTGACCTATAAGGCAGTACATAGCATTGCTTCTGCTTACCTTTGTGAGATTATTGATTCTTATATCCTAGGACGATATCTTCGTTTATTAGATGCAGGCTACCTTAAAGTACTTGTGATCGATAAGACCTCAGTAGGAGGTCGCGCCTTTAGTTATAGAGCACGTAAACTGTGGAATACTTTGCCAGTTACTGTCAGAAATGCCCCGTCTGTTTCTGTTTTCAAATCCAGACTAAAGACTTACATGTTCACTCAGGCATTCCACCTCGAAATGTAGTTCTACTTGCCTTGGTTGTTTTTACCACCTTTATACAAACGCATATTAAATTGACTTAAGTTACAAATTACTAATTCTGTTCTTTCTTTTTGTCGCGCGCTGTCTCGCTACATAAGACTTGAGGAGGCCAGCCGGTGGCGACAGACGAATCCCATGTTGACTGAAGATGATGACCAAGTACCATGATGAACGAGATGTTCCACAGTGAACTGGGGATTCAGGCTACCATATAGCAACAATGTCATTATTATTTGTTAACTGGCTTAGAATTGTTACTTTATCTAAAATGCCCAGGAGGGGTGGGCAACCACTGGCCCTTAGACCCTCAGAGGTTTTTTTGTCACTCAACTTTCAGTTGGGACTTTGTGTTCCTTTCCTCTGTGGTCAGTAGGCATACTTACAACTCTATAAAAGTACTATATTGTCTTAGTCATTAGTCAACTGTCTTCTTTGTTTCTTATTTGATGTATTTGGTTTTATTGCCTTATGCCTGTGTTAAAGCGCTCTGTGTCACTGCGTGAGAAGAGCGCTCTGTGAAAATAAATTGAATTGAATTGAATTGGATGGAAAAATGTTGATGGGGAAACAAAATGCAAAGAAAGTTTTTGTTGACCGTTGCCGTTCCGATGTCACTTTTGCATCAGACGCAAGGTAAGTTTTGAAAATGTTGCCATGCCTTATGATGACTTATGTATAAGCTTGCAAACAAAAGGGGCTCTCCCATCGACCGGTGTTGTCATGAAATGTTTCTCCATGTCTGAGTGTTTTGTGCGGCTCTCCTGCAGCTGATCAGTTCCAGAAAAGGAAAAATAATTTCTTTCACTGTATAAAAAGGATGAGTCCCATCACATGGGCAGTGTCTCATGCCTTAGATTCCACGACTGCAGGGTTTTCCAGAAAGGTAGATACTCAGCAGTGAAAATGCACGATTTACTAGCAGTGAGTCCACTACCCGTATATAACTAGTGAGCAGGGTGAGTCAGGTCCTACAACCCAGAAAGATCTGCATTTGTTTCGTCATGGTAACCTGACAAAGTGTCACCATCTAATGCATCTTGGTCAAGCCCCACCGCCATTCTACAGAGCTTACAAGAAGTTCTGCGTGTATGGAATGTTGTAGAACATTGTTCCACAGACCCATATGACGCACTCCATGTATCAGGTCACTTGCTGTGAGGACAACATTTGCTGACACCTTGTCACAACTTTCTGCAAAGGGATATGGCAGGTTCATCCTTTTTTTTCCCTCCCATATCTTCAGCCCCAAGCGGAAGTACAGTATGAGAATGAGAATATAACATGCACACAAGTGTCCTCTTCTGAGCACATTTTTTGACCAAACACTGCCTGAACACCTGACAAGAGCTGTCCTTCCCTGATCTTTTAAGCCTCTATGTATTTGCAGAGAAGAGAGCTCGAGTTACACTGACACTTAGCACATCCTAATGACAATAACACTTTGACGCACTCTACTCAACTGGCATTGTTGTAGCTTGGGTGGTAAACTCCCAACTGAATGTAGTCACTTTTGGAATGAAAAGCGGCAGCAATCTCCAAAAATATGTTAAAGATGCCGTGTGGAAATTGTAGTAAACGACAAATATGAATTGCGCCAAATGAATGATGGTGAGGGACCCCCAAGGTTACACATCAACAAACGGGACTGCAGTTTGTTTTCAGTTATGTTGCTGTTCCATGTGATGTTGATGATGATGATGATGATATTACTGTACCCACTACTGGCTATTACTGTAAAAGTTATTAAATGTACATTACTGTTGTTTTGTGTTTTTCAGGATTACAGTAAAACTGGATTAGTCAAAACCACCTTTGTGATGCATCACATAGCAACATAACACAACATAATCCTGCTTTCTCCTGCTCTCGGTGTTGAATTGAAAAGAGATTCACAGAAATATGAAAAAGGTTTCCACTGTATTATTGAAGTTAAAGACAGTGATTTTTGTGGGAATATCTCTTTACCATTGTACTATCTCTCAATGCCCACATGTATACCATTTTATTAGACCTGTAACATTACTTATTAATAGGTACACTGACTTCCTTTGAATGAGGAATGTGCATTAAAACATGACATGATGAAACAAAAATGTCAGGGTTAAAATTATTTTTGTAATTGCACAATGGTTTTTCACAAAGCCGTAACAGAAAAAACAGAAATGTGTGCAAGAAATTGGGCACCTCGCTGTGCTTTTTCTCTCTTTCTCCTCAAAGTGATTCCCAACTTTTACCCTTAGCTTGATGAATTGATTAAAAAAAATCATGTTTCGCCATAGCTACTGCAGCTAACTATATATTTGTTTTAATTTATCGCACCCTCTACAACCAGCTTTGCAAATTCCCACAGTGGGCTTTTTTTACGTTTAAACCCCTGTCCTGGCATGCTGTCAGCTGTGGCTCTGGCAACAGAGATGTTCAGTAAGGAGTAATGGATGTAGCGTGCCAGTGAGGATCTCCAAGACCTCATAATCAGATTTTCACAAATCATGCAGTGGTCTAAGCTGCACTGATGAAGTGGCTGTTTTCCAAAGATCTGTACAGTCAAAAAGCCCTTGCAAACAGTGGATCATACTGCTCTCTTGCTGCTCACGATGTAACGAAGAATACGCAGACTCTCGGAGAAGTTTGCCTCTGTCTCTTATGTGAATGCGTGTAAGAAAATAAGCACGTAACCAGTTAGTAAGTGAACGAAATAAGCAATTTTTACACCACTTTTATGCTATATCTTTTTTTTAATCCATTCATTTCTAAAGTTTTGAAGAGTGTCATTGAATGTTTTTAAACTTTCCATATATTTACATGAAGCTTTTATATTTTGGAGCTTTTCACATTTTTGCACCCAGGATATGGTTAAAGATGGCTATTGAACTTAATTAAGACTATGTCAACATTACAAAACACTTTTTATGATTTTTTTCCTCCATCCAGAATAAGGAGGATTAAAAATGAAAGAGACCAGATCATCACAAGCGTCCTATAATTCTGCCGATAAACCAAGTGAAAAATACAACATATAGAGAGACCACTGACAGCAGATGTGTCAAAAACATAAAGCATAAATGTATGTGCAGAACAATATCAAATAACTCCAAATTCCAGTGAAAATGGTTTTCGATTCACATTTACAATTTCACTTCAGACAATTTGTCCGGAGTGCAGCTGTCCATGAAATGGTTAAGCATAGACTTTCTGCATGTGCGGAATTCATTTCCTTAGCGTACACAACATGCAACAAAAATTAATGTTTGCCCTCACAGACACTTATAATCCTGGTGATAAGAATATTCTCAAAACATACACATTTTATGTTTAGTGCATATGTGTTTTCAGAAGTACAGAACCTAACATATGAAAAATAATTTTTACAGCTATATCCATTAATCGCATTATAAGACTACTGTACACACACAAACTGGGATTGTGTTCTACAAAAATGCTGAACTGAAAGTGCCATTTAACTACAACACTGACAGTGTATTTCTCATGATGCAGCACATATGATTATATGATGACTGAAAATGTAATAATAAAACAATAGACAGTACAGGGGGGCACAGTGGCGCAGCAGGTTTGGCTGGAGCCTGCTCTGTGCTGGGTCTGGGGTTCGAGTCCTGCTTGGGGTGCCTTGCGGCGGACTGGCGTCCCGTCCTGGGTGCGTCTCCTCCCCCTTCAGCCTTGTGCCACGTTGCCAGGCTAGGCTCCGGTTCGCCACGATCCCACTTGGGACAAGCGGTTTCAGACTGCGTGTGTGTGTGTGTGTGTGTCTGTGTGAGTGTGTGTGTGTGTAGACAGTACAGGTATAACTGAGAGCAGCACTTCTTCGAAATAAATGCTGTCGGGGGGGAACAAGGGTTTTACTCCTGGGGGTAAGCGACCGAACGAGGCACGTACACATTCCAAAGAAAATTTCAAATCATTTACTCAGATGCAGCCTGGTTTCACAGAGCAGCTGGTTGATTAACATTCGCTCAGCGCAGTAAATAAGCTGGAAGATCATTGCATAAACCACAGATATGCCTTCAACCCACTGAAGGACATCAAAAAATTAAACAAGGTACAAATAAAACAAATCACATACACTGTGCAGGAACACGGTACTTTAGTGGGTATGGAAAAGGATTTTGCTGAGCTACAGACATGACCATGAGCACCAAGCTATTGGTGATGGACTAACGGCTCTATCTGAGGGACAACATGTTGAGGGACACTTCATGAGGCTCTTTGGGTGTAAATGCTCCAAATTATTATCCCCCCCCCCAACCCCCACATCTGTGACACTGGCAGATTCTCCAGTGGATCCCAAACACATCTTACCAAAGCAAGAAGGCAGAAGACAACTTTACCGCAAAAGGTCTCCGAAGTGTCCACTGAGACACATTCGTGTGTCCTTCTACCTGCTCTGATGTTCGGCGATGTTTAGTGAAATATTTAAGAAGTTGTCTCTGCAAAAGTAGGACAAAGGAATAAAAAGAGGTGTACATTATCATTTTGTCAAGTTTATACCTGTCCGCGGGCTCCCACCTTGTAGCCGGGGGCTCAGCCCGCCCGAGGCTCCTCATACACCCGGTTCGCACCCGGTTCGCACCCGGTTCGCACCCGGTTCCTGCCCCGTTCGGGACAGCGCTGCTCGCTACGGTCTTCCGTGGACTCGCCGTTCCGAACCTTTCGTTTTTTATCTACCGCCCCATTACCCCCCCACACGCCTTTCTCCGCTCTCGGGAAGGTGGCAGTAAATATTTAATGCGGGACGTTTCTCCGTGGCCTCGCGCTCTGTGTTCGCGCCAATGGAGCGAGAGGAGCCGACGCGCTCGCCGGTGACTTTCACTGAAAGGACCGCGCGCGCACGCACGAACGCACGCACGCACGCACGCACACACACGGCTCCCTTATTGTTATCCATGTAATAAAATACAGTGATCATGTATAAACAGTTCGACTGAGGAAGCACCCCATCATGAGTACTGCACCTGTACCACAGTACTAGTGGAGCGTGAGGTAATTTTCGCCGTGAAAATCATCATCATCATCATCTTCATCATGTGTCTCGCCGCCCGGCCGGGGCCTGATGATGATGATGATGGAACGAGATTGATTCCTCCGTGCAGCGAGCGGGCTGTGCTGACTGAAGCCGGGCTCTACACACTCGAACGCGCTGCAGTGAGTGAGTGACAGGAGAAACACACTCACACACACGCACACACACACACACACACACACACACTGACTGTGAGTGTCTGACAGTGAGAGTAAATTGTGCCGAAGACGATGACAGCAGCAGGCAGCAGCACGTGAGGTGCGGGGAGCGCGCAAAACCACGGAGGGGGTAAACGCGACCTTCATTTTATTTTTCGCTGGAGTCTGTAAGAGCAGAAGGCAGCCCCCCTCAGACACACACACACACACACACACACACACACACAATAGCAGCATTATATTCCTACCTTTGTCACCGTTGCCAGACAGCAGTGTCGCTGCGTCGGGACGCAGCGCGACGGCGGCGGTTTGCAGCGCTTCCCGGCCGGCGCGCGCGCGTGTCTCTCCAGCTGCTCGCTCGCGCTTCTTCTTTCGCGGACCCCGCCACTGAGTGAGAGCGACACTAAGGGATGCGGCCGCAGGGAGACGCGCGCATCGCAGCCGGTCGTTTCCCGTCCGTCCGGCGTCAGTCCCTCCCTCCGTCCGTCCGTCCGTCCGTCCGTCCGCTGTCACAGCCGACCGCTCGGAGCTGTCATTTCTTCAGGACCCGCGCGTCCTGCTCTTTTCCCGTCGTCGGTCCGCTTTCACACATCAACCACCCCCCGCCTCCAACCCGCCCCGTGCAGAGAGAGACGCTCGCGCGCGCGCGCACACACACACACGCACACGCACACGCACAGACGCACACACACACACTGGACAGCGATGCCCAGCGATCCCGTACCGCGTCTGTTGTTACGCAAGCGCTCGCTGTCGCTCCGCGGACCGCATTAGAGGCCGAAGCGTCTCCGGCGCGACCGAGTGAGAGGAGACCCGCTCGCGGCGGAAGACAAAGGCGCGAGTTCCGTTTGCCGGTTTCGCTCCATCTGTGCGTCGAATCGCCGCGCGACTCCGCCGAAGGGCCGCGGGCACGTTGCGCTGCCGCGAATGTGTGTGTGTTCGTACCGGCCCGAGGGTAACGCGCGCGCACACACACACAGAGGCCTGTGTACGTACATACGCTTAGACTATAATATACGCGTACAAATTGTGCCTCACTCACGTGTGGAAAACAGGTTTTGGCAGCAAGAAGGAACATTCAATCATTCTGGACATGCAAATAGAAGAATCATTCGTTGTAACGTACTGTGTGACTGTGAGCAGCCAACGTTTCAAAACGCACTTAAAAAAAACACTCGTCGTTTCACATGCAAAAATACACGAAAGAAGTGTGTTTGCTCCGTGGTGGAAAAGGGAGAATTAATATTCTTTGCATTTTGATAACATTATTTATTGATAACGCGAACGAGGGCAGCGCTGGAATGAGAACATCATCATCATCATCATATTATCATGTGTCTAGCAGACAAGTAACAAACCGGCAACAACAAGCTCTTCACGTTTTTTATTTACTTTCTTTTCTGGAAAAAGTCGTAAATTTGTTTTAAATTGCAGTTCATTTGCGCAGGAGCCACTTTCACTGATAATTCAATTTACTACGGTAAAGATGTCCATGATTCACAGAATTAGATAAAATCTGAATGTTATCGAATGGTTCATTTTATTTTTAATCAAAATAATCCTGAAGATTTTAATGGGTTGTCTTTGTCTATAAAGAGCATTATTTATCAGCAGTATTCTTTCCATTCGGAGCACTTTTTTGCTATAATAAAAATACATCACTAAAAATCCTTAGACATTGAAAAGGGCAAAATCTCTGTTGTGTGAAACATCAACAAGTTTCAATCTGGATTGCATTTCCAGAACACATGTTCTTTTTTAGTAGTAATTTATGTACATATATATATATACTTGTGTAACTTAATAGTAATGATATTTAAAAACTATGAATAGTGGAATTTAAGAATCGGCAACAGAATTTCACCTTGAACCGGTTTCACCCCGTAAATCAAGGTGTCTGTGAAAAACCAGTCTGACCACAAATTATGAAAGTACAAGTAAACTGATCTAAGGCTTTCTACATGAATTGTGCTGCAGCAGAAGAAGCAGATATCTATTGGGACTGGCTCTTCCAATGTAAGAAGAAGAAAAAGATGCTGCCAGCTCTACATTTCTAGGTGAGAGAATAAGGAATAAAAAACATACTTTCTTTAGTATTACCAGGCATAAATTCCCAGTGACAAACTGAGCCAATATTTTTGTATTCAGACCTCTTGTCCAGATTGGAGTAAATGAAAGAAATCCGTTTATGTCCATCATTATACAACTGGTCTCCCATCATATGCTGGTGGCACGCAAGTGTCATCTGTTTAAATCTATTCAGGATCCGATGCTTCAATGGGGGCTTTCCAGGAATTAACCACGTGTCATTCCAAATAAGAAATATGACAAGCAAGAAAATGTCTTGGTCAAATGTACAGTTGTGTGCTCTCAACTGCTGTGTGTTGCAGTAGTCAAACAATAGTCTTCATCTGAATTTTTGAAGTGGAACTAAATTATAATGATCAAGAAATAACATAACACCAAAGAGTGACCACATGAGCCACACACTCAGTAATATACCACACACACACACACACACACATTTTCCGAACCGCTTGTCCCATACGGGGTCGCGGGGAACCGGAGCCTACCCGGCAACTCAGGGCGTAAGGCCGGAGGGGACACACCCAGGACGGGACGCCAGTCCGTCGCAAGGCACCCCAAGCGGGACTCGAACCCCAGACTCACCGGAAAGCAGGACCGTGGTCCAACCCACTGCACCACCGCACCCCCCTACCAGTAATATACCAGTGTTTATGAATTTTATTAAAGACAAGGAATTCATCAATTACACACAAGTCACTTGTTTTCGTCAAGAAGCCGCACTATGCCTCAAATTTAATCAGGTAGTTCAAGCGAGACAATTATTTGGTTGCTGATACAGGAAACATATGGAAATACATTAGACTGCTTTCCAATGAACAAAGCAATTGTTTATCAAAATATATATTTTTTTAAATTTCAGTCTTTGCTCATGTAAAGATTGGACTTAGAAATTATACACAGGTGAGGATGACAATGATGTATATTTTTAATTAGTCGACACTTATCGTCTTACACGGCTTACTATATATTAATTGCGAGTGTACTTCTTACTGACAAAGTTTAGCGCAAGTGACATGTTTACATGTACGATGATGAACGCAAGCATGGTGTGTTACGCAAGCCTAACCTGGGTGTGTCAGATGTAACTTAACAATATTCAGTGTCCGATCTCATTTTTCCAACCCGTTGAGGGTTACGTTGGTCAGTGGTAGGCTGACATCCTGCTCTTAACTTTTACCTCTGTTTGCTCTATCATGCCAACATGATACAGCCCGTCATCAGAGGGCAAAAATAGTCGAGTGCAAGTGACTTATCCTCAAACCTCTGTAGGAAATGCAACTCCTCAAATATTACACTCCCTACTCCTCACTACACACTTCCTGCAACACACAGACAAGGCAACGAGGTTGTGTTGAAAGCGTAAGCTACTTGTGCTTTTCTACGACCTTAGATGAATATTTCTTGTTTGTATGTGGGGCACTGAAGAGCGGAAAACAGCCAACGTCTCCAGCTCTACAGAATTAGTATTAGTGCATATTAGTATTGCAGTTATTAGATTTCAAGCGACTCTGGTACATTAATCGTCCCTCTCTAGGTTGGACTTGAATAATTCATTTGCTTGCCGGCGAAAAGCAGCCTGGTGATCAACAGCTCTGCTTCTGCTGAGAGCTGCACCCCATTCCTTCCATCAAGCTCCATATAGTGCTAAACTTGAGTTGCAATCTCAGCCTCCAGAGGCCTTTGTGTGGCGTTCTGTGCCGCCTGGATTAAATGTCTCAGCTCTTTGTGTGCAGCCGCTTATTAAACAGGGCAGGTTTGTGTCCCTGGCCAGGGAGTGCAGGGACTGGGGGCACAGTGGGCTGTCACTCACGTTCCAGGCTATCCGGTGGGTCAGCCATAGGGTCTGTGTGAAGTGGATAAAATGTCTTGAGTGGGATATGGTTTCAAGGATGTTGTTAGCATGATGATCTTTTCTCAAAAAACTTCGACAGACTCCTTCCGTCCCTTATTATCCCCATAATGACAATGCCTTTATCTACCGCTGTAAAACTTAATACGCTACGTTTACGTGGTATGCAAAAGGGTTTTTTTGCATACCGATTTTGAACCCGCTCTTTGAAGGGTACTAAAGATGTATAAATATTCTCAGCGGAATAATATATTGTATAGTAATGCAAAATATACAGAACATATTTTACTGTCAAAAGTTTGTTGGCCTGAAAATACTCTGTTTTGCGTAATCTGTAGAAATGAGGGTCAAAGTGAGGTTATCAATGAATGAACCTTTTTTACATTTTGATTTTTATCAACTGCTTATCCTGTGCAGGGCTGCAGTGGTCCAGAACCCCTCACTCAAGCATGGCATGTAAGGGTTAGGGTACAAATATTCCACTTTGGATATGTTAACATGACTACGAAAGCTCTTGACGTATCTAAACTAGTAAGAAATTTTACTAAAGGTATGAAAAGTAACCAGTGCAATGCAAAATTTAAATATTCAGCATAAATGTGAGATTATTAAATTGTGCTCAGCCATTTTAACAGTCACAAGATATGGCACAGTTATGGGTAGAGCAGCATTATTTAATTTTTTTTGTTTTTCATGTTCTCATTTTACACCACTAATACACACACATTTTCTGAACCGCTTGTCCCATTCGGGGTCGCGGGGAGCCAGAGCCTAACCCGGTAACACAGGGCGTAAGGCCGGAGGGGGAGGGGACACACCCAGGACAAGGCACCCCAAGCGGGACTCGAACCCCAGACCCACCGGAGAGCAGGACCCGCTCCAACCCACCGCGCCCCCCTACACCACTAATAATGGATTATAAATGAATATGTGTGTTCGGAACTTAAAGATGGGAATACTAAGATAAAAACTGGGTAATAAGTCATATATAAATGTTTAGCAAAGAATGGTTGCTCAAATGAGACAACGAATGGATGTGCTAAGTTCCTAGCAGTGTGAAATATTTGAAGGCGAACAGAACACATTCCCATACACAGCGCTGGACACATCTTACACCCTCAGGACCCGTGAAATATCGGCGCAGTATTTACAGTGATATCCAGCTTTCCACAATCACTCATTTGTAATGTAAATCCTGTCTGTTTGCAAAGTGACCTTTCATTGAGTCACTGTAAATACAAACAGCAAAGGGCCCTTTTGTCCCTCAGAGCACCACAAAGCCTTCAGAAGTATCTGCAGCGTCAAAAGCGTAGTGCAGTCTGAACTCGGAGCCGGCTGCTTTCACCAACAATTAGTATCGTTTTTCAAAATTCAGGCAACACTGATGGCTGCGAGATCCTATTGTATTGTGTCTTTTAGCAGGCTGCACTAGGGGAAATGTTGTTTCTTTGTACTGTTGCTGGGAGCCTGCAGGAAAGTTCCAGAATTCCTTGATGAATCATAGCACATCTTGTCTAGCGCCGTACAAACCACAGCAAAAAAAAGTGTTGCATGTCAAAAAATGTGTCGGGACATCGGAAGGTAGTCGGGAGAAGACTCATTAATTCAGCAGCCGTTGGTTATTTAACACTTTCTGTCATCGCCAATGACAATCATGAAAATTCATATGTAGCAGAAATAATGGTCCCGGCTTGAGGACGACTGATGGAATGTGATAACGCGGTAAATATGTGGTGACTGGTGCCTTGTGTCAGTAAAGCATGACCGTGCTGAATGGAAGCACAGGTCAGAATGCAATCCAAGTATCACTGAACCATTTTCGTCACCTGTTACCCACAACATCTTCCTGACGGAAGAAAAGTTAAAATAGTGACAAAAAAGTTTTGTTTTAGGGATTCCAAGCTCTTGCTTAAGAAGAGATCATGTTTTAACTTGGAAATTGATGGCTGTCTTGTCCCTCCATCCTTTTAACCCCAAATGAGCGTATTATGTGACATCTCATCGAACTCCTGCACAAAAATTTGTACCAGTAAGTCCTTTTTTCCACTGGCAGAACGTTTCAGAGCTCAGGCTCACTTGCAAATGTCACCGTTGAGAATCTTACATAGGCCTGTGTCCCTCATGCTTTCATTGTCTCCTTTGCATTTTGTCTGTGCCCAACTGGCCACCTTAATGAGCTCTAATGCAGTATGTGGAGCAATGAGATTTGACAGTCCTCCCCATGTCCCTCACATCTGTACACACGTTTAGAAAATAACACTTACAGAGGGACACAGTAGGAAACACAGCAGGAAACAGTAGGAAACATGGTAAGAAACACAGTAGGAAACACAGCAGGAAATAGTAGGAAAGACAGTAGGAAACACGGTAGGAAACACAGTAAGAAAGAGTAGGAAACACAGCAGGAAACAGTAGGAAACACAGTAGGAAACTAAGAAAAAGTAGGAAACACAGTAGGAAACGGTAGAAAACACAGTAGGAAACACGGTAGGAAACAACAAGAAACAGTAGGAAACAGTAAGAAACAGTAGGAAACACAGTAGGAAACAATAGGAAACGGTAGGGAACACAGTAGAAAACACAGCAGGAAACACAGTAATAAACACAGTAGAAAGCAATAATAAACAGTAGGAAACACAAACAACTGTAACTGTTTCCAGTAACACGTAACCACAGCTAAGTTTAACTCAATGGGCGACATTAACATCCCCCCTCCTCCCCGTTTCTAAACTGCTGCAGTGGAGCAGCCAGTGAAGAATATTAAACGAATTTTCAGACCATCATTATGCAGCCAGAACATCGAAGTCAACAGAAAGAGCAGGTGGCTACAATGAAACTTGACATATTTGTACCACGCTATTATAACATCTGCTACCCGAATATTTTCTCTTTCAGTTCCACTGTACTTTTTTACACCCATTGTTCATTAAAAAACAAACTGATAATATTAATTTCCTTTGTTTTATGAATCTTAAAATTGAATTATGCGATTAACCAAATCGTCCAGCGAAGGCGGACAACAAACTAACCATCCGGCACACTAACCCACAGCTTTGTAGGTGACCAGATTCCATCAGCTCGGTAACATGAGTAGGTACAAGTCAGCATTTGTCACTCGATGCATGAAAGTGCTGCCTGTTTTAGAAAGACACGCTCATTTAGCCCTGAACAGAGTTGAGCAGCCAGAGCTGCCTAACGTGTTATTTTCACATATTTAACCACCGTTCATTGTTTTATCCATTCATCAGTTTTGAAAACCCACTTGTCCAGTGCAGGGGACACCTTGGACAGGATGCACCTGGAGGAACCCACAGAGACATGGGGAGAACATGCAAACTAGAATTCAAATGTACGTCTGTGGTGCAGCAGCACTCCCCGCTTTGTCACCGTGCCACCATAAACTACAGCGGTTTAACTGGGGCACGGTGACACAGCAAGTCGCGCTGCTGTCTCGCAGCGCCTGGGTGGTGAGAGAGGATGTGGGTTTGATCTCCATTCAGTCTGGCTGGAGTTTGCATGTTGTCTGCGTGGGTTTCCTCTGGGTGCTCTGGTTTCCTCCCACACTCTCCGAAGACATGCTGTTCAGGTTCACCCATAGTATGTGAGTGACAGAGAGAGAGTGTGTGTGTTCCACTGATGTATGGATGAGTGACCCAATGTAAGTAGCGTATCTAGCAGTGTAAGTCACCGCAGTGAAGAAGGAGTGTGGGCTGATGACGCTACATAGTATCCATTGTAAGTCGCTTTGGAGAAAAGTGTCTGATAAATAAATAAATGTAGTTATAAGTTATGGTTCGTGATGATGAATCTATTTCATACATTCATAGTTGTATCGTAGCACATTTGGCTAAATTCTCAAACACTCTCAAAAACATTAAGTGTGAGGGTAAAGTACACAAATGTATGAATTTTAAAGTGACTTGTACATTTGTGGTTTTTGAACGTGTGAGTGCAGCATTTTCATCACGTTGCCACCATCTAAGCCCATTTCTCTGTGTGAATTCGTCACGTCTTTATCCTCTGGCTGGAGGAAACACCTGAGCTGTGCTAAGAGGTCAGGTACGTGCCGTAGGATGTCAGCAGCTTTTCTTCCTTTAGACTGAGCGAGGTTTCACCACGGTTCACCACAATTCAGTGCAGACGTGACATTTCAAGAATAATAACACAGAGAGATTTTAGACAAGATTATATATCTGACTAAAATCAACTGCGGGTACTTGTTTTGATACAAAGGAATAAATCCAATAAGCTATGGTCAACTACATTTTTGAGAAATTTGTCATATTTTAGGATTTCCTCTGATGTGGGTTTCATTTTTCTCTGTGGATGTCACCCTTTAATCTCTGCATAATGGGTTTTTCTAGTGCGTTTGTAGAACTATTCTCAGAAATTAATGCGCGCGGAATATGACTGCCTGCATAATGGGGATCCACAGCTGAAAAGTTACATTTTTACTGTTATAAGAGCCACTGTGGTCTGTCGCAACCCCAGGGGGTGAAGTCCCCCGATGTCCAGCAGAGGCGCCACTCTAGATCGACGCGACTACGCCAACGCACCCGGCTTCTATTGACCGCATGAGCAGCGTGCCGACCAACCGGTCCGTAAAAGGACTGAAGACGCGGCACCGGTGTGTGGACTCTTGACCAGCTCTTCGCTGACCTGCTTCCGAAGTTCCCTTCTCAGCGTGCCGTCTGCACCAGTCCTTCGCGATCCTGTCCAGGTCCCCCGTTCCAAGCCTGTCTACGTCACACCTCGGTTCTATTAGCTCCGGTCACGTAACCCTGCTCGCTCGCTCCAAGAACACTGTGTGCATCTCTTTGTTCCATGTTCATCGTGTCACCTCTGCGCTTCCTGGTTCACACTGCGCACTTGAACACACACTAGTCTGCATCTGAGATCACCGCGCTTTATGTCCGCGTCTGGAGGTTGCAGGAAAACGGGATCCGTGTCACGTCCGACGTCCGACGTCGTCTTCTTTTCTTACTCTACGGTTTCATCTTGGCCAGGTTTCTCAAAAAAACTCTGCAGAAACATGCAGCACGTAAGTGCACCGCATTGACACGCGCTTTTGTGCAAGGCCTCCCGTGTGATTCGTTAAAAAATGAATCAGAATTACGTTGTTTACTGCAAAGCAACAAATTGTTCTACCGACGGAGGGGGGTATCAAGCGAGAGGCTGCCTCGTAACCGCGTGTCATACTGTGTCGGGAGCTGGCGGAAGGGCCGCTGGAATGCGGCGGGAGTCACATCGCTCCACCCGTCCCTCGCTTCCCCGACACCCTGAAGGAGAAAGCGGATTGACGAAGACATCAAGCGGAGGAACACAGGTGCTGTCCTTTCTTTCCTGATACGTACCGCAGTGCTGCGAAGAGCTCGATCACGGCGATAACAAGAGCGCTGCGGCTACAATTATGCCGCAGTCGGGCTAAAGATCAAAAACATGGAAGACTATTTTTATACCGCCACGCACGCGCGCGGAAATCCTGGGAGAAATGGGGCACATCGGTCCTTGTAGAATAATAATAAAAAGTAGATAAGCAGTAATTATTCCCCCCACACACTGCTCTTAAGCGCTTCATATTTATGAACGCTGACGCTTTATTGCTGGAGGCAGTGATACGGATGAACGTTTCGCCTTGTGACGGGCCATCTCCGTATGGTAGCATTCACCCGCTTTGTCTGTTCCTTCAGTTCTCCTGCAACGTGGCGCGAGTCGGCGCGATCATCCGACTCGTCTCACGAAGCACTGAAAGTTTTGCCGATGTTATTTTGGATGACGGGTTGGATCAAGCGGTGAACTCTCAAAACGTAGAGCCCACGTTACGCGGGGGACTCGTTTGCTGCAGCCTCGCTGTTTACGGAAAAGAGCGATACCACCGACAATACGCACCAATGATGTGCGTAACCTTTAATTAGGAATCAATAACGAAAGCCGACATTTTTGCTCTCTAACGGAACGAATGATCCGACATGTAAATCAAAGGCCAAGGACCATCACGAAGTTACGGCGGGAAGAGCGATAACCGGCCTGCGATGACATTCTGTCTAATCCCCAGTACGGAAACACCCACCTCCTCCTCGCAGCCGACCTGTGGACAGACACACCGAAGCCCCCCTTTCCTCATCTAGCCGCTCCCCCCTTATGTGGTCTCTCCGCCTCCCACCACGGACCCACGTGTGCTCCCTGGCGCCGCGTGCAAATCCCAGCCGTGATCAGCTTAGAGTTGACGGGGCAGACATAGCAGCGGCCTCTAATCCCACACCAATTTGAAGAGATCTGCAAATGAAATGGACGAGGGCTCCGGGGCGGGCGAAGCGGTATTATCATCACCGATCTTCGTAGTGGGTCTGTGGCACAGTTCTTCCCCTGGATAAAGACCGCAATTACTTAATCTTCACATAAACGGCACACACACACACACACACACACACACACACAATTAAATAAACACCTGCACTGTGTGCTGATGAGCTTGGAGCCTTTACATGAGCTAGTGACACCAACTTGTTTAACCGTTATATATTCTTCACATAGCAAGGTTCATTCATTCCTTGAAATCACCCCATTAGGCCAATTCCTACCACCAGCGGGTCAAATCACATATTTCATAAAGAAGGAAAAATAATATCACGTACCCTGGTAGGGCAGTGAGTAGCACTCAGATAGACTCAGACAATTTGGCACAATGGTGTTCACGATATCTAGAGATGCCCGTGTCTTCCACGGCGCGAAGCACAGGGACACCGTGCTGCTCGAGCGGCTGTTGTCTTCTGTATAAGACAAACCTGGACTTATTGCAGGGACCAGCCCTTCCGACAGTCCCCGGCGCTGCGGGTGGGTGGTCCCGACCCTCCGAAACTACCGCCTGGGGGGTTCCGCCTCGGCACGCCCGACACCGCCTCCCGCTCTTCTGACCAGCTGCTTCGAGCGTCTCTGCCGATGGTTCTCGAACGGTGGCAGCTGGTCCTGAACCCATCAAATAAATACAATATTAAAAAGCAACAGCGGGCTAGTTAAGCAGCTTATTAGTGACATTCTATGAACTTGACTGACCCACACGGTGTGGCTCATCTGACACTCATCCAGGCAGGCAGCGGTTCTTTCGGCACATCGCATTCGGACAGTGGGAATCTCTGGCTTGAAAACAAGTCACACGGCTGCTTTATTGCCGATGGCTGAACGTTGTCTCCCAGCCCCTGAAATATTCTCATTATGAATGTTGACGCTAAAATTCTAGTGAAAAAACAAGCTGAGCTTGTTAAGGAGAGGAGCAACAACTTACTGTTACTTAAAGAAACGTTTTTTCGACTGGATGAGAAATCGGAGCACTCCGAATTTCATATCCTCGGGCACACAAAGATGACAGCGCATGTCTGATGTGTAGGCGGCCGTGTGGCCAGTAAACCCTCTGGGGTTTGGGCAAATGTGCAGTCAGTTTGCCGTTTAGGGTTAGAATAGAATAGATCTGTTGCTGGTTTACCTTTTAGGCTGAATAGGTCACACAGAACCAGAATGATGGTTCTTTCAGATGGTAGTGGTGTGTTACAACAAGGAAGAAGAGATTTAAAGTGGGTAAAAAAAACTAGCCAGCTTCACCAGCAATTATGGAAACATTGATGAACGTGTATTCAAAAGTTTCATTGAACATTAAATTGCAATAAATGGCAAAGGAGTTCACGTTGTTATTCAAACCATTTGCTGCAACATCACTGTACTTTGTCATAACACTTGCGTGACATGGTTACTATTAATAGTCTGTAGTGTGTGCGTGTGAGAGAGAGAGAGAGAGAGACACATTTCCATCATTTTTCTCACAGGATGTTGCCTGGACTCAAGGTTTGCTGAACTGAATACACACACACACGCAGAGTCTGAAACCACTTGCCCCAAGCAGGGTCATGGCGGACCGGGGCCAAGCCCGATGGCACAAGGCGCACGGCTGGAGGGGGAGGGGGCACACCCAGGACGAGACGCCAGTCCGTCACAAGGCACCCCAAGCGGGACTCGAACCCCAGACCCACCAGAGAGCAGGCTGCGGCCAAGCCCACTGCACCACTGTGCCCCCCCACCTCCCTGAACTGAATAGCAGACTCATATTGCAAGAACGAAGGACTGGAACGCGGTCAAGGAAAAGACAGAAAAATAAGGGCACGAGAAGAAAACTGCACAGAACTGATCCAGATCTGAACCCATGTCCAAATGTACAGCCCAGCATTGAGCCCAAAATGAATGGGCTGCTGGACTATCTTCGTACGGCTCATTATTGTTTGACCCTTGACCTTTTAAATCGCCAATGCCAAACGCTTATGGAGCAGACCCTGAATCTACTCTCTGCACAGACATTATTATTTAGAGAAGCAACGGACTGCGGCATTTCATCCCAGGTCACTGAAGTTGCTGACCTGGGCCAGATACACAGCAAACCAGCCAAGTGTGTCATTGCAGGTCCATGTCTGGAGTTCCTCTTGGGCAGCGGCCAGGTTTGCCCGTCAGGTGGGTTCTCCCGACCGTCTGAAACTACTACCTGGGGGGGGGTCCACCTCGGTATCAAACAACTTTGTTGGGTGCACAGCGTGAAGGGCATCAACGCTCAGATTGCGCCTTCGCATCGGGTTCTGCAGGCTTTTCGAGTTCAGGAGGTCCGTAAAGCGAAGGGCTGAGCTCGTCCTACCTTGGTGGGCGGAGCACATTTCATGTATGGAAGAGTGAGCCATTGTAAGTCGTGTATCTAGCAGCGTAAGTCACCACGGTGAATAAGGTGTGTGGGCTGACGACACCACATCGAGTTCGTTGGAAGTCGCTTTGGAGAAATGGTCTTCTAAGTAAATAAAAATGTAAATGTAAATTTGAGCAGGTCGTCTCATCTGATTTCTGGAAGAGTGCAAGTGTAACCGTTCATTACCATAATCAAACATCCACTTGCTGCTGCTCTCAGATGCCTATTTAAACCCCCGGTTCTCAGTGAGAAGAGGCTGACTGATCGAGAGAGAGCAACAAAATACCAGCGTTCCGAAATTCGCAGATCACGGGCGAAAATAAACACGTTGCGCGCGCTGCCACTTGCGGGAGAAAGTTTTGGCTCTTTTTTCTTGTGTTACGTTCAGTGATGCTTATTGTTTTATGCAGGAGTTGTGATTATCGATCATTTTATTGGACTCATGGTTTACTGAATTATTCTTAATTTTTACTTTTTTAAAAGATCCACAGCTGACAGCGTCTGTTGCCTGTTTGACTCTCTTCTGTCCTTTTACCAGAACACGTTGCAGTCTTATGTTCTCACAAATGAACCCTGGATTTGGGCACAGCAAACCTGGGCCCAAGCGTCATCCTGGAAGAAGTGTCACGACCTGTAATGTAACTTCTCGGCAGGTTTCCTGCAGATGCGTACAGCAGCTAGTCTGATGTGCACTTTTTAGAAATTAGAACCTTTTGGGATTCGCTTTTGAAACTTGTAAAAAAAAAAAATTCTATGAGGTTTTTTTTACGTAGGGGGTGCCGTGGCGCAGTGGGTTGGGCCGCAGTCCTACTCTCCGGTGGGTCTGGGGTTCGAGTCCCGCTTGGGGTGCCTTGCGATGGACTGGCGTCCCGTCCTGGGTGTGTCCCCTCCCCCTCTGGCCTTACGCCCTGTGTTGCCGGGTTCGGCTCCGGTTCCCCGTGACCCCCTATGGGACAAGCGGTTCTGAAAATGTGTGTGTGTGTGTGTGTGTGTGTGTGTGTGTGTGTGTGTGTGTGTGTTTTTTTTACGTCTTTGCGGGTTTACATTTCGTGCAAAAAATGTTGTTCAAAAATCCTTTACAACCTCCAAACACTTTTGAACATTGTGTTTCCTGCCATCAATATATTGTAACTCCATTAACAACCCAATAAATCATACCTGTTTCTTTACAAATGTCCACAAATAGTAGTGAAAGGTATTGCTGTCAGAAAAGTATCATTTCTCCAGAAATGTGCTCAATGAATGGAGTAAACGTAACTCACGAGTACCCACCTGCTCAGTGTGGCCTCTCGACTTTATCTTAATAATTTCAGCGTTATTTCTTGATGTGAACATGACTTGTAGCTTAATAAATGAGACTCAAAATGCTGCACTGGTGAAGTGTCGAACCCAGACCTTACTTCAGTGCTGGATGTGAATACGGAGCGATTCCAGCAGGGGGCACTAGCTAATAACTCACTCTAGTCCATTTACCCTGTTTTACACGTAGCTGGCACTTCTCTCCAAAGTGACTTACAGTGTTAAGGTACTTAGCTATTTACCTGGTTATACGGCTGGATAACTTTACCGGGGTAATTTAGTGTAAGTACCTTGGTGACAAGTACAAAGGCTGGAGGAGGGATTCAAACTTGCAACTTCTGGATCCGAAGACAGCAGCTGTAGGCAGTGCCAGCTGACCGACACGCACGCAACAATCGTTAGGACAAGAAACATTCCTGCGGTCGGACGAACCCCGTTCCTCACGGACCCGCACCTCCGGCCAGCATCTCGGAGCCGCGCGCAAGCGCTCCCCCGTTCACATCCCTCGCAGGCCCGTCTGCGGTTGCACAATTATTTTACTTCTCCCAGCAACCCCTGCTCACAACAACTACTGCCAATGAGTGTGTTCCCACTGCAGTATTAATACACTCGTTCCAGGCGTCTTCAGAATGTCAGGACCGCCCAGCTCTCCTTTTTTTAGGTGGAACCCGACACCCCGAGCGGCGTGTCAGGCTCAGATGCTTTTTTTGGTGGGGGGTGTCGTCACGTGTCGCCCCGAGAGCAGGAAAAGTGGCCCGGCTGGGCGGCACTTGGGCCGGTGGAAGCAGCGTCGCCCGTGTGGAAGCGAGCGGAGCCGGGGCTTCATTGTCACTGTCGAGCGCCTGGAGCGACCGTGCGGAGGGGCTCAGCCTTCACCACTCTGCCGTTCTATGTCCTACTGACACGCACCGTCAGTCACCTTTGCAGAATTTATTCACTTTCGTCGTCGAGGGGATATTAGAGTCCCGAAGGAGGCAAGACCATGACGGCCGTCGAGAGTCAAGTGCAGTACACGACCACGTACGTGACGACCACCACGGAGGAGTACATGACCCAGGAGGATGACTGGGACCGCGACCTGCTGCTGGACCCTGCCTGGGAGAAGCAGCAGAGGAAGGTACGCAGTCACAGTAACAGCACGGTAACAGCACGGTGACAGCACGGTAACGGGGTAACGCAGCTGCTCGGTTGGACCCCTGTAAAGAGCCGCACTCATAACCGTTTGGGCAGGGGGGTTCTATCAAACTAAAGGCAAGTTCCCAAAGTGGCTCTACCTTCCTGCATGAGCTTTATAACTAACCCCGTCTGTGATTTACCTGTTTTTTGCTGCTTATTTATTGGTTTGGTTGGCTGTGACCTCACCTGCCCACTGCGTCATGTAGTTGAAACAAAACTGATGGACCAGGAAGCAACGGGGAGGAGGTTTGTTCGTGGCCCGAGGGTAAAACTCGCGCAGCGTGTGAACCTGGTCTGTTGGGTCCATGAAGAAGCGTCCCGGGTCGGAATGAACGAGGACCGGCGGTGATGGAGCCCTGGTGAGCGCCGGTCTCCAGTTTGCTGCGGCTGACAGGCGGGTTCTCGTCCCCGACCGCGGTCCTTCGGGGAACCGACAGCAGTGAGGAGCCGCGACAGATGGCGGCTGTGTGTGTTGTGTGCGTGTGAGGGAGAGAGAATGAGAGCCAGTGCGTGGCGGGTTTCAAACCTCCCAAGACGTCTGTCCTAAAAATACTCCCGTGCTTCTCGAAAGTCCATCTCTTGCAGCTCGGCTCACCCATCAGTCACGGTGGCCCTCGCACCTGCTTTGCTCCACACCTCATTGTGCGTGTGCCGTACGTGTGAACCTATTATGCCTCTTACACGCATTGCAACCCTGTTTGCCCATGTTTTCACCCTGTGCGCTCTTCACGAGCACATCGACAGTAGCTGAAGGAGATGATGTCATTCAGTAAGTATAGACGCTTCCCCATTTGTGGTGAACGGAGTATCAAGTCATTCTGCACCTGTCCTCTGGACGTCCTTAGGAAACCCACTGAGATCAGTGGTCGGAGCTGCGGCGCTGGAGCAGTTGTCGCACTGTAGCCTATGACCTAATGTTTTTAAAGACATTGATCCCGATGATTTGCTGAAAGCACCACATTTAGTAAGTGGGGACGTACGGATCATAACGGCACGGTACACGAGCGCAGACGATAGCGTTTCCGAGAAGATTACAGAGCACCGGCGGGTTTTTTTTTATCAACGGCGCACAGGACAGTGTATTAATCCAAAAAAAACAGTAAACGCTCGACTGTATCCTTCCTGGATGTACAGTACACCTTGAAATTTGTCACGGCTGCTCAAACTTGTTAAAGTGGCGCTGAGCACATTGTCATCGAGAGGCAGCATTTCTTTTGCAATGACAGGCCAACTGACACTGGATACTGGCTGAACTTTGAATTGAAATGTAGCCCGAGGTCCAGTTGAACATAATGAGACCCATTCAGAAGAGCTTAAGGCTAAACGGTGAGCAGGACCAGGACAGGAGCCGTGACTCCTCGGTCGGCTGTCATTCCCTCCCACCCCTTGGCCTCAGTGACACCTGTGGTGAGCTGGTCACCTACTGGGCCACAGGTGACACCTGGCTAACAGTTCTCTCCACTAACTGTGTTACCTCATACGGTGGAGGGCACAGTGGGCACATCTCAGACGGTTGTGTTTGTCGTCACTCCCCCAAACTGGCGCAGGTGTCTTGCTTCAAGGGGTAGGCAAAATAATGAAGTAACAACATAGATTTATATCAGTGTGGATTACTCTGTTCTAGAGTATTCTGCACTCTATTATTCTGTTATTATCACAGTGTAGTAGAGTCACATTCCAGCTGTTTTCATTGGACTAGCAAACTGTTGGCGATCAAGGAAAGAGTCACTTTTCATCAGCACATTTCCTGTCAAATTTTGGTTCTGCTTCTTTGAAACCATTTCTTTTGCTGGGGTGCATTTTATTAAGACAGTCTTGAAACAAAGTAATTGCCATTTTACCAGATGTTACCAGTGTACTGTACTCTCATTACGTACCAAAGTATTTCGATCAAATTCAAGCCCTCTTTCAGAATTTTTCCTCTTCTTGTATATCTTGTTCATGTTTTTAAATTGCTGCAGTCACCAGTTCAGAAATACAGTAATTAGAGGGGTTTTGATTTGCACTGATTTTTACATTTTTTTTAAAACCCTAACCCATATTGGCAAATGAATGCTGTTCGGACTCAAGTCACAGGGGAAATACGTTGTGCTTTTTCAAACAATTCACCAGACAGCTTTAACGTTTCATTTCCATTGTGCAATACTCCTGTACTGCTGGCTGAAGTGTTGGGGTCCTGCCCTTTACCGCCCTCATCCAATATTCATTTGTTCAGCTGGGTCCGTCAAGCGGTGTCACTGCGGTGATCACTCATGTTTACGTTATACCTTAATTCTTTGCACAACTGTGGAATCATCTACATTGTCGGTCTCAATTTTCAGTCGATCTGTTGTTAAAAATGTTCTCTTACAAATTAATTCATTTTAATTAAGCACCTGTTTTATTTCTACCTATATCTATTGTTCTATTTATATTCATATAAACAGTTACATATATGTGCTCACGCATCACTGTATATTTTTTCACATTGAAATAGTTCTTTTGTTCTTTCTTGAAGTGTGTTAATTTTAGCAGTATGGGTTTTTAATCATCTCTCCAAAACTAAGATGCACAGTTCCAGTGTACATGTACAGTGTACTATGTAACATGTTGTCCATGGGGGGTCTAATGGCAGGACGACACGTCTGGTGAGCTACACCTGAAAGATGGATGTTAGTATCAGTCTATGAGCAACATATGTAACCTTTGTGATTTTGATTTTCTTTTTTTAATCGCCTTCCTCCGGACCGTATTACGTTTGCGCCATGAGTTCCTCTGGACTTGTTATGCGTAATAGCGATTGGCGCTCGGCCTTCGAGTGTCGTTGGTGATCCGAGCGTTCATCCCGGGGGGGTGGGGGCGGCGGTGCGGGTGGGGGGGTTCCGTTCCGTTTCGTTCATTAAGTCCCATCAGCTGTCTCTTCTGACCTTCAGTGGTCGCTAATTAAACGGAAAGTGTAACTTCAGCCAGAAGTGTGAGTTTGGGAGAAAGTGCAGTGGCCATGAGTACAGTGTGTGTTCTCATACGTCCTCGGTCACGCGCCACCGAGATACACTTAATCAGCCACTTAATTTTTGCACTTCACGAGGAAAACCTCCCTGTGTTCTCCATCAGGCTACTTCATCCTCCATGCAGTTATTTAAACGTGAAAACAATGAACTTCTGCAGAAATGCGGAGAGACGGAACCCTAAAGGCACACACCCAAAAGTGCCATTATTACAATTCAGAAACTGCTTTTCCAAACATGTAGTGATGAACCAACGAAATGCAGACGCGGCCTTTCAGCTGAAGAGAATCCCTTCCTCCCTTGTCAACGACACAAATTGTCATCCCAAATAAGCGAGCGAAGTGTGAATTATGGTAAAGAAAACTGACGAGTAATTTGTTACTTTTCTGCGTTAAAATTTTTTTTTCTGTGAATTAATGGCAGCAGAGGGTTCGATACAGATCAGTGTTTGTTTATAGTGTGCGGCGCAGCGTAACTGTGGCCCCGACACGACTTCTGGGTGTAAGATGACTGAAGGATGAATTGCTACTATAAGTGCTTTATTTTTTGTGGTAGGACAGTGTGCAGCCATAAGGGTAATTTATTTTTAAACTAGGAGTGTCAACTATTGGACAAGAGCAGCACTCCACCGAAAAGACTCAAGTTGACACCTCGATGCCGTCGTTTCGCACCCTTGTCCTTCAGGGCAACATCATCTGTTCTGTCCTTCAGGAAACAAAGTATCTGCAGGGGGGATTCCGCCGTTTTGCAAATTATTAACATTAACTATTAGTTTGCTGGGGGTGCGGTGGCGCAGTGGGTTGGACCGCAGTCCTGCTCTCTGGTGGGTCTGGGGTTCAAATCCCACTTGGGGTGCCTTGCGGCGGACTGGCGTCCCGTCCTGGGTGTGTCCCCTTCCCCCTCCGGCCTTACGCCCTGTGTTGCCGGGAAGGCTCCGGTTCCCCGTGACCCTGTAAGGGACAAGCGGTTCTGAAAATGTGTGTGTGTGTGTGTATTAGTTTGCTTTAGACTGGAATTTAGCATCTTCCGGAGATGCTAAATTCCAGTCTAACGACAAGGGCCGCGGAAGCCTACGTGACTTGATATTAGTTTGCTTATTTTTTATACACGTCGGTTTAAACATATCGACCCATTAAGTGATTTATGTTACTGTATCTGATGGATTTTTAAAGAACAACCTTGAAAAGATTGTTTTGTGACAAATAAGTACAGGAACATTTGTAACTGATGATCACCCATCACACGTCACATAAATGTGTGACATATTTCTGCAGATCGTCTGCATGTGCTGTAACATAAGGGAGGAACAGAATTTTGCCTTTTTGTTGCATTTTGTCGATATCCTCGTACCGCTGCATCATTCCACCGTGTGCAAAGCGCCGCCCTTCACTTTTCATTCATCGCACGGTGTCGTATCTGCGGGACGCACTCGGCTTGTGTTGGGCATCTCCCAGCAAAATGCTACTTGTCAGGCATAAAGTGAGACTAAAAAGGTGTGTAAGGGCGCAGAGCGCAGGTGCGCTGTGCGAGGGGAAGACACAGCGTAGAGGAGAGAGGGGCAGCGAGGGGGACAAGCCCGATCAAGTGGCAGTTGCTATTCCAGAAGCCGTGTCCATGTAGGGCAGAGTCTATAAACTGCACTGTGAGAGCAGCGAGAGGTGAGAGGCCGTAGGGGGGATGGAAGTTGCGGGCGCCTGTCAAGATGGGAGGTCACGCAGGTATTTGAGGACCTTAACTTGGATATGATTAGGTAAGGGGGAACCGGTAGCGTCAGTCCTGGGAGAGCGCGGCGGCGGCAGCGGCGGCGATCACATTGTAACACGTGTGCAAGAGATTTCTGCAGTGCTCCCAATCTGGTCCTTCCGCCACGTACTGGTTGCGTGGTTTCTCCTGCCTTTGGGAGACGTGACTCGGGGGGTTGGTGAGGATGATGAGGATAAAGTCAGCAGCGAATGACACCCTGACCTCATCCAAAAACCCGTCTTCGCGAGTAGGAAACATCCCCGATCCAAGAGCAAAGGGGCGATCGCTCGTGTCCAGCGTCACGGGGCCACCTGTGCTCCCTGCCGAACGTGTACCGAAAGTACCGAAAGAAACACGGGTGTCGTTCAGAGCTCATCGGATGTCCACTGGATACTGGGGGACGCATCCTGCGGCGGCACGGCTGTCAATGTGACACGGTGTCACGGGCCCGGATCCTCCCCAGCAGGGAGTACAGGGAAGGAGGGCTCTTCTTCTGGACGCCTGAAATCGAACCCCGGGCTCTCAAAATACACCAGTTGGGCCGTCATAAATCCTCCCTTCCTTCCTCAATGGCTTTTTCTCCCCAAACTCGCTGCTGCGCCACGGCGGTGCCAATCGTTGCATGTTTGTTTTTTTTTGTCCTTTAAATTTACTGCGCTTTGCCCAGAATTTGAATTTCTTACACAAAGAATTTGTTCTCAAAAACAAAAACGTGCCAAACTCGGTTTCAGGTTTATGACACTGACTTCAACAGCCTGGAATTGCAGGTCTGGTATCTTCATATCAGTATGAATGTTTCCACATGGAAAGCAACACTTTGCACCGGCACTAGGGACCGATGACATAACTACGGCATCGGATTCATGTTTCCTGTTGGCTGGGTGCCGTCGAACCCTCGAGAAACACGCCCTCTGCCGTTTGTCCCTGAGAGCAAGAGCTACGCGAACAAACAACGTCACAGCAATGTCGAAATTGTGCTTTTTTTTTTCTTTCCTCATTTACAATGTTATGTCTTCAGTTGTTTTACCTCTTTGTCATGCCGTTACCGCTCATGGTGGTAAAGAGAAGAATTCCTTCCTTCGTTCGGCGAAGTCTGAAGCGGCCGAGAGTCACTGAAATCCTACAGCCGAAAATCACACCCGCGCAGCTCCAGGCGTCACGGCGACGCTCACCTGCGAAAGCACACGCTCCCTTCTGCTCGTGTCGGGTTCCACTTGTGCTTCAGCGCGCCGGGGGGCGTAGGTGTCATTAGCCCCCCAGCGAGGAGCTGAGAGAGGGAGAGCGGCCGCCGTGCCAGGGCTGTGTCCGTCTCTCGACAGCCTCTTACAGGAATAGGCTCCTCTCCATCCTGTAAAAAGAGGGTGGGAGTGCGGGCGCCGTCCCAGAGGGAGGGACCCTTTCGAACGTCCACTCCACACAAACGACTTCGCCAACTCTAGGGCCCCGGTGCGTGACGATGGAAGCGAAGTTTAGCCGCTCCCTTCTATCATTTATTTCATTTATTTCCAAATTCCCGGAAACGTCTCTTCCTGCGCAAGAAGCTGTTCCTTAAATTCTGAAACAGTTGGTTTTTACACAACGCAACCATCTGTGAACTGATCCGTCACCCGACACGAGCAGAAGGGAGCGTGTGCTTTCGCAGGTGAGCGTCGCCGTGACGCCTGGAGCTGCGCGGGTGTGATTTTCGGCTGTAGGATTTCAGTGACTCTCGGCCGCTTCAGACTTCGCCGAACGAAGGAAGGAATTCTTCTCTTTACCACCATGAGCGGTAACGGCATGACAAAGAGGTAAAACAACTGAAGACATAACATTGTAAATGAGGAAAGAAAAAAAAAGTGCGAGTCCGACCGACGTCTGTGACAAAGCACATTTAAAAAACACACACACACACACACACACACACACATTTTCAGAACCGCTTGTCCCATACGGGGTCACGGGGAACCGGAGCCTAACCCGGCAACTCAGGGCGTAAGGCCGGAGGGGGAGGGGACACACCCAGGACGGGACGCCAGTCCGTCGCAAGGCACCCCAAGCGGGACTCGAACCCCAGACCCACTAGAGAGCAGGACCTGGTCCAACCCACTGCGCTACCGCACCCCCCACATTTAAAACAGTATTTAACATTTAAAACACAGTATGAAGCAATAAAAAATAATACATCTTAAATTCTAGATTTTTCACTACGAGAACCTGTGTGATGCAGTGCATTGTGGGAAAACGCCTTTATGGTCTTGTGTCCCATCCCTTTTGGTGCTGATGTTCTACCCAGTCTTTCTGCACGGTGACACCAAACTCAGCTGTGGGTCCGGCGCCGTAAGGGCAAATTCCACAGGGTTAGGACACGTCGCCACGCCGGACCCCTTGTCTCTGCGGGCGCTGATCTAACCCCCCACGGACATGTGAAAAAACCCTCGGAATCACTTATCCTTCACCAGCAAATGCCCAAAAAAGCAGAACCGGCTAGATTGGTTCTGCTTTGCAATATTCTTACATTCGAACGGAGCCGATTACCCTCTGGGTCTCCTGTTGTCCAGCCTGTCCGCTACTTTACACACTTGTCAGCAGAGGGTCATCTCCATTCTCAGTGGTTTGAAATCACAGCATAGACAAAAACAACCAAAATGCGCAGTGCTGAACGTTGTACTGAGTACTGAATATTGTACATCGTATGATTCGTGGAGGGAACCCGACCATTGCTGCGTCTACTGTCATTCCAAATAGGTTCTTCTGCAGAATCCAATATTTCCCACAAGGCAGCGGGCGACGCTGATAGCGAAGCAGCCGGAACAGCTGACGGTGCCCGTCTGCAGTGCGCTCAGATGCAGAGAGACTCCCAAAATGAGAGCTTTATATTCTGCGACGGCGGTCCTGCAGGTCACAGAGCAGCGGCCCGAGGATGAGAGCGAAGCCACTTTCCGTTTTCGTCCCGGTTTTCGCCCTCGATCCAAACAGCGGTGCTGCTGCCTAGAGGCACATCGAGATGAAGAAGAAAATGTAATTTCTCAGTTTTACAACTTTGACATCTGGTTGTTGCTCACGTTAAACTGAGCCCAGCGTCATGATAAATCTTCACAGGAGACACTACAGATACGGTTTATTCGTACACGGTTTGAGGGGGTACGGTGGTGCAGGGGGTTTGGTCGGGTCCTGCTCTCCGGTGGGTCTGGGGCTCGAGTCCCGCTTGGGGTGCCTTGCGACGGACTGGCGGCCCGTCTTGGGTGTGTCCCCTCCCCTTCCAGCCTTACGTCCTGTGTTGCCGGGTTAGGCTCCGGTTAGGACAAGTGGTTTCAGACGGTGGGTGGGTGTGTGTGTGTGTGTGTGTACACATGGTTTGTATTTGTTCACTTATTTTGGAAACACATAGTTCTGCACTGATAAAACAAGCAGAACCGTGTGTGTGAGGGCACCACACACGACTCACAGTGTGTCATTAATGCAGCTGTTTGTGTCAGCACATGGGGGGGGGGCTGATGGGGGGAATGTTGCCTTGTCACGGTGCGAAGGGTACGAGCCACGCATTCCCGTTCCCTTAACCATTATTACGAGCTAACAGGTGGGGCCCACGGCCCAAACCCCTGGGCGGAGAGCCCGTTAATACAACAGGGATGCTTGTGAAAGGCGATAATCCCCGTAGAGTTGTGGGTGAGAGGAACGTCGGTCCGAGGCCGCAGATCCCGCCCTCACGCCTCACACCTGCAGCAGATCCGGGAATTCGCCCAGGAACATGGACCCGCCAAGAGCGCGTGGCATCGTGGAGGCTGCGTAGATGATCGAGAGGGTGGCCAGAGTGGTTGAAGGTGTGTTTCAGTCAAGTGCAGGCCCCCGTATTCATTAGCGTGCAACAGAACCTCCAACATGATGGACGGAGGCAATGCAAGAACTTTTCAATGCTCTGTGGGACAGCAGGAAGAGCATGACCTCATGAACGATGTTCACCACAACAGCACAAGAGAAAGCCATAAAGCCTGAGCTGATAACACACACACACACACACACACACACACACACACACACACACACACAGTGACTGTGTGCAATGACCTCACGCTGCCAGAAGGAAGGTGTTCCGGTGTTCTCTTCGAAGGACCCCGGTCCAGGACTGGCACCTAACAGCATCCCTGGTGTCCTGGTTCCGCAGCACCTTACTGTCGCTGCACTTAAAAGAGGGTAACTGATAAAGTCCAGTGTGAGACAACGTGGGCGAGGACAATTTCGTTCAACATAGATGGTTTATTATTCTTCCATTTTAATCGCTTATTTACTTGTTGCTGTCTCCTGTCCCATTTTGGCAGTGTGTGTTATTGTTACCATGGTAACCGTTTTTATACAGAGTTTAAAGACTTCATGGATGGAATTTGCTCCAATATGTATCAGTTCAAGACTTCAAACTGGGATTTAATGTTCTAATTTTCACAAAAGGGAACAGTAGTTGCACACAACCAGTACTGTGTTACTTTACTCTGTACTATATTAATATACTCTAATAAAGTTTTATACGCTTAGCTGTGTGTGCTCTCCTTTTTAAAACTTGACTTTCAGGTCGTAAAGTTGTGGCGTGAGAATTCATGACATCATTTTCTTTTTTGCTGGCATTACCACGGTCTGTATTACTTTACTGTATTAGTACTCTGTATTACACTGCCTGCTGCGTAACATAAAGACGCTGCGAAAAAGGGACTCAGGCAACAGAATCTGTGCTCTCGTGAACAGCGGCCACAGTAAAGGTGAAGCAGGTGTGGCCCGGCGCTGAGCAGGTGACCTGTGGTAGACCCCATCCGCCCCCCCAGCCCCCAGCCCCCAGCCCCTGGCCGTCAGCCCTCCCTCTGGGCCTGTGAGCGTCTGCCTCAGGAATCCTGCCCGCTCAGCTGTTCGCTGGTGTCCCATCGCTCCCCGATTTAGACTCCTTTACTGCTCCCACCTTTGCCAGCCCCCCCACCCCCATGCCCCAGGCTTGTGCCTTTGCTCTGTATTGGGACCCTGTCTAAATTTGGTCATGTGAGACGGGTGGGGTGGGGGGTTGATTTGAAGGGGGGGGGGACACCTGCTGCTGCAGAGTCTCTCCTTCCAGTCTTACATCAAATTACATTGGGCCGGAGCATTCCTCAGCCCGCTCTCTCGCTCGCTCGCTCGCTCGCTCACTCGCCCCAAGCACCACCGGCCTCATTGCCTGTCCGCCTGCCCGCCTGCCCCCTTCACCTCCCCTCCCCGCCCGCACTGGCATTTACACACCCCTAAACTATCATACTTGAACCTCAGTCCCGGGCTTGAGCGATATTCACTACGTTGGTCTTCCAAGTGTTGCCTGTTCCTTCCTTGTATTCATTCTCTTCTCCACTTGCTTCTTTGAGCTTAGCGAATCTGAGCTCTTATGTCCTTCTGAGTGACCCTGTTAGCGCTTCGCATACTGTTCTCCTCATCATGGCTTTTCTAACACCGTGCTTTCGGTTCGTGACGAGTGACCATATCGCTGGTGCTCTCCAACAACTGCTGACTCTCGAAGGCGTTTAAAGACGTCACCGTGTAAAGTCTTTGTCCCCATTTCCTCGGCAGACCTTCACCGCCTGGTGTAACTCTCACCTGCGGAAGGCCGGCACGCAGATCGAGAACATCGAGGAGGACTTCAGAAACGGCCTCAAGCTCATGCTTCTTCTGGAGGTTATCTCAGGTGAGAGACCCCCTGCCGAGGATGGGCCCCCCCCCCCAGGACGTCACGTGGACACAAACACAGTGAACCACGTAAAGCACCAACACTGTACTCTACTCACAATATAAAAGGATGTGTTTACTGACACTGGATGGACAGAAGGTACGATTACATCTCTGTGCTCATTTACATGTCTGTGATGAGAGAAGATCAGCTTTTAGAGTTCAGGTAGATTTTCCTTGTTTTGTTCATTTAAGACACTGAGATGCCATAAGTGAAATAGAGGTACCGCGGTAACTTTGTATTCGTCTGTATTTTAATATAATGCTACTCCGTCCCCCTTCCCCGTGACAGCGTGAGCTGCATCGCGCACATACACACTTCCTCTGAGCTGCTTTTCCTAGGGCTGCGCTGGACACGTCCTCTTTCACAAGGACTATATGTCAGTATGGTGACACGGCGCAGAAGTGCCCTTAGTCGGTTTGTTCAACGTGTGTCAGTATCAGCACACGCACAACCGCGTCTCGGAAAGCTTCGCGTTACCCGTCACCTCGCTCAAATCTTGCAGCGTGCTTCCAAGAGGCAGTTTACAGTTCGACATTGTTGCAGACTCGGACGGACACGCGTGGAGCCGATGTCAAACTCACGAGCGGTGAATTCAATTTATTTGTGCTCATGCCGACAACCTGAAGGATGAACAACCTCTCATGCGGTCTGAATAGTGGAAGAATCTCGTGATCTTGGTCGAAATCTGAAATTGCCTCCAGGCAAAATAAAAATAACGGCAGGATGGACTGTCAGAGCGGGGAAGTCCATTTTACCATAGATTTCGAAAAAAGAAAAAGGTACTGAGGCCGCCGTGTTCTGCTGTGCCAACTCGCTGTGACCACGTGAACCCGCTGTGCGATGACAGGTGAGAGGCTCCCCAAGCCCGACAAAGGCAAGATGCGCTTCCACAAGATCGCCAACGTGAACAAGGCCCTGGACTTCATCGCCAGCAAGGGGGTCAAGCTGGTGTCCATCGGCGCTGAGGGTGATTCTCCGTCCTTCGCAGTGTGTCGCATGAGTCCCTGTCTCTGCTTTGGTCTCGGGTTTGATTCTGTGCTTCTCGGATCCGCCCGTCTGAGAATTGCGTCCTCACGTCCCTTAGTCGCCCTTTTGTTCCTGTCCGCAAAGCCCGTTACGTCTCGCAAGCCTGCTTGGCCGTTTGTCCTTCCGCTGCTGCGTCTGTGCGATTCTCTCAGGTGTGTGTTGTTCTCGGTCCCTCTCGGTGCTGCTTCTATGTGAGACGCTTCAGCCGTCCTCACCGACTTGTTGCGAATCCTGCTGCAGAAATCGTGGACGGCAATGTGAAGATGACACTGGGGATGATCTGGACAATCATTCTGCGTTTCGCCATCCAGGACATCTCTGTTGAGGGTGAGGCACTGCATAAGCGCTCTCTCTCGCTCGCTCTCTCTCTCTCTCTCTCTCTCTCTCTCTCTCTCTCTCTCTCTCTCTCTCTCTCTCTCTCTCTCTCTCTCTCACACACACACACACACACACACACACACACCTCAGATTCCTTGTTTGCCTTGTTCCTCTCAGTCACTGTACACATGTTTATTCTGAAGGTTATTTCCTAGGGCAATTTCCACAATAAAAATGAAATGAATCATTCCTTTCTGAACCCCTTTCTGATGCTGCTTTCCTCTGTTCAAATAGATATGATGTTGAAGCAATATACTGTGTATTTTTTGCCTTCAGTGCCAATGTTTCAACCTTTAGCTAAGATAAATTATACAACAGCACCGAGCGTTCCGCTTTTGAATTCTTTAGCGTCAGCACCTTTATTCTTGAGAATTATTGAAATGCTGTGTTCAAATCCCGTCGGAGATTTTCATGACCAAGTGCGGTTCATTTCACAAGACTAACGGGTAGTTATTAGGTCATTTATGCAGTAGTGAATTTTTCATCTCCTTCATTATTTAGCCTTTCCTGCCCCCTCACCATAATCAATGCCCTTCGTAGAAACGTCCGCCAAGGAAGGGTTGCTCCTGTGGTGCCAAAGGAAGACCGCTCCTTACAGGAACGTGAACGTTCAGAACTTCCACATTAGGTGAGTGTTCAACCCCCCCTGCTGGACACGCACCCTGCAGCTCTGCTGAGGGAAAAAAAACGCATCTAAAATACACGGGCTTCTCAACTGACGGACACAGCTGGGACCGGAAGTCTGCCTTTAACTCAGATTGAAAAATCTACAGAAAGTAATAATCTGGACACAAGAGGAAGCACTAAAACCAATAAATAATCCATGCATCCATTATCAATAACCTCCAATCAATCCAATACAAGGTCATTGCAGTTTCAACCCTATCCCACAAGTATTGGGCACGAGGCTGCGTTCACCCGGAATGGCTGTCAGTGGAACGCATTTTTGAATTGGGTTTGAACTACATTGGAATTAGTGAAAATAAGAAATTCCATCTTCACAAGCTCCTGTACAATCCCCATTACTTGCCAATTCGATCCAACACGATGTGAAGTGTTTGTCAGCTTCTGAGCGCTCTCAGCTTTCTTTGCAATTCCTTAGACAATCAATAAAATGTTATTAGGCAACGTCTTGAATGTGGCTATGACAAATGATACTCTTTTGTAAAACTTCTCAATGCAACGTTAACCAGCACTCAAGCACCAGATACGAGTTGTAAACACTGCGGAAGTGAGTTGGATTGAGGCTCTCCAACATTCCCATCCTACTTGAGTGTCTTTTCCTGCCAGTTAATGGTTGGACAGCGAAATGCAGGTTGCGTTTGCTCTGCAGCCGACAGAAATGTTATCAAACAGAATGGTAAAAAATGTGTAAAAACAAGGGAAAGTATCCACAACGATGTGGACTTTGATGGACTTTTTTCCAAACTTTATTTGGATATCTTTTGACTTATCCCTGTAAATAAAAACTGCCTCCGCTGTTGCTGTCGATGTCATTTCTCGTAACCTTAGTTACATTTTCATGTGTTTATTTTCTCCTCCTTTCCTTTGCTTAGTTCTCTCTCCCTATTTTCCCCGGTCTCCCTTATTCTTCATCTCTTTCTCTCCCTTTTTATGCTTCCCTCTCTTGCCCTGTCCTGCTTCCTCTGCTACTCTCTTCAGCTGGAAGGATGGACTGGCCCTGTGTGCCCTCATCCACAGACACAGACCCGACCTCATCGACTACTCCAAACTGCGAAAGGTGCTCTCGCCCAGCCCAGCCCCGTCTACCCGTTATCACTTGTGCTCACTTGTCAGTTGTTGGGTCCTCCATGGACTCGGCTGCTTAACCAGCATCTCAGATCTTTTGTACGTAGCGACACCATATCGATTACGTGACCTGTGCGTTCCTCGCCGTTTTCTCCCCCTGGTTCTGATTCCTTCCCTTCTTGAACAGTTAATGTCTGTAAAGGGAAAGCATTTAGAAAAGCTCTTTAATAAGCCCCTGTAGAGGATGAGAGCTGGTTACCCAGCCATGAGTCAGAGCACCGAAATCCATGGTGACTAAAATGGAAACATGTTTGTTCTTAAAAAGTCTGTTATGCCTTCATGCAGCATCCTGTGTGGTACACAGTGCAGGCACATAACAGCTCATACGGGCTCTTCGGGAGCTCACGTTTCAATTTTGCTTGAAATTTAAGAATTTAAACATGTCAAGAATTTAAAACCCATTTACGTCAGTTGTTGCACTTCAAACACGTTTATATTGTCTCCAAAAAAAACATCTTACTTTATCCAGTAATATCAAAGTTTAACCAATAATCACAAGATGTATCATAAAGGCACGACTACAATATTACTTACAATTAATTACACTAGTCTGGCTTCCTGCTGGAGGCGTCCGCCTTGAGGCAATCCGCTGTCTGCTGTTTTGAGGACGAACTTTCCCATTTAAATACTTCCCATTTATAAATGCAGGAGGGGAGGTGGACGTTTTTGCAGACACAAAGGCCGGTTCAGATACAAGACTTTCTCTTTGATTCAGCACGTCAGTCTGTAGAGAGCTGGATGCCGAGAGCCCCTTTTCTACTGGGACCAAAGGCATTCATCTCTTACAGCCTTTTGGTGTCAGCAGCATCCCGTACCCATCACACAGCCTGGTGTAAATTGTGTTTTTACTCTTGTAGGATGACCCCATTGGCAACCTCAACACTGCTTTTGAAGTTGCTGAAAAGTTCCTTGATATCCCCAAGATGTTGGATGCTGAAGGTGAAGAGGCAGAACACACTCCTCACTGCGTGTTACTCTTAAAAGAACATACTAGAATAAGATCAACATGTGGACGGTGTGGAGCATGTTGACTTTCACACATCACAGTCCTTGACCATGATATTTACAGTATGTAATCTAAATTATTAAATTTCATGATCACATCTTTTTAGTCAAGCTCTGCTCCTAGACCCAGTGTCTGTGTAGGGAGCGCAGGAGGAGGACTATATGAACGGGACATGATCCTACATGTTGTCCTTGCAGGTTACAAGGTTCAGCAGCACAAAGCATGGTTTTATGGCTAAAGATGGTTATAAAGAGCCTTTTCCCCTAGTTTTCACACTCCGCATTTGTTTGTTCCTTTAGGACACAATAGTAAAATGTGACTTTGAATGTTGCTGTTGTTTTTACGTCCTCCATGTTTTTTCCCAGACATTGTTAACACACCAAAGCCCGATGAGAAGGCCATCATGACCTACGTGTCCTGCTTCTACCATGCCTTTGCTGGAGCAGAGCAAGTGAGATGACAATATTTGCCCCTTTCTTACATCTATAAATGTATGCCTTTACTGGTGTTTGTCCTTCATGGAAATCTCTTTGCTAAACGCTCTTCTCCTCCTCTCTCTCAGGCTGAGACGGCAGCTAACAGGATCTGCAAAGTGCTGGCCGTGAACCAAGAGAATGAGAGGCTGATGGAGGAGTATGAGAAACTGGCCAGCGAGGTAAGCTTCCCCCTTAGTGCACACCATTACTGCTGTCTTGTCATCTTCTTCTGCTTGTGCCTCCCATACTCATCCTCCTTCACCCAACTCATCCCCACAGCTGCTGGAGTGGATCCGCCGCACCATCCCCTGGCTGGAAAACCGCGTGGCGGAGCAGACCATGCGTGCCATGCAGCAGAAGCTGGAGGACTTCAGGGACTACCGCCGTGTCCACAAGCCCCCACGTGTGCAGGAGAAATGTCAACTGGAGATCAACTTCAACACCCTGCAGACCAAGCTAAGGCTCAGCAACAGGCCTGCTTTCATGCCCTCAGAGGGCAAGATGGTCTCGGTAGGTCCTTGGTTTCTCCACAGTTTTCTCCATTTTGCCTTTCCAAACACATCAAATAACAAACTCTCAAATGTAGACTTTTCATCATCCCCCTGACCAATTTTCCTTAGGATATTGCCAATGCCTGGAAAGGTTTGGAGCAAGTTGAAAAGGGCTACGAGGAATGGCTGTTGACAGAGATTCGCCGCCTGGAGAGGCTGGATCACCTAGCTGAGAAGTTCAAGCAGAAGTGTAACCTGCACGAGGCCTGGACTGCAGGTATACTGCAAGGAAACGTGTGGTGGAGACTTTTGAGATAGAGGCATTGGAATGGGCGACCATCTAGACCATCTAAGCGTGCAGTACAATTGAAGAGTTGAGTGACAAGCCATAGAGATAAGATGAATATTGAGAATATTCATAGAATAGAAGTGTGAATGAGGAACTTCCCTCAAACCAGATCAGACTGAGTGGGTTCCAAGAGATAATTCCGTTATTCTGGTCTACAGGGAAAGAGGACCTGCTGACACAGAAGGACTATGAGTCAGCCTCCCTTATGGAGATTCGTGCCCTTATGAGGAAACATGAAGCTTTTGAAAGTGACCTGGCTGCCCATCAAGACAGAGTGGAACAGATTGCTGCCATTGCCCAGGAACTGAAGTAAGGGAGAAACAGAATCAGGAGGAAATGGTAAATAAAGAAATGTTAAGCGATTTACTGCAGAGTTTGATTTGCATTGCTTTATCCCTGGTGGCCAGTGAGCTGGATTACCACGATGCTGCCACTATCAACGCTCGCTGCCAGGGCATCTGTGACCAGTGGGACAACCTTGGCACTTTGACCCAGAAAAGGAGAGATGCACTGGAGGTATAACCAGAAGTCGATGGGAGGAAAGGATAGACGGATCCAATTCCTATGCTTAGACCGAAACACTTTCTTGTTAAAAACGTTTCCAAAATCGATGTTAAATATTAGAGTTATTAGGGTGGAGGATTTCAGGACATACTTGGTTGATTCTGTTTCCAGCGTGTGGAGAAGCTGTGGGAGACCATTGACCAGCTGTACCTAGAGTTTGCCAAGAGAGCAGCGCCTTTCAACAACTGGATGGATGGAGCCACTGAGGATCTGCAAGACATGTTCATTGTGCACAGCATTGAGGAGATCCAGGTACAGTATGCAGAGCTTCAAATAGAATCAACAAGCTGGTAAAATGCTGCAGGACAAGTTTTATGTTTGCAATGTGTCTCTCCCTGCCTGACCTCCACTCAGAGCTTGATCACAGCTCATGACCAGTTCAAAGCAACTCTACCTGAAGCTGACAAAGAACGCATGGCTACCATGGGGATTCAGAATGAGATCCTGAAGATCGCTCAGACATATGGCATCAAGCTGTCTGGCATCAACCCATATACCAACCTCTCCCCTCAAGACATTACCAACAAGTGGGAGACCGTGAGTAGAACCCAGCCTTAGATTGTCGGTTGATATCAAGTTCTGAATCATGTGACATATGCACTCTGTCCTTGTCCATCCCATGCAGGTGAAGCACCTTGTTCCCCTCAGAGACCAAATGTTGCAGGAAGAGCTGGCGAGACAGCAGGCCAATGAAAGACTTAGGCGTCAGTTTGCAGCTCAGGCTAACATCATAGGACCCTGGATTCAAACCAAGATGGAGGTACTGCCAATCAAGTGTCTGGCACATTTGGCATGTTTTTCAATGCAAGAGCATCCATCATTGTATGCTGGTTTTCTAGGTATGGCAAATCAGTGTATTTATCAAAGGCCAGTTCAGTTGTCATCATTGGGTTAAATATTTACTTCTCACCCTTTCCCTATTTTGTTCACAGGAAATTGGACATGTCTCAGTGGATATTTCAGGGTCTCTGGAGGAACAGATGAACAACCTGAAGCAGTACGAGCAAAATATCATCAACTACAAGTCCAATATTGACAAGCTGGAGGGAGACCACCAGCTCATCCAGGAAGCCCTGATCTTCGACAACAAGCACACCAACTACACCATGGAGGTAAAAATATACACATCTAATACCCCCAAAGGATTACAGTATACTTCACAACTTCAACCTTTTTCATTCTCTCTACTGGGCTTCATCTTACCTCAGTAAATTCCATAATTACCATATGTAATTATCAACCTTACTTGATCTGGTCCATGGAGATGCAAACCAATATCTACAAGAATATTAGAGTTAATATACGTCATGAGTTCCATTTTGAACCACTAAACCACAAGGAGCTCTTAGCTGCATGTTTTTTAGTTCAATCTCTAACAATATCTCAGTAGCCATTGGATCATTTTCCTCCCCCTGCCTCTCCGCTTCCAGCACATCCGTGTGGGCTGGGAACAGCTTCTTACCACCATCGCCCGCACCATCAATGAGGTTGAGAACCAGATCCTGACCAGAGATGCCAAGGGAATCAGTCAGGAGCAGCTGAATGAATTTAGGGCCTCCTTCAACCACTTTGACAGGGTGAGCATGGGATGGAAGGCGTTCAAAGGGGAAAAAAACAAAAATGGGGTGGAGGAGCAAGAACAGCATTCAGAATATTTGTAGGACAGTTTGACTGAAAAAGTTACGACCCTAAATATGAAGTCGAACCGTTTTTAAGTAATGAAACTAAGCATCTGCTAAGCTTCTAAAGAAAAAATCTTGCTTCTTGCAGAAGAGGAATGGCATGATGGACCCTGACGACTTCCGTGCCTGTCTGATCTCAATGGGCTACGATCTTGTGAGTGCAGAGTTCGCTTGTTACCTGTATCTTAAATCTGCCATGGGGAGTTCCATGTAAAGTCAAAGTCAGAGGAGGTTGAGTTCATTGGACCTATCACCTAGTTGATGTGTACTCACAACTTCTTCACGTCTGGCCTTTCTCTGCTTGGTCACTATCAGGGTGAGGTGGAGTTTGCTCGCATCATGACGCTTGTGGATCCCAACAACACAGGCGTCGTCACCTTCCAGGCTTTTATTGATTTCATGACCCGCGAGACTGCCGAGACCGATACCGCTGAACAAGTCATGGCCTCCTTCAAGATCCTTGCCTCTGACAAGGTAATGATTTCCTGTCCTAATGCGCTCTCTTTCCCAGAGTATAACGTTACCTTGGGTCTGCATCCTGGGGCTTTACATCCCAGTAGTGGCCCAGTTCTACTCGTTGCTGAAAGAACAAGGCACCCTGACTTTGTCCCTCTCACCAGCCATACATCACAGTGGACGAGCTGCGCAGAGAGCTTCCCCCAGAGCAGGCCGAGTACTGCATTACCCGCATGACCAAGTACATCGGAACCGACATCCCTCCCGGTGCCCTGGACTACATCTCATTCTCCAGCGCCCTTTACGGAGAGAGCGACTTGTAAACAGTCCCCGCTCTCCACAAGCTCCCTTATCTTCACCCCCTCTTACCCACCACTCCCTGTTCCCCAGAACCCTGCATCTCCCAGCCCTGAAACCTGCCCCAGGGGAGTGGGAGGCTTTGCTCAAGCAGCACCTCTTCAGGTGGTTGTATTGTCTGTTTAGCCTTTGAATGTGAGGATACAGCTCAGCAGTTTTACTAGCATTAACAACATGACATTGATTTCTCACACATTGACCTGGCTGTCCAACGTGACATCTCTCCAGCCTGCCAACACTGGACAACTGGGTCTCTTTCTGGCTACAACAGACTCTGCAACCACACGGAGGCAAATCTCTTGTTTTGACAGGGATTTAATGAGCAAAGTCACCCCCTGTGCCTGTGCTCAAGTGCTTTGAGTAAAATAGCTCCTCTTGAAAACCAAGTTATTCTTACAGATTTCTGCTGTGATTATTGTAGAAGCACTGTCCATATGAGCATTCATCTCCCACAGTTACACCATATTATCGTGTAGTAAAGGTCCTCTGTGCCTCTTGGCCCAATGGTTTAGATCCAGTTTACAACCAGATCCTCCTCCTAAGGGAATCCCAAAAAAAAAAATTTACCTGTATAAACTCATTGTAAACCATTACCACTTTCCCCGGTTTTGCTGGAATCCCAGTGTGCATGTGTATTATGTATTGCTTGAGGGCAGCGATAAGAACGGAATTCTTATGTTACACAAGAAATGATGACACATCGAAAGGAAAAGGCTGAATTCAATGTACTATATGGATATGAACCATATACTCTATAGTGTCGCCATGAACAAAGTGTAGCCTGGACGTCCCCATGTGAAGAAGTGATCCAGTATTTCATTGAAAAAGGGACAGGATGTCTTTGACAGAAAAAAACATCTGGGCCTTTACTCCCTGGTGGCCTACAGGCTTCCTGAAGTTACACTGCCAACTTCCTGCTGTCCCTTCATGTGTTGTGTTATAGAAAATAGTAGAAAGGAGGAAATCACATCAGGTATATTGATGTGCAAGTCAGGATGAAACAAATTAGGTATGTGAAAATCTCCTGGATGCAATTAACATGGTTCCATCAGCTAGAAGCCTGTTGATGTAAAATTCGGAGTGGAGAATCGCACAATAAAGTCAGAGCATTTGGGCAATGTGAAGATGCTTAGCAGTTAATGTCGGAGAAGTTATTAGTTTGTATTCCCTAAAATAAGGTCTGAAGATCACGTGTGTTGTTAGGGTATGGAAAGGTTGTTAATGAGTCTCACACTCTCACACACACCCCCCCCATTCCCTAACCCTGCCTCTCTGATGTGATGCACTTGCTTCCAGTGTCCACACAGGAAGCCTCAAAAACAAACTGTTTGGAATGGAAACTGGGAATGACACCCTTGGAGCAAAAATAAAAAGATATTTTAATATCTTGTAAGCACTATTTCTACATCATGCTGCACACAGAATAAGAGAAGGATGTGACAGCACTGATACTGTCGCATGACTGCTGTGTTCTGAATGGCAGCAGGAAACTCAGGACTGAGACCAAACAGCAGAAGCAGCAGATCATCGGTTCCCTCTCCTGGCAGAGGACAGGACACACAAGGAAAAACATTTCTATCTAGTTCTGTACCACGTAATGTCTCCAGACAAAAAAAAAAAAAAAAAAACTCATTTTGCCCTTTTTTGAGGGTGTTTTGGCCATGGGGGTGGTGCATAGTGACGAAGAAAACACACAACACGCTACAAATTAATACTTTACTTAGTCTTAACCATTGGACAATAGCACAAATGGGTCAACTTTTTAATGAGGAAAAGAATAACAAAGCTATACTTGTACAAGCATTTCTTTCATTTGACAATATTTAGGCATCACTGCTGTACTCTTAGGAAAACACTGATGAGTGCGAGTGGAGAAAGAGCATTTTCAGAATACTTGCCCCACATTAACAAGCCTTCATTAATACTTTATACAACACTGCCAACAGGTCAGGTTTCTTGTTCACAACCAAAAGCTCAAGTGTCTCCAAAGAAAGTCATCGGTTTCAATACTAAAGGGGCTGCTTTTCCCGTTAAAGACGGAGCCCAGTCTTGGACTAAACTGCTTTGTCATCGAGGACTCTGGTACAAACACCATTTTGATCCAGGACTAGAGTAATCCGTTTCCGGTAACCAGCCCGGCGTCGCTTTTCAATAACCCGCGATGGGGGTCGAACTCAGAAAGGCGATATCGTGGTAACTGCACGCATCGTACTGTGGACCCGATTCATAAAGTTACTCTGCTGTGGGTAAAGTTCTCTTAATGTAACAAACACACACGACGGCTGGATGGAGAAACAACTTTATGAACTCAAATTCCGGAAGAGGAACAAAGTCTGACCCACAAAGACAGGTGTTTATAGAGGAGCGTTTGTAAAGGGAAAAAGACAAACTAGCTACTCTACGATACAATGAGACACGTCTCTATAAAACATAGGGTATGTGCACAATGTTATAATAAAGACACATTCAGTTGTTTTCTTATCAAAAACATTAAAAACATTTAATATTTCTAGGAATATAACCTCCATCGTAATCAGACTGATCCACTTCCCGCTTGTCGCTCAGTAGCAAAAACTCAACACCCTTCACCCTTCTGCAGCCACACCAAGCTCGTCAAATCCCAAGACGAACGGTAATCTCACCTGGGTTTCAAACGCGATAGGTGGATATACGGAGAGAGCTGTTGGACACCGTGGTTCCACAATAACGTTTCCACCACGGTACGTGTACCTAGCAGGTCCTGCCTTAGTCACGAGAAGAACAATGCAATTAAAGGCATGACCGACACTATGGGTGGGGCTGTAAAGAACATTTGAGCAGTGCGGAGAAACGCCTTCAGTGGACGGGAGACGAGAGCAAGAGTGTCAAGCCGACAAAAGTCGGCGCCGGGGACGTTTTCAGAGAGGGTGGCGAGGGACACCCATCACCGCAGGGCTTCTGGGCAACAGACAGGGTCCAGCGTGGCGAACCCTGCAGAAGAGCTATTGAACAAACTGACCTATACAATGAGGCTTCTTCCAAAATGTGTTCAACCAATCAGACGGAGGATTCCTGTTAAGGTAACTGCTGTCTGTAACGGATACGTTTTAGGCACCTAGAGAATGAGAAGAGCAAGATACAATATAGCATAAAAATTAATTAACCTGCGCAATTGTTCTGATGCAACTACAGTGATTCATTGTGGAGAAAGGTCACATTTTATTACTTATTTTACAAAGACATGAAATAAGACTCAACTCGTGAGCGACACGGACACCATTTCTCCGCTCTTGCAGAATGCCTGATAGGACTGTACAGCACACGGCACTACGTACAGCATGTCTATATTACACAGAGTTAGCTGCAGGAAACACACTCCTGTTGGTGTGCTTTGGCACAAGTCATAATGTCATGTCATTTAAAACTGAGCACACTGTTTTACACCAATGTAGGCATTACCTGTGTCAATACTGCCTTCCTCTGGATTACCCATCTCAGAGCGTGAGCTCCAGCTGGAGACCACGAGGACACACCGGACACACCGGACACTGCCGCGAAGCAGTGACTGCACAGCGACACCCTTAGTGCGAGCACAGCACCGAAAAACACGTCCTCTCTCCGAAAGCCGACCGAATTTACCGCGCCGCCCACGCAGCTTTTCGCCGCTGTACGGTAAATCCCTCCTGCGTCAAACACACGCTAAACTCCTCCTCACTGAACAGTCACTGTACAGAGTGGGTGAGATGGCACAACTTTTACACCGATTTTAAAAACCACATTAGAGAACCCATGCATTAGTTCCCGGTTACTGACTATCCATTAAACGGCTTTCACGATTACGCCATGAACGGCTGCCTATGCGATACAGGTAGCTGGTTTCTGCTTCACACGAAATACTAAAATGCCATCGAATAATTAAGTGCATAGCAGAAACAGCAGCCAAGGCAATAGCTAAAAAACTAACACCAAATCTTATTTGCTGTATAAAAAAAAAAAAAAAATAAAAGATGAGCCCAAAATGTGTAATAGCAACTGGAAAGGAGAAGGAAAAGAAAAAAAAAAAAAAAAAAAAAACACAAAGCTCAAGCATTTCCAAACTTTTTTGCTATATACCCTTTTAAATGCGAGTCACCCCTGCCCAAAAACAGCTCTTTGGTCCCTAGCAAGTGTCCTCTGATGACCTCAGCGGGAACATTATTTATTAAGTACTACTAAGGATGCCTCGTCTTTAAGGCAATTTGTCTTTGTCTCAAGATTACAGGATATAAACTCACTAAAACTGAAACCCTTGTCCACTTTGTTGTGGCAAGATGCGCATATGCTGCTCTCCATCTTGATATTTCAGAGGAATATTTAAAAAAAAGAAAAAAAAAAAAAAACACACTAATGTGGCGACCAGCAGTAAAGCACATGGCTAATACGTATTTAAAAAATAAATCCAAATACATTTACCGACAGCTCAACAACCGTGATACAGCTCACAAACAGGTAACATGTAGGGTTTTCTACTACTGACTAAAAAAAATATATATTAAATATATATATATATATAAAGATACACTAGAACTCGGAGAACTTGACCAAAAAAAGCCCCGCTGATTGAGCTTTTCGCTGGGAAGAGGGGGTTTTAGGACGTCACCGACCGCGTCACTCCTTTCCTCCGGGGCTTCGCTCTAAACTCGTCTGTAGTGCGCATAGTTCTTTTTGCATGAACAAATAAGAAGGATTCACCATATGATGATTGCTGAAGCAGTCCAATGTCACATTTATTTCGCTGACGATGATGTATAGCAGTACTCGTCTTCTATTGTGCTACACTTGCTCGGTCCCCCATGTGACCACCTACACTGCGACACCCAGAGATCGCCTGCTAGCCAGCGTAACGCACGCCTGTCGAAAAAGAAAAACACACAAACAAAGGATCAAACCTCAAAAGTGAGCAGAAAAGAACGGAGAGGCCCGCCCTCCTGGTTGGTTCTCGGTGGCTAGCAGGGCGTCCGGGAAGCGTCCGGGAAGCACTGCGCGGCAGGGACTGTGTGCTATGGGTGGCCGTCGCTTGGCAAACGCATCACAAGCGCCGGTCCTAAGAGGAGGCCTTTGTATAGCCAAAGAGTCCAACTGGAAGGTACTTCACGTGCGTGGGCCACTGAGCTGCCAGCTGGAAGAACTTGATGTCATTCCACTCTACTCCATCTATGGAAACTGAGAAACGGGACAGGAATTCATCACACAGACGCATCAAACAATGTGTCCAATACTTGCCATCTTAACACCCTCTGCCATCTGTCCAGTCCCTTCCTCCCAAGTGAAGAACGCATTCTTGAACATCGAACCCTCTTTTCTAAACAACCCAGATGAGCTTACTGGACTACTATGGTGGATTTCAAACAAAACATTTACAGTAGATGTTTGCCAACTGGAAGGGGGCGCGGTGGCGCAGCGGGTTGGACCGGGTCCTGTTCTCCGGTGGGTTTGGGGTTCGAGTCCCGCTTGGGGTGCCTTGCGACGGACTGGCGTCCCGTCCCGGGTGTGTCCCCTCCCCCTCCGGCCTTACGCCCTGAGTTGCCGGGTTAGGCTCCGGTTCCCCGTGACCCCGTATGGGACAAGCGGTTCTGAAAATGTGTGTGTGTGTGTGTGTGTGTGTGTGTGTTTGCCAACTGTTCCTCGTCACACATAGAACCACTCAAACCCTTGCTAAACCCCCTCGATCCATCAATTGACCTCAAGCAAGCAAGTCTTCTTGGGCGTCCAGCACCTTAGCCCCTGAAGAGCCACATGCGCCCTTCCTTGTACCTTTCAGGATGGTCTGCTGCTGCTTGGCAGAACAGATGAGCCTGGTGATGCCCTCAATAACCTGGCTCTTGGAGTCCACGTCTTTCTCCTTGGGCTTCTTCCCCAAGAAAATAGTTGGCACTATGAGGTGACCAAAAGGAGAAAACATCACAATGGCAACTAATAGTCCAAAATTACAGGTCTCCTACAGAACTTGTGACACCACGTCTGTCCCTTGGAAGATTCGGCTCGCTCCACCGAACCACATAAATACCACCTTGTTGTAACGCGAGGCAATGTAACTGTAATGCCCAGCACTGAACTGTTCAAGCATGTATCTGTCCACAAACGTGGTATGCGTGTGCCAGCGTGTCGCTCTGCCGCAGCAGCGATGATATGGCCTCCCTCACCTTTCTTGTTCTTCTCCTTGGTTACCACAGTCATAGCCATGGTGTTAGCCTGGGGCTGGCCTTCGCCGGAACCTCCTCCCGGGAGCCGGCTCACCTGGAGGGAGCGGAAAGCGCTTTTCAGGGTGTTCTTGGAGCCGGTGTCGCGCCTCTCGCCCTCCCGCCGCTTCTCAGCCCCTGGGGCTACCCAGTAGTCCACCTGGAGCCCGATGGCATCCACCCCGTGGGACATGCTGGGGCTCCTGGAGGAGGAAGAATAGCACAACTTATAGAAACAAAAAGATAACTGGGGGAGGGGGTGAGAGCAAAGGGCAGCTCGCTCACCCCAGCACTGGTAATCCACTGCTCATGGAGGGTGAAGAGGGGGGTGTGGCCACATCCTTGATCCCTGATGTGGGGGAGCCATGAGCCGGTGGAGAAGTGGAGGGCACAGCCAAGCTGAGCGCCAGAGTTTCTTCTGTGTCTCCGCCTGCAGTAAAGGAGGAAAAGAGGGGAGGAGGGAAGGGTCAACAGCAGAGCGCTTTGCTTTCCTGGTCACGGACGCATAAGACAATAAACCTTCCCAAAGAAATTCATCTTTATACCCTAGTAACCTTTGCATTATGAATAGCTAATGGAGGGTACTGCAATGCCTGCATACCTGCAGATGCTGGGCTGTGTTCGATCAGTCCCACCTTCACCACCTACGAAACAGACGCTTTTAAACACCTTTTAGCCTTTGACTTGAACCCACAACCACGAAGCTATGAGGTGGAACACTAAGCAACTGTATCACCTGGGAATAAAGTTATTCTCTACAATCATTTCCCAACCTCAGACAACACTTACCCCAACAAAAGGAATAAATTTCTGGTAGGAATCTTCATCATTCCTGCATGCGGGATGATCAAAACACACAGAAAAAGATGAAAAAAATCTGACCTCTTAAGACAACGCAGGAGTGCAAAGCTCAAGCTCAAGGTGGCTGAGCGCTCAAGGCTGGTTCCACTCACAGTCTGTGCTTGCATGTCAGCATGGCCTCTGCGATGGGCAGCTGGTGGGTGACAGCAGCTCCACCGATATACTGGGCGATGCGGCCCGTCACGTCCAGCACCTCTGCGCAAGGACAACGAGACACGTTTCCCACATGAGCCCCTGCGAAAGAGTCGACCGCTCTCCCACACACCCGTTTGTTCGGTCGCTGCGAGAAGAGGCGGATTACAGCCACGGGGCCCCGCGTGCACTCGACTGCTCTACGCTGCCAGCGCCGTGGCGACTTCCTCTAATTAATGACGTCCGGCTGCCTCATATCGCACACAAAGCTGCGGGGGAGACTTAAGAGGCAGCTGGTTCAGAGATCAGACCGAGAAGGGAAATCCCAGCACTGCGTGCTCTGCCGAGACCGCCGCTCTATCGATTGCCATTTAGTTTGCTTTAACTTATTTACGAGGCAGTTAAGCAATTAACCGTTCACTTTTTTCGAATTAATAAATCACTTTCAGGTGGGATTCCTGCCGTCCGTGGTGTTACCGCCCTGTCCGTTTCGCCATTTACTCTATAGCTCCGTGCACTATTTTTTGGAAAAACCCTACAGTCACACAGATTGACTGCGGTGAACTTCGTGAGAGTCGGAGTCGATGGCGTACCGGTCTGTGGCGGTTCGGAGCGGCTGAACAGGTCCCTCCATGCGGTGTCCAGGAAGGCGGAGCCATAGCGGTTGTCAAGGGCAGCCAGGTGCTTGGCTACGGGATGCGAGCCTGTTGAAATGGCGGTGGAACAGAACTCCAGGTCAAAATACGGAACACCATGACTCATGTTATCTGAAGTAGCACGGGGCTAAGTGGGCAAACGGTCAAGGAGGGGGGTCTTTCTGATCGGTACAAGGACACGAAATGGACTGGCAAGCGCTGAAGGCCTGGCATGCCATTAAAAGTAAAGAAGTGGTGTCTAATTTAGCCACACACCAAAGCAGGACAGTCACAGCACGTCTAGCTTCGCTCACCTAACGGGACCACCAGGAACCTGATGTGGCCGAGCCAGTCGGACGTCTTGTTCGCCAGCTGGGAAACAAAAAAGCGCAGGATGGCGCCCAGGTAGCTCTGCCCCCCGACCACTGCCACCTTCACCGGCCTCGGCATGGAGGAGTTACAGTTACAGCTACAGGGGTTCGAGGAATATCGGGGGGAGAAGAAAACAGGAGGGTGACAGTAAGGCTGTGGATCAAGTGAAAACGAGAAGAGGACGGAGCTCGGAGCGTCAGGTCCAGGACTATGACACACTGGACCTGGGCTACGAGAGTTCTCGTGACTCAACGCTAGCGACGAGACTAAATTTTCTATTTATCCAGCTGTACAAAGTGGAAGAGGGGTTACGGAAGAGGCATATAAGGAAGCGGTCGACTCGGATGCAGAGGTGCTAATGCAGGCACTGCGAAGAGCTCACTGGAGAACCAGGCCGTACTCAAGGACTCACAATTTCTGGATACGCGTCAAGACGGCGGAGAGGACAGCCTGGATTTCGGCCGTGGAGCAGGTGGACACCACTGGCTGTTTCTGAGACTGCAGGAGCTCCCCGACATACTGCAGAGGGAAAAGAGGAGGAGTCTGCAACACAGAGGCCTCTCGAACCGTACCGTACACGTAACCACGGTGAAGTGTAAACTGCAGTACTCCGCCTGCCATTCCCTGTAAACACCCCTGAGACATACAGCCATAGAACAGTTTATTATACACCCATTACACATATTCTAACACCTCAGAATGTGGTAAGAGAAAACAGGGGCAATTTAGAACAGATACATGTGCTACAAATAGATTGTTAAACAGTCATTTATTAATAATGTGTCTGTTATTAAAAGTAAACAATAATATAAAGAAATACAAACAAAGAGGCAGAACTACGTAGCCTATTGGGCCAATAATCTTTTCTCAGAAAATCACACAGACTACAGACACTGTTAAAGACCATGAATGACAGCGATGAGGGGTGAAGGACAGCAGACGTCCGGGAATCGCATTCAGCCTGCGGGTTCGGCACCCTACCTGCCCCTGCCAGTCGCCGCCATTGACCAGGATCAGGCTCTCGGGGAGGGCCGCGTCCGACACAAGGACCTGATTCAGCTGGTCATACATGGCCCTCCTTGGCGCCTGCGCCTGCAAGCGAACCCCAGGAGACGCCGCGTCAGCAGGACTCGGAGAACCGGAGCAGCATTTCTACACATACGGGCGAAGCGCATTGTTCACGGTACTGCTGCTGGACACCAAAACACACTGCTCTTCTTTCCCTGCACATGTCACACCTCAGAGGAAGGCAGTACATTTCAACATCTACATTACATAGGATGCTCTTTATTTATTTATTCATTCATTCTGTGTCTGTGTCAGCTGTCTGTCATGTCTATTGTCTAATACTGAAAGCAGCAAAGCAAATTCCTTGCGTGCGTCAGCGCACTGGGCAAATAAAACCTCATTCTGATTTATGCCTTTACATTTATTCACTCGGCTGACACTTTTCTCCAAAGTGACTTAGTGTTAAGGTTACAGTCATTTACCCACTTATACAGATGGGTCATTTTACTGGAAAACTTTAGGTAAAGTACCTTGCTCAAGGGTATTACAGCTAGAGGTGGGATTCAAACCTGCGACACTTGGATCCAAAGGCAGTAGCTCTAACCGCTATGTTACCGGCTGTCCCTGCATTTCTAGCTTCGGCATTCGTTTCTCCAAACAAACTCATGGTGTTTGAAAGAGCATTTCATGACAAATTTCACAAGTAATTATCAAAATAGGTAGATAACAGCAGATTGTGGTGAACCGATTTACGAAAACGTGAGGAGCTCAGAAGCGAGTCCGAAAGAGATGAGTTTTCAGACTCTTCTTGAATCCTAGGAGGGATTCAGCCATTCTGAGGGACAGAGGGAGTTCAGTCCTGCACAGCAGCACCCAGACTGAGAACTGAAGGGCTTTAGATTTCGGACCAGTTCTGAGCAGCCCGGTATTTAACATTAAATAACTGGTCAAACGACGAGTGGGAAAGCAGAACAAAAAGTTGCCAGCAACCACGGTGTTTTACCTCTGAAAGGAGTACTTAACCTGGATAGAATCAGTTTAAATCCGTTCAGTGCGTAACACTAAGCCGTGTTTGTCACTGCATCTACAAACATGCCCCGTGACAATAAAAAGAGCAGCTTTGTTGAGCAGGGTACAGTATGAAAAAGTAAAGCAAGGTACAACAATCGCAGCGAGTCCTTCTTGGTGACCCTGCTGCTCTACATGGACGTCACGTGTTACACAACACACACGACTGGTAGGAGGCGTTAGTGCGCCTCCATGATCCAAACCCAGACCTGACAAAGCAGCACTAAACACATAAAGCTGAACTCGCAACTTCACCGAATGCTGCTCTGCTGATCCTTACCTGCGTCTCCAGGGACAGCAACTTGCGGACAAGTAAAACACAGTAACTCGCCCAAGGTGGACGAGCCAGTGTTCACTTTATAGAAATCGGTGAAACGGAAAGGAGACCAGAGTCTTATCGCAACGTAGAATAAGGAATAAACCAAGAGCGGCGGAAACCACAGACTCGCCGATTGCCGCCGGTTTTGCATTCCCAGAAGGCCGAGCGCGATTACCTGCGTCGGGTGTCCGAGTTCAGGCGACCGCTCGCTGTCGGAGCTGTTGGTCCTCTCGCTGAGGGGCTTCGAGATCTGCCTCTCCTTCATAGGGGTGCCGCGCTTCTGCCTGGGCGTGTGGCCGCCATCCAACCTAACACACACACACACGCTGAATGCGGAGACTTCCAGTGCTGGGACACAGCTGCTTGGGGGGGGTAGTCAGTAAACGCAGAGACGCGCAGTTACAGATGTGTGACAAACCAGCGGAGGAACTGAACGTACTCCCCCACACTAGGATGTGTATGCCTGTGTAGGTGTAAATCTGTGTTTTTCAGTGTGCGTGCGTGCGTGCACGTGTGCGTCGGTTGCTGCCTGCGGGTTCACGCTGACCTGGGGGAGGGCATGCTCTGATACTCGCTCTTCCCGCTCTTCATTGGGGTTCTCGGCTTCTCGGGGACCGAGACAGTGATACACGGACCCACTTCTCCGAACACCTCCTGCTCGTTCAGCTCCTTGGAGTCCAGAGAGCCGAGGTTAAGAGACACGGTAAAAGTACACTGGTCGGGCCAGCGAGAGGGCAGGAGCGCCCCCTACGTGCAGCAGCCCTGCAGCGCGACACCTACCAGGGTGTCTGTCTCAGAGAGGGCCTCCTCCATGTTGCGACTGCGGGAGCGCTTCATCTTTTCCGACGGGGGGTGTTCTCCCTGCCGGACACAGCGAGGACGCCGGTCACTGCGGGAAGCTGCTAACTCCTCGCCGTACCGCGCAAGACCTCCGAAATCCCTCCAAACGTCCGTTCTTTCGTTTAGCCCTTGCTTTTCTCCGGCGACATTTTCAATGCCATGCTACTTATCGTGATCTATCTCGCATGCACGCACACACACACGCACGCACACACACACGCGGCTGGGTCATTCTTCCTCTAACAGCTCTGGGTTAGTACCCTGTCCAGGGGTACTGCAAACAGCAGCTGGGATTTGAACCAGGCTCCTTTGAGTGCACAGAGGTGCCTCTACCCACTACCACCTGGTACCACCAGCTTCAACCTCAGTCTTACGCCAAGCTCTTCCAAACGTACCACCGTTTCGCCGTATTTTCCCCTTTGCTTCTTAACTGTGAAAAGTCCGCCACGGTGGGCCTTCGGCGACCCCTGCTGTGGACACACCCTGCTCACATCGCACAAATGCTTTTCAGGCTCTGTCCTCATCCTAGCGTCCCCGCGAATGTCCGCACGTCCACACTCACGGGACTGAAGTTGTCTCTGCTCAGGCTTCCCTTGCTGTTGAGGCTTCCGAACTCAGTCTGGGAGCTGGACTGGGACATTCCCTCAAAGAAGGGTCTGGATGACAGAGAGAGACATACACACACGGGGAGAGGCGTACATGGTGAGACCATTCTGTCTGGAGGATGCAGACAAGTTTTGAAGAAAACATCTCTATTTAGTCCCGTGGTTTTACTCACGTTCTTTGCCCATTAAATCACTGCAGACCAAAGCAAGTTCTCGCTTCCACCAAGAAAAGACTGGAGGAATTTTACAGAAATTAACACATAATATTACTCACTGAACTAAGGAGTTAATTATTAGTGTGTTTGACCAACAGCTGTGTGTTTTGTCAAACTGCAGGGTCATTTGTGCCTTGAGAACAGAACCAATTTTAATTAATCATACTGTTTTACCTCAGTGAGCAAAATTAAAGCACCTCTTGCCCTCATAACTATTGCAATTATAACTTTATTATACAAAGTCGAAATGATCTTGAGGGGGTGCGGTGGCACAGCGGGTTTGACCGGGTTCTGCTATGTGGTGGGTCTGGGGTTTGAGTCCCGCTTGGGGTGCCTTGCGGTGGACTGGCATCCCGTCCTGGGTGTGTCCCCCCCCCCAGCCCTATGCCCTGTGTTGCCGGGTCAGGCTCTGGTTTGCCGCAACCCCGCTTGGGACAAGCGGCTTCAGACAGCGTGTGCGTGTGAGAAATGATCTTGAACTCAAATATGGGCTCAAGAGCCTGAAACCACACAATAAAAATCAATGCAAGTAATTATCAGGAACTCATTTTCCATCCAAACAAGTCACTTAAGAGGCACCTTGATGACTCATGTGTCTCAAAGCAAAGTTTTTACCCATGGGACTTTTTTTGATGAATGTAATTTGTGACTCATTCACGCATCTGTAAAATGTCAGTAAAGTGCCCGTCTCCTCATAACGCATTTCACACACAAGGTTAGATGGGGGGGGGAGGAGGAGAGGGGTGTAGCACAGCAGGTAGAACTGCTTCCACACACCGCCACTTGGGCCGTTTGGGCAAAGGTTCGAATACAGCTCAGTCTGTGCGCAGCTTGAATGTTCCCCCATTGTTTGCATGGGTTTGGTCTGGGGGCTCTGGTTTCCTCCCACAGTCCGAAGACATTGGTTTCAGGTGGATGGTAGCTCTAAATTGCCAGTAGTGTGTGAGTGTCAGAGAACGAGTGTGGGTATGGCCACGCTACATCTGGTCCAGGGAGAACCCTTCCTGGCTTAGGGCCCGGTATTGAGGCTGAGACCTTAACGGTCTCGCACCTCCATCCATCCATCCATCCATCTTCCTCCGCTTTTATCCGGGGCCGGGTCGCGGGGGCAGCAGTCCGAGCAGAGTACTCCAGACTTCCCTCTCCCCGCACACCTCCTCCAGTTCCTCTGGGGGAACCCCAAGGCGTTCCCAGGCCAGCCGGGAGACATAGTCTCTCCAACGTGTCCTGGGTCTGCCCCGAGGCCTCATATATTGTGATTTGGGCGGTGGTCGGGGCCGAGTGCCCGGCCGACCCAAACCTCGGTCTCGCACCTTCACAGTAAAAATGAGGGAATGTGGTGCTTCACAGTGACTGATGCAGGATCCATCCAGTACTGTCCCTCTTACACATTTTCTCAAGCACCAATTTGTCTGCTTGTGTTGCTTCTCAAATCTCCATACACTTCCTGCTGGATTCTTGCCTTGTTTATTATAAGTGACCTAAATTGAACGGATTCTCAATTCCACACGGCACAACAGACTACTGTTATACAGTTCAGGCCACATCTATTTTTAGCTTTCTCTATATTGGTCAGGCTGCCCAGCAAAGCGAACCCCTTCACTGTGAGCGCGTTCACATGGGAAACATGGTACGTTCGGCCCGGGTTCATGCAGTTTAACAGCACAATTTATTATTTTCTTTTTTTTTTTTTTTTTTTTTTTTTACTTAAAATCTTTTTTTAAAAAAAGAATCATCTTCATTTTAAAAGCCAAAACTGACCAGTCTGGCCATGCAGCCTGTAGAGGGTACACTTCCATTCTGCCACATTATACTGAAGACCTGAATATCCCATCTTTTTCTCTTCACAAACCAAAATACACACAGTTGAGGCAAGGATCCCATAATGCAATGGGCTCCGACCCAAGCGGTGCCTTGTCCCGTATCTTACGAAGCGGCCCACTGCACGGAACACAGGTGAGCGCAAAGTGCCATCGGGGCTCTTACTTAAGCTTGGGCTTGGGAGTGCTGAGGATGCTCTCCGTCTCCTCCATCTCCGGCCCGCTGTCGCTGGGGTTGTACATCTCCAGGCTGTCGTAGAGCTCATCCAGGTCCTCCTCAACATCCTGGATCTGCTCCCGGGACACATGCTCCAGGCGGAAACCCACCTTTCCGGCACACGAGACCCATTAGCCAAACACGCACGCACGAGTGCACTTACGCATGTTGTACACTGAGAAAGGGGTGGGGGATGAGCGGGGGGGTGCTGCAATACCAAGAGAAGAAATAACGAGATGTGGAGAGCAAGGAGAGCAAAGAGCTAGTCAGTGGGAGAGGGGGGCTCATGGAGGGGGGTTGGGAAGAGTGTGAAGGGGAGAGTTATGGTTACTGAGAAGCGGGCTTTTACCTCATCTGAAACCTTAAACCTCTTCAGCAGGGCGACAAACTTTTGCTTGATATTTGGTTGCTGGGGGCGGGAGGGAATAAAAAATGAAGGATGAGAATTTGGCTGCGACTGTCAACAAGCAGATAACGGCGTCAGGCCCACGCAGCGATCAGACAAGGAGAACGTGACACACAACCCCCCGAGTCGCAACCTCCTCCCAGCAGAAACCATTCAAGAGCGCAGCCCTCCGCAGCCGAGATCTTTAACGAGCTTCTCGGCTCCTGTCACGCTGACACAATTGGGGGGGAAGGGGGGGTCAGACACAGCACCAGCACACCAGCCCTGTCACTTAATATCCACACCAGGAAGCCACTGCAAGGCGCACTGATCCGTTCTAGAGCGCGTGCAGGCGTGTGTGTGTTTTCCCAATGGGTGGATACGGAGTGAGCTGCGCAACACCCAATTTCTGTTTGCCCTTGGGCATCAGCATCGCACTCTCAGTCAGAGACACTCGGAGGCTTACGTTAACTCGGGCGATGGAAGTGGCCGAGGCGAGCTTGCGTCGCGGCTTCTTCTTCCTCACCTCGTCATCTTCCTCAAATAGGTACTGCAACAAGAAGGGCTTTCGTTCTGTGCTCATCACCTCTCAGTACAACAGGCCACTAGCAGCACACGCTCCCTTATTCGCTTTTTCACCTCCCCTTTAGGGCTTCATGCCACGTTTCATTTCCTTACACACCTTGCTGACACCCTTCGCCCCTCCCAAGATTCTGCTAAATTCCTTCGTTCCTATTTCCCTCCAGCTGTGCACCCTCTTACCGCACCGCCGTGGACAGGGTCATCGCTGCCCTCCTGTTCAGAAGAGAAGCTCTCCTCTTCTTCCTCGGAGTAGTTATCAATGTCTGGAGATCGATCTGCAGAACAACAGATTGAGAAGGGAGAATAAATTGAGGAGTGGGGGGGGGAGGGGCGACAAAGGATAGCGAATTGAACAGTAAAACCATAAATCTCCTGGCAGAGGCAACTATAGGAGGGTGATGTTTCATGGTTCCCTGACTTTTGAGTTGCTTGCAGTTTTCCACGCTACGTAACTGCTGCAGAGTGTTGCGGATGTCGTTCCTACTCAAGTCCATCTTTACATGGCTTTCGGTTGCAGCCACGGCGGACGGCCGCATATACCACATCTTGGTGGCCTTTCCCTCCTTACCGGACATTTTGGCCTTGGGCCCCTCATGGTCAATGGGTTGGCTGGACAGGGAGTACACCCGGATCTCGGCCACAGGGACAGCAGCGTCCTTCACGTTGCTGTGAAGCCCCAGCACCTGATCCCCCTCGCTAGGGTGCTGCATCACCTTGGGTTAAGAGACGTGCAAGATGGAGACATGGACTGAACCCCAAGCTAGTTACCACACAAACTAAAAACTCAACATCATCTCCCTGATGCACCGCACTTTGCTTCAGCTAAAGAAATGGGGCAAAGAAAACTTAAAAGGCACTCAGAGCTACAGAACGTCCCACGTTGTTCAAAGGAACCCCACGCCTAATAATTTGTCTTTTTCAGGTCAACAATACAGGAAAACTGAGCCGAGGACACCTCCGATATTCAGCTTTACGTCTCCAGCTCAATGCAATTCAATGCACCCTGTGGAACGAGGAGACGTCAAGAAGATACGAACAGACATTGTCAATGCGACCATGACGCAAATGCAACCAAGACATGTTGCCCTTGACTATTTGGCTCTGCTGCAGGGCGACATTCTGGGACAACAAAGTTAAAACTTAACTGTTAAAGCTCAAAGAATGAGCGTACTGCCCATCAGCGTCACATACAGTCCAACAGCAGTGCCTGACACTAGGACCTTTGAGAGGAGTCTCCACTAGGTGTTGCAGCCAGCATCGCTTACAGGGCCCAGGAGCACATAGTGGGTGCAGTGCGCAAGATAAGGTACATGGCTCATGGGGATCCAGGCATCAGTCCAGTAAAACTGTGGTAAGCTAGTCAGATTCAGCAAGTTTCAATGGAGAGATAAGGGAAATAAGCTGCTCGTCGCGACGCGTCTTTGGCCCTTGCCATCTGCTGCTCTGCGATTATCTCTTTCAGCACCATGATGCAGCAAAAACATCTCGGTAAAAGGAAAGTGAACCTTAAAGGCATTTTCTCCATTGACTGGCAAACCCAACATGACCAATGGTTTTCATAGTCTTACAGCACGTTTATCGATATCGCAATGGAGCCGCTTTACCTCCGCCATATTGATCAAGCCCAGCGCAAGAGTCTTGTAGCCCAAGATGGTACGGTTCTTGTATCTCTTGCGACGTTGCAGCATGATCTGCAATTTGTTGGCATCTCTCTTGAGAAAGTGAGGGTACTGTGGAGAAGAAGAGTTCCAAAGAGAGAACCATCAGCTTCTCACGGTTACGTGAGCAAAGGCTTGGAAATGTAATTTCTTAAACGCTACGATTGAAACGCGTCGGCATGGGATGTGCGAACTCCCCCAAAAACGTGACGCAATTCAGTCTATTCTCTTCGAAAACATTTACACACACACATTTTCAGAACCGCTTGTCCCATACGGGGTCACGGGGAACCGGAGCCTACCCGGTAACACAGGGCGTAAGGCCAGAGGGGGAGGGGACACACCCAGGACGGGCCGAAAACATTTACTACCATTTAATTATTCATTCGTTGACCTGATGTCTTTTCCAAAGCAACTTACAGCGTTAAGTCGATATGAAGTTACTTAGCGACATTTACCCATTTCTACCCATTTATATTTTATTCTCTTCTCTCGCGCACCTGTAAAGAGAAGGTGAGCTGCAGGTCTGTCTCCGTCGGCCCAGATGAAGACAGAAGGATCTCGTTGGACCGCAGGATGCGCTTCGATCCCTTCATTGAAACATGGAGAGACCGTGAACAGAGCAGTCAACCCCGAGACCGGCGAACGTCACCGACAATAACAAGAAGGTCCGTGTGAAGCGTGCTAAGGACAGGCACCTGAAGCTTGACGGCAATAACAACTGACGTCAGGTCTTTGTCCAGCTCCTTCAGCATAACCAGCTTCTTAAGCGTCAGACTGAAGAGCCTGACAACAAAAAGAGAGGCGGGGGGGGGGGACCTTTCAGGTTGCATAGACAAATCATACAAAGAGCAAATTTCTATTCAAACACATTATACTGCATCTTAATGGAGTCTGTAGGAACATGTCGACTAGTATACCGCTGTAAACGCTGACAAACGCCCTTGTGTACCGCGTCTCATTTTAGAGCACCGCCATGGTAACAGAGGGACAATAGAACACAGCCCATTATGTCAATCACGAGTAAACACAATAAACCTTAATAAAGCCACAGAAAAAGCAAATTAAAGTGAGCGCAGACCCTCAACGACATGGTACTACTGCATAAATCATGTAGCAATTGTGAAAGCTTTCTAACAAGGAACAAAATTATCTGGCGTGACCCTCAAAGCTGCCCATGCGCTCTGTTTGCGGACCGGGATTTTAGAGGTACGTGCAGAAAACCACATCTGCGATAGAGTGGTAGACCAAAAGGTTTGGGGGGGGGGCAGCTAGGGGTGCAGTGATTAAGGGCCCCATGCACCATGCTCAGCTCCACACAAGTACTGTCCTTGGGTTCGTGAGCAGGGTACCACACGGTAACCCATTTAGTAAGACAGCACTGTAAAGTACCACGATGATGAGCCATTCACTACAGGGTCACTATGAAAATCCATTTAAGAGACGCAATTCATTTCATTTAAGTGTCAAAGGCAGAGAAAGAACGTCAGGAATGCAGGTCTTTGGTCACATCGCAGAGCTGCTCTGGATCATCGCTGCCAGTCGTACGCAAGGCCGGTCGCATTATTTTTGTATACCTGGCGATGACCGACGGCTCCGTCTCAACGCAGGCGGGTGGGTACCATAATCGTCCAGCGCTTTCAGTACAGCGACATTTCAATAACCAGAGTCTTCCAGGGACACGAACCTTTGTTAAAGAACCTGAATGGCTTCTCGAGTTCGATGAGTGTAAAATTACCACCTTGACACAAATGCACAGAAAGATTCATTCATCATTACATCTACATTTTTTCATTTAGCTGATGCTTTTCTCCGAAACAACTTACAACGTCAAGGTTACAATTAGATACAATTAAGTTTACAACTATTTACCCGTTTATACAGCTGGGTAATTTTTACTGGAGCAACTTAAGGTATGTACCTTGCTCAAGGGTACTTCAGCTGGAGGGGGATTCAAATCTGCAGCCTTCTGGTCCAAAGGCAGCAGTCGTAACCACTACGGTACCGGCTGACGACCACCTGTCCTTCATCTGAACTCTTAAAAAAAGCTCAAGTAAACAAAAACTGCTAAAAGGTCATTTTGATAAAAGAATTGTGCAATTAAGCACCCCCCCCCCCCCATACAGATGAAAAGGCTGCTGTCCCAGGGAGGATCCCACATCCACACCATCAAGTCTGCCTCAAATGTGTCCATTTCACAAACTTTGATTCTTATTTAATGTTCTCAGTCAAACTGGGCGCCGGACCTCCCTCTTGCCGCGCGACTCTCAGTCTTGCTGCCGGCTCCGTTCCCCCGGAGCCATTAACGGAACGCCCGCAAGCTGCGCTTTTAAACTTGGCTGCACCGAACCACAGAGCCGAGAGGAGGATTAAATGCTTTCGAAGGTCGGGCTGGGAGGAGCCGCTCGCATCTGGCGTGCGAACAGAGCGCAAAAGCGCCCAAACGCGCCCAACATGGCAAACAATTGCGAGCGCATTAGGAGGAAGGGCTTTGACTTGACAAAAAGCAGGGAGAGATCCGTCTGCAGACGCAGAGAAGGCTGGAGGCGCCTATTCCTCGCGGTCGCGTTCGCAGTCAGAAACGGACGCAAAGTCTACACGAGGACAGCCGGCCACGTCCCCGACCACAAGGCGACGTCGGGTCGGGTCGGGTCGGGTCGGGTCCGGTCCGGTCCATCATTCGTTACGTACTCGCTGGGCTGGCGTTCTTCTCCACTGGGTGCTGCAGTGGGTCAGATTTACTGTATCAATTCAGAGTAAATACAACAGCGGCAGTGGGACCGGAACCAGGACCTTGGAGCGCAACATGCAGCACAATCCATCATATGTACATTTACTCAGTTATCTGACACTTTTCAAAGCAACTGCCAGTGATGAGTTACCTACAAATATTTACCCATTTATACAGCTGGGTGATTTTACCGGCGTAATTCAGGGTAAGTACCTTGCTCGACGTATTACCCACTATGCCACCTGCTGCTCAAGAAGGATGAGGCTCAATGTGAAAACTAACACCACCAGGCATGACAAGAGAAGGCGGACGAGCCACGAACGTCACCGTGCAGGAGCGAAACGACCACGGCTCAGCAGCCGGGTTCACCTCCACGTTCTGCCCGCCGCCACCTGCAACGAGTCGGGTTCAGCCCTGCCGGCGGGATCCCGCCAGATCTATGGCCCAAACTGAGAAATCCTTGCTTTTAAGCAAAGGCCATTTTCAGTGGTATCGCCAGGAGCCACAGCGATTAGACAGCATGTGGAGAACAGCACATCACCGCTGACCAACACACCGGCAATTCTTTGCAAGAAGATACAGGAAACAGTCGTCTGCGGTTGGTCCGTTTGAAGAAACGGCCCAGCGCTCCTGTGGCGGCGCACCCAACGAGCCGGACTCCCCGATACACCAATTCGGTGGGCCGGACGCAGGAGTAAAGCGCCGTTTCATCAACTCGACACTTCATCTCCAGAGACACCCATCCTCAAATTGATCTTGGCGTGCGACATCTCCGAAGCGGTGGGGGAGGGGGAAGTAATGGAGGGCGCCGCGATTAGCATGCCGCTCACGGCCACGGGCAGACGCGGCGACGTGGGACAGCTCAGAGGCAGACTCACCATGCCCACAAATTTGTTCAGCTCCCCAGGCCCCGCTCGGTGGTGGTAATGATGTTCCCGAGAGGCGGGGGGGGGTGTGTGCAATCGCCGTAGCTGGAAAAGAGCCCTTAAAGTTCCCCACCCCCACCTTTTCAGGCCTACGCTCAGGAAATTGCCAGCAGTCACGCAGATACTGACTCGTCTTGTAATGCCGGCCACTAACGGATAAATCAACTCAAGAGTTGTGCAACACACAGAACATTCATGGGCTGGGGTACCGATCTTCATTTTCCCAATTATCATCAAGTACTTCTCAATCACTCTACATCAAGTCAGACCAACGAGTAATGAGTTGATCTTCTCTGTTAAATACTATAATGTACGGTTTACTTTCGGGGCACAAACTGTCACGATGCAGCTCAGGAAACACACCTGTGAAACATCAGAAGATCTCGGAGCTTCTGAACATCGTGCAGTTTCCTTTCAGGATGAGCAAAGCTTTTTCTCCTATCCATCTTCAGACACGTCACATCTCAGATTACCACACTGCAAGAGCACAATGAAGACTATTTATTAAAGAGGGCGACTCCTGTAATGAAAAGCAGCAGAGAAAGGAGGAACCCAAGGTCTGGGGCTGGAAAGGCCTCCAGCGAAAGACTGCTGGGATTCTTCATTTTGAGAAGCGGCATTACGGGACAATTTTTGGGTTGACAACCTGTGACAACCTGGTGGGTTGGATCGACGTCAGCCGGAAAAAGCAGTAGGAGGAATAAAAGGGCTGAGAGGCAGAAGATATGCGAGGGTGAAAGTTGGGCAGGGAGATAAGAGCGCTCCAGAACGCTGCACTTGATGTCGCTACCATTGACAGTATTCTTCTCTACTGGCCTGGGATACAAGCCAAGCTCAGGCTTCCATATTCTATTTATAATAGAACTTAAGTGATTCACTATTTCAGGGAAAGGGTAATCAGATATTCTGAACATAGCGATTCCCCTCTTTCAGGAAAACTCACCAGTACGAGGTACAGCTCCCTGTGGGTTTCAGATTTCATGCAGACAAGACGTGGCACAGAGTGAATGGGGTCAATAAAGCATTTTAACACCAATAACACATTACATTTAATGCAAAGGTCAGGAAACGAGCGCTTCTAAGGACACCACCAGTCAGGTAAATGATCCTACAAGTAAGAACTGCACTGGTTCTGGTCCCCCTTTCACCATCTATGCCAGTCAATAATTACACTCCACAAAAGCTGGAATAAAGAGGATTCCAGCCCAGAAGGACCATCTGGTCACAAATCAGTAACCGACTGGTCCTCTCCATCTATTGTGTTGGAACCAGCATCTGGAACAATAAACCAACATCAAAGTCCAACGTCAAAAATACTTTGAACAGTCAAACGTTTGGTTCGCGACCACAATGCTTCCTAAAGAGGACGACGGACGGACGGACGTGCCAGAGCAGAAGCTGACTCTGGGTGACCATGTGCATGGTGTCCGAAGTAAGGGACACACTGCCTTTACCTGCTATGCCACCACATCCTTCCCAAAAGAGAACCTTTACAATTTATTGCCTTTTTATTTTGCTGATGCCTTTCAGCTGCTGATACAATACAGAGGCTGTAAAAAATTGATGATATGGGAGCGTCTGACCACAAAATGAACAGTGCAAGACCCAATCCAAATTGTGAGGGAGCTCGGTACCTTCTACTCATCTTGACCAGAGGCTGGCAAAGCATGGAGGCAGAGCAGCAGGCGGCCACATGACCACATCTCCGCAGCGTTTAAAAACACAGGGCAGTGGAAGATGACACGTATATGTGCGATATATAGAATAAATGTGTGCAAATGGATAGATTACTGACACGAAGCTGGGAAATGCTGGGGTGATGCTTTTTTGCTGTGCGAGTCCTTGCCATCCATCTAGAGATCATTCTTTGAAAATTAGAGAAATTTATATTTTGAACAGCTAGTCCACGTCAGGTGTGGAAATCTCTAGTTGTCGACAGCTGTGGGTTACCGTTACCCACACCACCTCCCCTCTTAAATGCTAATTATAATTAAACATCATAATTATCTGGATATTTCAACAAGTCAGCCCACCTTGGGCACCGCTTAAAATCTATTATGAATTCCAAGAAAAGTTATTGTCACACCCTAAAAAGGAGCTGCAGGCAAAATATTAGCCCCCCCCACCCCCCACCACCACACCGGGGACATGAGGGTTGAGCGTTAGAGCAAGGCGTAGCTGACAGGGATATTGCGAAATGTGTAAGAGCACCTTTTCAAGGCACAGAAGCAAAGGACTTTTGCCGTTACGCTGCAGAATTATTCTTCCTGCACGATTTCTTCTCCCAACACCAGGAATAATTCTTCACTGACCACACCAATTCAAGGTCCAGTTCTGTTACATGAATTACTGCAGTTATCGTCTTTGGCCGTCAAGTCACGAGCAGATATTTAAAGGTACATTATACAACACAGACGCTCCAACAAATGATACGTTTCAATAGAAAAGAGGCCAGATGACCGAATGGACACTTTGAGAAATAACTGGCGGAAATGAAGCGCGACCCTTAGGAAAGGGCTCAGCTGAAATTCTCATCTGTGAAAACGGACAGACGGTTTACGATAAGGTGGCCAAATAACACCTCCCGGGACGCCAAAGCAAGCTGCAAAAATGAGCTGTTTGGATACACGTGTGCAACTGGTGACTCTAGAAATAAAGCATCTCAAAGCAATTTCACCTCTAAGGTACACATCGGCTTCTTGGGGGCGGGACCAGTTGACCCGCCCTCTCCGGCCGGTAAAATGCCGGCCAAACCCGGACAATACCGCGTACGCGAGATGAGTCACAAGCCCACCCTTTCGACCTCAAGAGCGGCCTCTCCGGGACACCGTGAAAGATTCAACACGCATTCGCTTGCTGGTCTTTTCACCTCGGCCCACCCCGGCACAAGGACTCACGAGCGGCGCCGCTGCCACCGCGACCTCATCCTGTCGGCTACAGAAGAGCGCAGAGGGAGCTGTCCGACGGCTCCGGAGTTGAAGTCCTTTCTTACCGATATTCACGTGATCAGCCGACACTTCTCCAGAGGGACGGGGAATGTTCAGCAACCGAAAATTATTTAGTCCGATCAGCTGGTAATTTTTACCGGAGCAACCGAAAGAAAGTAACTTACGGCCGCGGTGACATTCGAACCTGGGTCCGTGGGGTGCAAGACAGCAGCCACGCCTACTAGACTACCCGCTGCCCCCGTTGCTTTACTGCAATTTTTACACTGCTGAACAAGAGGATCAAGCAGGATGCCAGCTCAGTTTTCTGGAACAGCTGAGTTTTAGAAATTCTCCGAGCGCAAAGACGAGCGTCGCATTCCAGGAACTTTCTCCCGAAAAATTACACCGCGAAGGGCTTGTGGTTTCACTTTTGATTTCGTACGTATTTCTCGTGTAACACGATGGCGGGACCGGAAGGCTGCCGACACCATCGCCGTAGCCCACGGACAGGAACCGCACTAGTCGCTGCCTTCGCCACCCGCTCACCGACTCGCAGTGACTCACGGCTCCAGGACTGGAAACTTTCACGGCTGAACGAGTACAATTATAAGGTGCGACAAGACAGAGGAAGCCGATCAAGGGATTATCATCTGAAATTGCTGAAATGTTTTTACGCTACGGTTTTGCCGTTTAAAAAAAGACAGCGGCACAGTAGGTGCTCCTAGTGCCTCACAGCATCTAGGCTGTGGGTTTGGCATCGAACTCGGCTCAATCCGTGTGCAGTTCGTATGGGTTTCCTTCTACAATCCAGCGATGTGTTTCAAGAGACCCGTTCACTCCAAATTGTCCTTTGTGTGTGTGTGTGTGTGTGTGTGTGTGTGTGTGTGTGTGTGTGTGATGGCCCTGCCATGGGCTGTTATGCAGCCCAGGATGTACCCTTCCTCACACCCTATACTTCCAGGATAGGCTCCGGACCACTTGATCCTGGGTAACTACCGGGTTTTTGATAAGAGAAAAACAGCGAAAGGAGGTTTCCAACATCGTCGCCGGAACGAGTGGCTAATAGGAGCCGTGTAGAGGGCGATGCCCCATCGCGCAAACTCTGACGGCCAGTGCATTTGGCAAGAGTCCGAATCCACACGCCAAAGATCAGAATCAGAATGAGCTTTATTGCCAGGTATGTTCGCACATACAAGGAATTTGTCTTGGTGACAGGAACTTCCACAGCACAGACAGAATGACAGTGGCAGGATAGATGAGAAGATAGAGTATGTGAGCAAGGGATGAAAAATATATAAAAATATACAGTACCCAATATTATATAGAAAAATAGTCACTAGTTACAAATGCAAGGGAGTGTGAGTAAGAAGCATGATGTGATAAAAAGTTATAAATATAAATAGCATTATGTATTGCACTGGTGTACTCTCTGGGGGGGGGGATTTAGCTGTTCATGAGGTAGACGGCCTGAGGAACGAAACTTTTGATGAAACTGTATAAGGTCAGACTAGTCCAACCGAACCTCCTGCCTATAAGACCACTGAACAATGGAGTCTGTTTTTCCCACAGCTGTGGAAAGAGGTGCCTGCAGGCAGCGTTTTCCTGCCAGACAAGGGTTCCTTCCTCTGGGATGGAAAAGAGACCAGTGGCCCTGTGGGTAACTCACTTGTTTGGTTCCCATCAAGCTTTGCCCCTTCAACTTACCCTTCCTCCGCTGAACTGCAGGGTTCAGAAAACACTAAGCCCAGAAAGAGCAAGGCAAAGTGAAACCTGAACTGCTTGGGCAGAAGTCTACGGTTCCTCAACTTGCACACGACCTGTTCCAACCGGTGTGCGTGTGTGTGTGTGTCGTAAGTCACACCCACTTGCACTACGGAGTCATTCGTACCCGGAAAACACATCAACTTCAGTAACGATGCATTTTCCAGCAGAAGGGAACACCTTGCAAAATGAGTCCATACATCAAGATTTTGACACAGGCGACAACGCCCAAACCAACAAGGTGGCACCGATTCCCACTTTAAAGCAGTACAATAAAGTCAGTTCAGATGGAAAACACAAACAATGATTCAGCCTTGCACGCAAAAGCGAAAGGATGCGTTGAACACCAAAGGAGAGCGTTTCTAGAGCCCTTGAATACTTTCCACTTGAATTGCGTGCAAACTGAAGGAGGAAAAACAGCGAGCAAACAGTTTACACTTGAGAGATTCCTCTTTCGAGTGCCTGTTCTGGGCCTCCCGAGGGCCACGTTCCAACACGAAGTTTCCACTTCACTCACGGCTCCTTTCCCGAACTAAAACACGGTAGGGGTAAAAATGCAGACCCCTTTATCCTGAATAATGATTTCGCCTCTACATTAAACTCGTCCACAGACGAACACCCCTGCTGTCACCGTTCTCCTTCTCAAGCTGCTCTCGACATCTAATCCACGGCTCTCCGAGACACCGGTGTGACAAACGCAGCTCACAGGCGGCCGTCCCTCATCCTAAGAGACCGCTTGAAGCTTCAAGTGATCTTCTATTCCAACCCCTTCTTGGTCTCCATCTCCATACTTGCACTCAACGGCTCAGCGTTAGAGTCGGGTGTCAGTGCTTCCGCTGAGACAAAAGGCCCTTTTTGCAGCGGTGCTCGGTCACCTGGGTCACGCGAGTCCCATCCTGATGATGTTCATGACTCTCTTCACTTCCCGAAAGAGGGCTGCAGTCCTGAACTTTGGAATTACAGCTACTTAGCTTCGAGTTATTATACGCCGTATACACGCACTCGTTGATACGTTGTACATCACCGTGGGATCGGGATCAAACGGAGCAGAGCGCTTGCACCGAGGACCGAGGGCTCTTGCCGACAGCCGTAGTGACAACGTGACGGAATCGGTGCCAAGCAGCAGGTAACAGGATTGCCGACCGAGGAAAAGAACTTGGCTGGATGAGAAGGCGCTCGTCATTCTTATCTTCCTACGGGAAACCAAGATAAATTAACTGCATTTTTTCCCCTTCTCTTCTCTTCGATTTGTATCGCCAGCAGCGTTTTTGCTGTCGTTACTGAAGCCAAAGTGAAAAGCTGCTCTGGAAAAGTGAAATTGTGCAAAAGGACACAAAAATTGCGCACGAATGCGTCTCCTGCACAACACGGCGCCGCCCTCCTCAACTCCAGTGTGAAAGAAAACACTCTGAAGAAGAGCACAACAGGGTACAAACAGGGTAACTGTGGATGCAGGTGGAAATAACAGGAGAAGGTGCTCCGGAGACTCCCCTCAGCAGACTGCGTGCGTGCGAGAGAGAGAGAGAGAGAGAGATCTGCATCCCTGGTGTAAGAATTATCAGTAGGTGCGAGCACCACATGGCCCCAGGTTCACGTCACACACCGAACGCCGCAACGGCTGATGGTACGATACTCGGCCTTCTGACTTCGGCCCATTTCACACAGAAACGGGGGGGGGGGGGGGGGGTCCGAGACCTTGGGCACAGTCACTTCTCAAAGGGACACAATGGCCTGCAGGAGCGGCAGAAAACACACACACGGAGGATGCGGCGACAAGGTGAACACACGCACGGTGTTCCGACGAGCTGTCAGCTGAAGCAGCGTCTGTGTGTGTGGCCTCAGGAGGAGAATGTAAAACGTGCTGCTGCTGCCTGGTGCAGATTGAACGACGGGAGGTGGTGGTGGTGTGAGAGATGGAACGCAGGCCTGCTGTCTGTCTCTGTGTGTGTCTCTGTGTGTGTGTGTGTGTGTGTGTGTGTGTGTGCGCGCGCCGTGCCCTGCCCAGACGTGTGTGACACGTTCACGCGCCTCTCCTCGCTTTCGGAGGGAGAGAGAAGCAGGAGGCTGGTCCTCACCCACCCCCCCGGACCGTGTCCGCGACGCTGCCGTTGGTTCCGCGCACCTCCTTCCCGCCCAACATACAGTTACCTGCATCTTTCTCAGGTGCGAAATTAGCGCGCGCGAAAAGCGGGCCGCCCCCGCGCGCTCCATCATCACATCATCATGATCATGGAAGCAGCAGCGGCGGCGGCGGCTCAGTCCACCACCACCAGTCTCGCAGAGGCGCGAGACGGAACACGTCGCTCTCCAGACCAGAGTGAGTCGAGAGCGTTTCGCTTTCGGAAAGGGCGCCGCGCGCACGCCGCCGCCACCGCGGCGCTGCTGGTCGCTTCGTAAAAAACGCGCTTCCTTCTTCTTGTTCTTCTTCGCTCGGCTGCGCTGCCGGGCGGGTTCTGCGCTTCGCTTCCCTACCTGGGCACGCAGCTCGGCGACGAGCGGTCCACCTCCCACGTCGCGTACAGGTTCATCTGCACCGGGCGGTTCGACGGAATCGCCACCGCCGGCTTCGGCGGCTGCATGTGCGGGGACGGAGAGCCTCCGCTCCGGGGGAGCCCTCCTGCTCCTCCTGCTCCTCCTCGCTCCGACATCACGCTGCTGCTGGGGCTGGAGGTCCGCACACGACTTGGGCGTTAAGGCAGCCGCGCTCGTCCTCCTTCGTCCTTCCCTTCTTCCCTTCTTCCTCCTCCCCTCGTTTACTGTGTATTGCTCTTCTTTTTCACTCGCTCCGCTTCTTCTTCTTGGTTCCGCGTCTCGCAGCACAGCGCCTCCCCGGAAAGGCTGCGGCGCGTCGCTAAGCGCTAATCCGGTGGGTGCGCGGAAGGCGCTGCGCGCTGCTGTTGACGGAACTCGGTGTCGCTCAGTCACGCGTACACACACACACACCCCACCCACAGTGGGCGGTCACACGACACTCGCCTCCCCGCAGAAAACACACACAAAAAGCTCGCAATTTCCCCAGGACTTTGGCGTTTGTCGAAACAGGAAGCGGAAATTTCTACCGCGAGTGGTGGTGGGGGGTCTCTGTCTCTCTCTGTCTCTCTCTCTCTCTCACACAAGGCGACGCTCGGCCCTCCCTGGGAGAGGTGCACATCGCCCCCCCCCCCGGCCAGTGTGCCGTCACAAAAAGTTGGAATGACACACAGTGACGTTTTCTTCACTCTTCTTTCCTTCACCTCCTTCTCGCAGCGGCCCGTTTCCACGAACGAAGCGGACAAGACGGCGCCTTTAACTCAAAGCCCTTTAAAAGTGACTGGAGGTCAGACGCGGTCGCGGTAAAGCGCTTAAAAGACGGACGCTTTTGATTTGATTACTTAGGTTGTTTTCAGTTCCGTTACATTCAATTATTATCTCACTTGTCTGAACGACAATACCTGCATATGACATATCATATCATAATGCAAAAGATATGTCTTTGTGCCGGGCCTCACGTTTGCATGTTTCATTAAAAACACTAAATCTTAAGCTGTTTATTTTATATTAAAAGTGCTCCATATTTTCCAGGCCTGGAACACATGTAATTAATATACTGTATTTTCTAGCGATATCCAGTACTCGTACTAATTGTACTCGTCAGGGAGAACAGTTGAGTTCCGCAGTTTTTTTTTTTTTTGTGTCATAACAGTTTGTACCCGGTTTTGTTTGGACCGTGGCGTGGCTTTATGTGAAATGTACCACAATATAATGATATGAAACGCGAAGGAACTACGTGCACCACGTGCACTTTGGGCTCGGAGTCTTTCCCTCGTCGTTTCGCTCGCATTATTTACAGCCGCCGGATTTCCGACGTTACAAAGACGCATCTCGTGAGCGCGCGGAGAACAGGTGAGGTGGTGCGGCGCGTGAAACACAGCAAAAGGTCTGATGGGCGACAGAAACTCCGCCGCGATGGAAAAGTCCTTCATTGGTTGGAGCGAGCAGGGAGAAGCACGGGTCGGGGTCATCGCTGGACCCTTTTCAGTTTTCTCGCTCCGTTCCCGCTGTACTGGGCTCCCCCCACACCCACACCCCACCACGTGGTTCCTTTCTGTGCGCGGCAGAGCAGCCGCTGGTGTCGCTTGGCAAACGCACGGGGACATGCATGGCGATGGCGATGGAGATGGAGATGGTGGCGGAATGTGGCCCAGAAAGAAAAACAACGCGTTGGCTGCGCAGGTCTTGTTAAGACTTGTTCGCTAGAAGCTTCGCTCGTTTCCTCCCTCAGACTCGCAAACTCAACTCCCCGCGGTCTTGTTGCGGTTCAGGTCACACATGATGAGAGCAATGTTACGTAGCGCCGCTGCGCTGCGGGTTCGAGGCATCATCACTGCTTACTTTCTTTTCAGTGTTAACTCATTTCTACTATTTGGGGGAGGGAATTTTTTTTTTTAAATCATGCTGCACGTCTATGTATAATTTCTTCAATTTAATTATTATGGTCTAACTCTTTCCACTTTACCCCCTCTACTTTTCTCAGATAAGACAACGTTCACACACTGTTTCATACCACACATTCACATTTATTTATTGAAGGGATGCTTTTCTCCAAAGATATTTACAATGTTAAGCTACTTACAGTTACTGGACCACTTTATGGTAAGTATTTTGCTTAAGGGTGGTGGGATTCAAACCTATGACCTCTGGGTCCAATGGGTCTAACCCATACACTAGTACAGCACTATTGTCCTAGGTTAAAATAGTTATGTAACAGCACGTCGTTCTTCAATCACTTCATATCAGCATTCAGTAATGCGTACGGCTTACTCCAAATGTGACCATTTAATTTAAATCACCTTTTCATGATTCTCTTGAAGCTTCGAACAGCAACACCTGGCCACTGTTGGACCACTTCAGTAATAAATTGTTACAAATAGCAGTGTTTGGTTACTTTGGATACAGTGTTCTGTTAAATCTGCTTGACTTCAAATATAGGGCTCATTCTAATTTCTACTGAAATCTCTTTACAGTATTAGCTAACCTCCGTGTCCAAGGTGATCACCTTACAGAGGACAATGGATGACCCACTTCCCAAAAAGTGATTAAAAACATCCACCTCATATACGCAGCTCTGGCTTAAATGCCATCTACATATGTGGACTCAAACACTAAAAACACATTTTGACAACCTCTCTTGGTGCAGATTATTGATTACATTGTTTACTTGCTTCTCCATTTACAAAAAATCTAACTCTGAATGGCATCAAAGTACAACTATTTCCAAAACATTACACATTTAGTAGGATACTACCAGAGTACTGTAAAAAAAAAAACCTCATTCAGATGACCAATTTACACAATGACAATTTTTCAGAATCAATACAACAAGAGAATGGTCATGTTTGGCTGTATCATTCACCGAGAGGTTCAAATAAGCTGAGCAACAGCTATAACTCGTCAAACATTTCTATGTCCGTTCATGTAAGTTTTCATTTTGTGTCCTGACAGAACAAATACTGTGCGACACCAGGAGCATTCATTCACTTACTGAGTTTTATTCACAGTGACTTACTTTCCCATTTTTACAGTCTATGCCTGTATCATCCTAGAAATGCATTTACCATAATGGAAATCCACATTTAAGAGCTCAAGCTACAAGAACATTTGTACAAGGAAAACCTTTCTAGAGAAGAGACAGACAGACACTGGGAATTACACTTTAAAATCCTTTTGTCTCTTCCCTGTACACACAACGTGCAGTTGCACATCTCCCCCAGCTGAATGTATCTCAGGAGTGTGTAACTGACAAACAGCCCACAGTTACATGGAGGACTGACAGTGACAGCACTGGCACCCTGCAAAAACTTAAACTACAACTTTTTAGCTTACAGGTCAAATCATAGTCAGATGAGTCACCTTCCTAAATGGCACTACTGTCCCCTGAAAGACTAAAAGCGCTGAGTAAATCGGAGTTCACATATACTGAACAAACAGGCAATCATAACATGTTAGGTGGACATTATGGATTTAAAAAAGCTCCAGGTTACCATTACAAACACTATACGAGTCTCACTTCATGTTTCTTTAGCACAGTCACAGTTCCACGTAACAGTTTATGCTCAATTTTCCATCCATTTACACAAACGCAGAGACGGAACAAATGATATGTGTAGACAACACAGAGACAGTTTATTGGAGAGAATTTAAAACATTTCTATAAAACGATAGTAAAACTTTATCAAAACAATGACTGAACTTGAGTGGCTTTTAGGAAGCCCAAGAGGGAACAAAAAGCCCAAATCTCTCATCTTTCACCAAATCATAATCTAGAATTTAAACTCCTTATACTTCTTGGTGCTGCCTCTGTTGTCCTGTGGTTGGGCTTTCCTCTTCTTTTGCTGAGGGCAGAAAGATAGGAAGGTAAGAGTGCTGCTGGATAACAGGAAAATCTAGAAAGAGCTGCCACAAGACTACTTTAAAAGCATATAGGAATAACACTGCATTCTTTTTTGTATTTACATGGAAAAAAAGATGCACAAAAAAACTCCACTACATAAATACCGATGCATGAAAGGCTGGAGAACGAAAGGGAGTACAACAGATGGGCTTGTTTTCAGCCACTGTGATGCTTTGTTACCTTCTGCTTGGCAGCGTGTTCAGCCACCATGTCACTGAAGTCCTCCTTCTCCACCTGGGCCTGCTGTTCACGCACATGCTCCTCATACTTCTGTGTCATGGCCATGGGGTCCAGCTCCAACTCCTCAGGAGCCAAAGCCACCTCTACCCCCTGCGACTCCTGCCCTCCACCAGCTTTGCGTCCTGCCATTGCCTGAGGGATGGGAGGAAGAAGGAAAAAAAAAAAAAAAAAAAAAGCAATGATACAAGCAGCTCTAAAACAAAGGACGTTCACTGAGCATGGTTGTTCTGGAAATGGTAAGGAATGCAAATCAAGTCAGTTTTGTATTGTGTTATTTCAGGTTTTGTTGCCTCAGGCCATCTGATACACAGAGCATCATCATCATCATAATGGACAAGAAAAGTAAGTGGGCTGAATAAAAACATGGGTTGCATACACAGCACAGCTCTACCAAAGCCCCGAGGCATAAACATCCACAGATACAAACACACATGTGCATATGGCAAGTCCTGCACCTACCCCCGAAACATCATAAATGTGAGTTGATGCCATCATGGCAGCTCCCACAGATGTGGTCCTCCTTTCTGGCAGCACAGTGTAAAGCTGGGGCGTCTCATTGCTGTAGGGAAGTGGCATATAGAACAGTTACAAACATGCAGGTATCCATCCAACTTTTCAAGAGTTGTCAGAAAAGCTCAACTGAGGTCCTGAACCACCCTCACTGCTGCTTCCCTTCAGAGTCTTTCCCACTTACCCATCCATGGCCTCTTCAATCTTCTTCTTCCTCAGTTCAATGAGCTCAGGGGTCTCCATTCCAGCAGGAACCGAGGAAAATCCTCCTGGGGTTATCAGGCCACTGGGAAAAAAAGATAATATGCATAGGTTCAAAGCAGCTTGCTTCTCACCAACTTTCATGGGACTGATACAAGATCAGCGGTGGAAGCTAGAATGCATGATGGTGACGACTTGTGGGTCTCCAGAACAGGGCTCTCACCTATCAGCAGGCGTGAAGAAGCCAGTCTCATCTGGTTTGTCTTCATCACTCTCTTCTTCCTCCTCTTCCTCAGAAGACTCTTCATCTGAAGGCTCCAGCTCTCCCCATGGTGTGCGGTCAACCTCCTCCTCTTCTGTTTTAGCCTGTGGATTCATAAGTGTTCCCTCCACTCTTTACACATTTATTAATATACATGTACAAAGTGTGTTCAAAATGTATATTGAATATTGTGAAACTCTGCTACGAATAAAAGAACCATACCTGGAAATCTCCTGCATTGGTCCCAAACACATCACCATACAAGGGTTTGCCCATCTCATCCACTGGGGGTTTGCCCCAGCCTCCCGCATGGTAGCCAAACGAGCAGCTCTGTGGATGGAAAATACGTATGTGGTTTTTCCACCCCCTTTGTGGACTCGGCAACAAATGTCTCCCACATTCTTAATTAAACCATCAAATTAGAGTTCAAAAGGAGGAGGCCACAAGAGGCCCAGTCAAAACATGTAAGATTCAATTACACATTTACTGTCTTGAACTACCCCGGTGATCCAGCGTTAGACCCCTAAAATAAAACAGACAGCAAGCACACAATCTCACCTCGGGGATGGGTGAGTTCAACCCAGGGATCTTCAAGTTGGGGTAGGAAGGAGGTGGTCCATAGCGCTGCATAGCAATCAGCCATGGAGGGGGCACTTTATGGGCATTCTACAGAGGGATGAGGGTGTGTTAATACTTGGGTTTGAAAGACACTGTGCTGGTAAACATTTCACAAGGGACATGCCCTATATTCATGTAGACTAAAGCAATGAGGTTAAGGACAAAGACTTAAGCATAAGGTTTCTGACTCATCTCAAGATGAGCTCTAATACAGTACACTTTAGCAAAATTACCGCAACTCCAGTCACTCCAGTAAAAATACTTCGGTAGAAGTGTTAGCTTATACATAGACATGCAAGTTTAAAAAAAAAAAAAAATACAGGTATATGAAGGAAGATGATTGTTCTAGGGTTTGGCTGGCTGTCTTTGAGACTTTAATGTTACTGCCTAGTGTTGTACTGGAGTAATAAACAGCAATCTGTGAGAGCACAGGATGAGGTGGAAATAAATTGGACTGCCCTAGTTAGAGCAATGTAAGGTTGCCGTTATCCATGACAAACCGATTACAAAATGCAAGTCGGAATCCCAGATTAAGCCAGCTATATTTGAATTTAAGTGAAGCTGACAGCTGTAACATCATGCATAATTACCACTGTATTATACAGCAAAAACTATTTGCCCTTTTCAAATTAGTTTACATAAATTTATTACAGAAATAGAGCAGCCATTTCAGAAAGAAAACCGTCACTTAGCATTTCTCTAAGAGTATAATGCTCCTATTAGAATGACATATTTACAGATCATCATCATTTACCATAACTACCAGAAGTTTTTTTTCGTTCAAACAAATGGCTAAATCAACATCCACCTTTGCTCAAATTTCAGACAGCTACTTTTACAGAAGTGGAAATTTGAAAGATTGTTCAAAATGATAAGTTGTTTTATTTTCCAACCACCTTGTTATTAGAGACATACAAGCATAACATTCATCTGCTGTGGCTAGAGGTTACAAAGAATTGATAGGTTTGTGTTTCCGATCTAAAATTAAAGTCTATGCAATAGATGCAGTACGGGCAATTATCCAGCTACATAAAATAGGTCTATTACAATTTTAACAGTACTTACTGGACCCACAGGCATCCCTAGTGCTATCCTCAGCTCATCAGACAGATCTCCAGGCTTCTTCTCCTTCAGCCTGGTCTCAAATTCTTTACCCTGAAACAAAGCCGTATTTCAGATACTTCCAAATTTTCCTACATTGCAGTGAGTAAATAAAATCAAATGAGAGTGTGGGTATGCAATGGGCCACCAATGAAGCTCAGCATTACCTCATAGTACAGATCTCCATGAATGGTAAGTTTGGGCTTTATCTGCCATTTGAAGAACGCATCATGGAGCTTCTGGTAGTCAATGTCAATCTTGCCCATTTTGGGGCGAACCTTCTCTCTCATCTTGGTCTTCATAGTCTTGGCATCTTCCTACAAGGTGTTTCTTTGTTAAAACACTGAGTAAAGTATTTGACTGCTATTTTTCATTTCAGCTGACATCTTTGTTCAAAATGAGTTACACAGCTAGGTGTGTATAGTAAGCTACTTACAACTATTTATCCATTTATATTGCTGGACACTTCTTACTGTATCAATGAAGGTTAAGTACCAAATGCATTTCTAGCCACTACACTTTCTGCTACCCACTTTCTTCAAACCAGACTAACATCTATCTGCTCTACAATTAAAATATATCAATAACTAGTTTTATAATCAAATTGACATCAATGTGCTTGTTAGTCATTTTCTGAAAAATTATTCCACTTTCAATCTGAAGGTCTGTGATGAAAACAAGTCAGAGAATGCAAGTCAGTACCTTCTCCTGCAGTGCTTCCCTCATTTCCTGGATGCCAGTTCTTTTGATGAACTCAGGCAGCTCGAAAGGTGGCTTCTCAATGCCCCTTTTGCCCTGCAAATACTTCCTCTTGAAGCACCAATGCCGGGGCACGGGTACTGTGTTGCGGGTGGCCTTCAGATGTACAAGGAGCTTTGGCTCCTGTGCTGTCACATCGTGCATCTCCACAACATCAGGCCGGGCAACAAGCTGGGGTGAAATACAGGAAAAAGGGGTTGTAACGTCACAAGGACAGAGAAGCATGCAAAGTTCATCAAGTTTGTTGAGTTATACCTGGGATGACATCTGACAAGCAGTGACTCCTGCTATGCTGTGTGTTGGCTGTGTCGCCATATCAAATCAAACTGCATCCAGAAGCAACTTTTTGCACTGAAAAAGATACTAAATTGGCTGTGCTCTTGGAGAAAGCAGGTATTTTGTGGACTAAATATACATGGATCTCTGTGAGGACTGTTTCCACTGAGAAAGGAGTACATTCAACAATTTTGCACAGAGAAAGTGTTGTGCTGAAAAGAGGAGAAACAACATTCCTGTGGAGATGTTCAAAGTATACAGAGCAATTACACTTCCCACCTGTTTGAGCTCAGCCACTGTCAACCGGTTCATCCTCCTCAGTTTCTTTTTTGACATCTTGGGAATGTCACGTTTTGCCTCCTGTTGGAAAGTAAAAAACATCAGTCACTGCATGCAGGGATGCGCAGACGCAAACTGGAATAATTCAACGCGGACATTCTTACTGAACACCACAGGGGTAACTTCTGACACATTGCTTTGACATCAACTAAACGAACATCATTCCAAAAAGCACTGAACAAGTGGTTTTAAATATTTTGTCTCAAATACTCAGAGAAATACATTTAGAGGTTTTTAAAAGTTCCTACATCTACCTCATCACTGTCATCACTGTCTTTCTTTTCCTCCTCAAAGCCCTTCTTCTTCACTGTAGTAGTCTCTTGCTTCTCCACCTTCTCTGGTTCCTTTTCTTTTTCTTTCTTCACATCATCTGTGAGCTGAAAGCAACAACTCCATTTTAATTTGGTGAGACAGACCAGTGGAAGACATGGGCTCAATGCACTGCTGTGGGAGAAAATTTCAACTTGCTCTCCAGTTTCACACTATCGTGCATCCAATCCGATTTCCACATCACACCATCATCTCAGGTCAGTGTCCGTGAGGTCACCTTAGAAACATCTGGATGAATTTCATAAACAGGTGTATTTCACATATTAAAGACGTTCTGGAGCAGGAGTCAGCCAAATGTACCAAATGAGCACAAAACCCCTTATGGTAACAGAACTAGAAATGAGCTCCAGTCAAAGGTCTGCACAGGAACAGTCCTGGTTCTCTATATCAAAATTCACATGCAACTCAACTGAAATCTAACCTTAAAAGCCTCAAAAATCCTTTTGAAAAAGATGAAGTTGGGATCGTAGATTTCTGGCTCCTCTGTGATGTACTCAATCTCAACTGCTGCCTCTTTTTCCTTCTCCATCTCTGCTTTTTCCTTGTTCATCTCCCCGTTAGTCTGCGCTTTCTTTTTCTTGTTCTTTTTCTTCCGGTTCCTGCGTTTACGGTTTTTCTGAAGAAAATAAAGACATTGTTGTTCCATCTAACATTACAGAACAACAATTTTTTTTTTAAATGGAATTCAGCACAAAAATGTTAAAGAGCAAGAATAATTTTCATATGAGAGTGAGAATGTGAAAGTGGGTGTATGAGAACAGGAGCGGAATATAATCAAAATCTCTATTTTTAGTGAAAGGAGTCATTTCTGCATTGGAAGAGTTTAGAATACAAAATGTCAAACCAGAATTCAGCAGCACTTGTACGAACTCACATCTTTCTTTGAGACTGTGCCATCCTCCTCCTCAGTTTCTGACAGTACAGCAGGCCCAGATGTGCGTGTGTCCATCTCTCCAGCACCATCTTCTTCTGGACAACCAAAACACAACATTTACTGTAAAGCAGATTTTCCAAGAAAACAAGTATGATTCAGTCTGTTAACAGTTCATAATGTATTATACACAGATTGATCAAGCAGAGTTAACCACTATAACCTTATATAAAAGAGCAGGGTACTTCCAAGAACCCGAATCAGCAATATTTTGATCATTTTAGTCCACATCCCATCTGGTATAATTCCTTCTGCAGTGTGGCTATAAAAAGTACACGTTACTCACATAATGGGCTTCATTGCCATAGTGAGGGGATTGAATTACCGCTAATTTTCCATCATTTCATAGGGAAGTATTACATAAAATTAAAATTCATAAAATCACAAAATGAAAGACCAAATAAAATGTAATTTAATGCATAACAACACATTCTACATTTTTTGTAACAAAAATTACTTGTACTAATTATCTTTTAATTGAACAGTGTAGGCTCACTGATCAGGAGCCTATCCCAGGAGCACGAAGAAGAGCTAGAGTACATCCTTGATGGGATGCCAGCAAATCAAAAGCCATTATTAGGCCAAGTTTAAGATCTTATTTATATGTTAGTGATCACTATTTCCAGGGTAGTAAAGAGCTTATGACACTAGACTTGGCCAGAGGAAAAAAGCCAGACAAGAGCACTGAGGGACAAAAACTTTTCTGTTTGATACACAAAGTGTGCACTGCAGTCCCAAAACATCTGCCATTATAAAAATGACTGTGTAATAAGCAAACATGCCACTGCGTGCGACAAAAAGCTCACTGTATTTGAAAGGGGTTAAATATTTACATAAGCCACTGCAGCGGTCTTTCATTGTACGAGACCCTTTTAAATGATAAGCACAATCAAATTTTGCATGCCGCAAAGGTCTTAGTGTGTGGCTTAATAAAACCACACACCTTTGCAAAACATCACTTCTGTTACCTGCAGGAACGTCGCTGAGCTGTTCCTGGCGCATCTCTTTCAACTGCAGGATCTTTTCCAAGGCCTGGGGAATCTTAGGCCCAATGCCCACCTCCTCTCCCTGCCAAACCTGTGGTATCAACACACAAACCCTGCAATCAAATCATCCTCATTCTATACAAAGCAGCTATCCAGTTTACCATCAGGCAAAATCAGTTTCTGCCATGAACATGTGTGTTACATTAAAAACAGAATGCATAAAATGCATGTGAAATTAGCCCAACACATGGACCATTTCTTCAACTTAATGACATCCATGTGGAAATTTCCCACACCCAAACGAGGAATCGGTGCAGGTGGGTGAGAGAATTCTGGATTGTGTCATACCTCACGGGCATCTTCTCCAGGAGGTGGTGGCACCCTCTGTCTATGACTGGGTGGGGGCACCAAGGAGATGCCTGGTGGAGGGGGCCCGGTTTGTGACATACCTGTACAAACATTCACGTCAAGCATAAAACTTGTCGCAACATGAGTTTATCGAGGAGTTGTTTCATGTTATCAAGAGACTTGGAACAAGAAAAACAGTCATTTAGAAAGCAGAGTATTAATAAATACAGATACTCCTCACTCATTCACAGTGCAAAACAATTCTGAAAACATGCTGCACAACAAATCTGGCAGTTTACATCAGGCTCTGGCAGACATACCTCTCATGGGATTGAGCTGGGGCACAGCTGGCAAGGTGACACCTGGGGGGCGTGTCACTGGCTCAGGAACCCGAGCACTGGGTCCTCCCTGCTGCATCTTGACTAGCTCCTGCTGCCGCTCTTGCTCCAGCAGCACTGCAGCCTGTAAACAAATCAGGGAGAGAAAACAAAGTTACCTTCCTGCTGGTAAAATTAAAATGCTGTATCAGCACATACAGACTAAAATAAATTTGCCACCAAGGCAATGAAAACTGCCATCTGCACACAGCCTCCATTCACTGCAGACACCAGCACAGAGTTTTAAATCATCATAAATACCACAAGCTGATTCAGATTCTTTAAGAAATCACACCATTACATAAATACTTGACCAGGTTGAGTAACTTGTTTTTGCCTTACTCTCTTTTGTTGCTCCAGCAGCTCCTGCTCCTTCAGCTGTTCCTGCATGGACCGAGATTCCCCCTGGAAGATAAATGTATTTGTTAGACCTCACCAGAGCACGTGTGGAAAACTTAAAAAAAGCCATGTCTCTTTTGGTTATGGAGGGGTGTGGTGGTGCAGCAATTTTGGCCTGTGTCTGCTCTCCAGTGGGTCTGGGGTTCAAGTCCCACTTGGGGTGCCTTGCGACAGACCGGCATCCCCATCCTGGGTGTGTGCCCTCCCCCCCCCAGCCCTATGCTGCCAGGTTAGGCTTCAGTTCGCTGCAACCCCGCTTGGGACAAGCGGTTTCAGACAATGTGTGTGTCTTTTGGTTATATTTAAAAAAATAATTAAAACAAAAAATTTAGCTGCTACCACGTTTAAAGAAAAACATCTACATTTATTCTCCAAAGCAACATACATCTCAAAGAAAAATTATGTATTATGCATACCTATATAACATTTTCTTCCAGTAATGGATGAAATTTCCATAATATTCCTCCAAAATGCAGCATTTTTGTCCAGACACTGTTGCACAATAAATGTCACCTACCTGAGAGCAGCGATAAAGCAATGCATCGAACTACAGATTAAGACGTTAAAAAACCCATTTGAATTCAGAACAGAATAACCAATTTCAGCAAAAAACTGGACAGGATTCCAGGAACAATGTCCAAGTTCAGTTCCCCTTGGGATCACAGAGTACTGCACACACAGAGAGACATCAGTTACCTGCTGCTGAACATCCCTCTCTTCGTGCTGCAGCACCATGGCAGCCCGCTGCTGTGCCATCTTGAGCTGTTCTTCCTCCATGGGCACATGCATCCCAGGAGGGGGCGGTGCTCCCATCACACTCATGGCCTGCATCATTCCCATTCCTGGAGGTAAAGGCATGGGCATTGGAGGTGGTGGCAGGGTCATGCCTGGCATCTGGTGACCAGAGAAAGTGGGAGAACAAGGAAATTTTAGTTGTTATACATATTTCAACAAAAATATAGACAACTCAGAGTAAAGAAAAGTGCATCTAAGCATTTGTTTTGAGCGCTGGATTTCAGAATTCGAACCTGTGTCGGTAAAGGGGTTGTGTCGTCGTTTCCTGCTAGGTTTGGCTTGGTGGGGATCATACCAGTCTAACACACAGAAAACAAGAGAAATGTCAGAAAACAGTGAACATACCACTAAAACAAAATTGAATGGACAACTAAAAATACCTGCAACACGTATGTCTTCAATGTGTCTAGCAGTTCTTCCCTGGGACCTGGAGTAAAAAGAGGGGGGAAAAACTCATCTTAACAAAAACACCCAAAATGGAGGGAAATCCAACATGGCGGAAGTTGAGTGTGAAGCGAGTTCAGGAGTTAATGAAATGAAACACAAAGACAAATCAGCGCAACTACGGTGTGTCAGGAGTCCGCTGTTAAGACAAGAGAAGAAGAGTCCAGAGATTCAGATTGTGACACACACACACACACACACACACACACATAATATATATACATAAGCGTTTCCTGGCGCGGCATGCATCTACTTTATTGAATCTCAGCGGACGGTTTGTGACACAGAGAGACGGACGGGGTGCAGTAAATACCAGCACTAGTCTGTAACAACTAATATACTATAGTTTTATTATTTTAAGAACCTAATTTAGACAGTCAGTACTGCCTGCTGGGCACCACCACGCCATGATTCTCCGAAATGCACAAGTTTATGGCTATTTTTTTTTACTCTCTCTCGTCATCTCGAGCACAGATCGTAGTCAGTTACTATTAAACTTCTAGATCGATCTACAATTTGGTTTGTTTGTACAGTAAACACACGACGATGCTTCACGGGCGCTGTGCTGTGCAGCTGTGTGACTGACTCGCTACTGCACCGGTCAGCACCACAGTGTTACGTCCTCAGGAAAAACTCAAATAGTGCTATTGACCAAATTGTGGAACAAATCACTATGTTTAGCTCGGATCCTCCTGGTGTTCGTTTGTTGGGGATTTCATCTGAATTCAACGTGGTGTGTGAGAGTGGCCGTTCTTTTCAGTCGCATGCTAGCTTAGCTAGCGGCACTTACCCATGTTGGGAGCCCCAATCTCTGCAAGTTTCGCTTGAAGTTCTCCGTTAGTCCAGGCATTAAGAGACGCCACCGAGTTACCCAGGTCTGTTGGACCGGGTTCGATTCCAGGTGGCCCCTCTGTCGCCATTTAGCCAATTTTATCGACACGGAAACAACGAAAGCGTTAACCGATCGTGTGTAGGCCGCAGGCTTTTCATAGACGACAATAGCCCCCGGAAACTCATAAAAAACAAAAGGAACTGGTCACAGGAAATGGAAGTGGATTGTGGGTATTGTAGTTTCAAATTGTCTTCGTCTGTAAAACCAGCTCAGTTGCTGTATTTTTTCCTACAAAAGCGAGCAGCAGGCGTTCCTGGGGGTTCATGTGTACACGATATGTTCATATAACGTGTCATCAATTTAAAATGCCATATTTTACAACCCTGAAGGGGGTGCGGTGGTGCAGTGGGTTGGACCGCAGTCCTGCTCTCCGGTGGGTCTGGGGTTCGAGTCCCGCTTGGGGTGCCTTGCGACGGACTGGCGTCCCGTCCTGGGTGTGTCCCCTGCCCCTCCGGCCTTACGCCCTGTGTTACCGGGTAGGCTCCGGCTCCCCCGTGACCCCGTATGGGATGAGCGGTTCTGAAAATGTGTGTGTGTGTGTGTGTGTGTATTTTACAACCCCCTTTTCAGTAATCCTGCAATATATCATTCAAATCAACCTTCAAACATTTGAAAAACCATTTTTCTGTTTTGTTATTCGTGTTTACTAAGACTTAGTTTATGCTGGCTATCCTATAAAATATGAATTTTTCCGAAAACTGTTGCAGAGTTGAGGTAATCGCAGTACACAATTCCTGCCATTAGAGGGAAGCATTTCTTCCCGAATAAAACGATGAACGAACCCGAGTCAATCTCTGCGTTACACACACACACACACACATTTTCAGAACCGCTCGTCCCGTACGGGGTCACGGGGAACCGGAGCCTACCCGGCAACACAGGGCGTAAGGCCTGAGGGGGAAGGGGACACACCCAGGACGGGACGCCAGTCCGTCGCAAGGTACCCCAAGCGGGACTCGAACCCCAGACCCACCGGACAGCAGGACTGCGGTCCAACCCACTGCGCCACCGCACCCCCTCTCTGCGTTACAGCCCTAACTAAAAGAAATATTTTCATAAAAAGTAGAGAAAAAAAAAGTAGTGGGAGGAAAACGTTCGTATCTTTTCTGCCGTCGCTGCAATCTGTAATAAATCCCCAGCTGTTAAAATTGGGAATTTCTTAAGCAATGGTTGGCAGTAGAAACTTACATCAAAAGGGAAGTTTGAGGCAATTTCCTGCCATGTCAGTGTGGCCTCAAATGTTGCACGTTTAAAATAAAACAAAGCAGTTTATGGTGTTTAAGTGCAACTGGGAGCGCGGCGCGAGCCCCGGGGGCGGGGAGCGCACGCTTGTCCCACTGCAGCGCGCGCTCTCAAACGCGCGGGTGGGGGGTCGGGGGTCGAGCGAGGTGTGGGGTGTGGGGTGTGACCGACCCACGCCGTGCGTCTCTGGACGACGATGTGCTTTGTATGTGCGGCTCGTTCAAGTAAAAAGTGCGCGACAAGGACGGAAGCATCGTGACGCGGAAGACCGAAGAGAGACGAAAGACTCAGAGGTATTTTTTCCTGCGGGATTGATTGTCGCTCCGCCGGCGCCCTCGGAACTTTTACTGATCGCCGATCGGATCCCTTTTTTTGTGCCCGATGATCACGCAGCTGCGCTCGAGCGGCACTCCTGGGTTCCTGGGTTCCTGGGCTCCGTCCTGGGTCCGAACAGTAACGGTTATTACGAGCGCCGCTTCTCCTCCTCACACCTTTCTTTCCGAGTTTGTTTCTCCTCCTGTCAGGACGTCGTCGTTTTGACAAATCAGTTCAGTTTGTTACAGCGTGTTACACACACAGTCAGTGTATTACATTCAATTTGTGTTACAATTTGTCACAATCATGTGGTAAAATCAATCATATTACATGTATTGCAATCGCCGCCTACGCGGATCTTCCTTCGTTCACCGCACCGTTATTCTTCTTGGTCTCCATGATGGAGCGCAAACCCTGCGGCTGATCATCTCCAGTCACTGGTCCAGTCAGTGTTTCGTGGTTCTACCTCCGTTTTCGTGCTTTTTCTCTCCCTTTTCCACTGCCAGTGTGTTGTTGTAGCGCACAGAGTCGGCGGTTGTTGTCAGTGTTTGTTTCCTCCTCCTGCGCATGATGAGATGAGTCTGCAGGAAGACAAGAGACTAGTCTGCGACAGTAAAATGTAAGTTTACAAAAATGAGGCAAGATGCGGAAGTTCTGATGATTCACGGCCTTGTCTTTTGTGCGCGCTTCGCTGCATGCTGGATCACATTCGGTTAATGAATTTCTGCACCGCTCGTTATTATTTAAGGCTAAGAGCGAGGCTGTCACGTGGTGGGCCGCTCCGGACCGCCGGGGTGCGACGGCGCGACGGCGCGACTCCAGTCCGGCCGGGTGGTTTGGTTTGTGGCCGCGAACGGAGGGATCGTGACTCGTCTCTTTACGTGATCTTTAGTTTAGCAAAAAACAAAGCATTGCAGCTTCCCATTAAGTGCAGCACAAAACAATACGTGTAACTTTTTTCTCTTTAAAAGTTCATTATTGTTACCATAAACTTGATCAGTAAGAACGCTGAGTCTTGCTCTTTTTTCGTCTAGAGGAGTAATGTTTATTTGATAGAAGATTTTTTGTGATGTAGAATCCCTTAATTTAAAGAGTGTGGGATTCTCAGTGAGACACGTGTCCAGTGAGTACAGTGTAAATAAGAAGCCGTGTGATACGACTAAGTTCATTATAACTTTTCCTGTTTCGTGTTCGTCCTTCTTCTTACTGTCCAGTTAGAGCATCTGTTAAGGAGACCCTGGAAAAAACTTCAGTCAATATCGAAAATAAGGGAAAACACCATTTTTAACAATTGTAAAGTATCCTCCTTACATTTATTTACCTTTTATTGTTGTTTATGTACTCCTGTCTATATTTAATATTGTTTATTTATGCCAGTATATACAATAAATATGCAGTGCTGACAAGCTGAAACAGATACTGTATGGTTTGCATTTGTAGCACAGTTGTGAATTAAATGATATGCAAATCTTTAGAAAAAGACTGTTTTAATTACTTTAAACGACGGTAATGGTGGTGTTGTGGTCAGAGCTGCTGCCTTTGGACCCGAAGGTAACAGGTTCACATCCCAGCTGTAGTACCCTTGAGCAAGGTACTTACCCTAAATTGTTCCACTAAAATTACCCAGCTGTATAAAAGGGTAAGTAACTGTAAGTTGCTTTGGGGAAAATCATCAGCTAGAGGAATGAATTCTCTACATAGGGACTGTTTTTTCTAACAGACTTCCTCTCAGGATTATAGCCCTGGGTTGTACAAGTTGTCGCATGTCTCAGGTGGAGTGAAACTGGATCACAAAGAAACTCTGGTGTGTTTTTCACAACTTGCAGTCATAGTGAAGCAGTAACAAGACAGACTTGTAAACCGAAGGTTGTTCGAATCCCTTTGAATCCCATCACTGAGCAACGATTTGGGAGTTTTAACTTGTTTTTCGTTTCATAGTGTTCACAAGCGTTAACACGTCGGCCTTTTTGACAGAAATTATGTTACTGACATTTTACAAAATTAATTAAAGGGGCTGCATGTGGTGACAAAATGGAAAATCGAGAACAAGTTTTTTAGTTCGACTATCCTGTAAGTAAGCATGCAGTTTGCAGAGGCTGGAATACAGTTCCTTTGAAAAACATTGCCTGGAGGCTACATTACTGCAGATACAATTACAGTGACATTTTCGCTCAGTTTATATCAGTGCAGCCGAATACTGTACGCAGCCCCTTTGTCAGTGAGGAATGAGGTGTACTCATATTACTCATTAGTCAAGAACTTCCTTAGAAATAGAGGGAAAAAAGATGTAAGAGTAAATCAGTGTATTTGATTTGACTGTGGACAGGATTTGACCTCAGTGTGTTATTTCCCCATAATAAATGTTGTATAATTAACGTTTAACTTAATTTCCTGCGCTAAGATCAGTCGTCTCCATCTTCCGCCATTTCAGAAGGATGCTCTTATAAGGTAATATCCTAAGAGAGGTGGTTTGGTGTGTTTGTGTGTTAAACTGCAGCTGTGTAGGTCCAGCGCACGAGCGGTCAGAAGCACTGCGAGGGTCAGTCCATCACACAGATAAATGAAGAATATCTGCAAGAAAGGGGGCTATTTCAGCTCATGTGTAATCATGACAGGGACTTATTGATGATATGGATTCCAATGTTATTAAGTGAAGTCTTGGCTGCTGTCCTGTTATCGACCTTTGTGTGCCTGTACTCTTTTAATACCTCCGGAGACACTATTGATGTGCTCAGCAGTGATGCAGTGAAAGTTGTTCTGTCACATATTGTACAACTAAGATAAGTCTCCCTTTGATCACTGAGTAATATAAATAGTTTAAACTGCATCTCTGCATGCGACTTAAAGCAAAGTAGCTTTGAACAGAGCCGAGGGTGCGAGCGGACGGGTCACCATCAGTCCTGGGGACGTTGCACTGAAAATTACGGTCGTGGGGTCGAGAGGAAGAGCTGGAGAGGGTTAAGAACAGATTTCGCTCGCTGTCCGTGTGGAAGGAGGCACAGAAAATATTCAGTTCTGTTGTGGCTTCTTGTGAATTAAGTTTTAATTAGAACGCAGTTTTTATTAACTATATGTCGGCGCTGAACATATATAAATATATTTAAATATATAAAACAGCAGTTTTATAAGTATGTTTTATTTGTTAGTACGTTTTACTTAATTTGCCATGTGGCATTTATGGTTTGTCTGTATATGCCGCGACTAACATGTTTAGAAAATGACCGTGTGTTTTTGCAACTGATGTAAAATGCCTGTCCCATAATTGTTGAAATGGTTGTAACCTCTCTGGCATCATTTGTCCTCTTTTTCGTTGCTTAGGCATTACCTCCATCCCTGCCTTCTGATTGGTCCGAGTCCAGCTTGTGGAGCCCTGCGATTGGTCTCGGATATCCGCTCTCTGATTGGTTCTTATTGTTGCTGTGACATTGATTTCTTGTGGCATTGCATGAAGTTCTGACTGGTGTATCTCCACATGACTGGGAGCAGTCAGTTAATCAGACATTATTTGTAACAGTGGAGGTTTACCAATAAGTTACAACTACATATAGTTGGTTATCCAGTTTTTATCGGATTATATAGCTGGAGCGTTTTTCGGGCCGCCCATCACTGGTCTGCCCTGTTTTCTTAAATACTTTTCATTCCGCTTCCATTCCAGTTCAGTTAGCCACTCCATACAGACTAGAGTAGGGAAAGATGGAGCCGCTTTTTGCATCAGGAATGGCTGCGAAGTTGAGGAGTCAGTGGGACCGTAACGAAGGGCTGGGCCAGAACGACAAGGCCATCAAGTTCCTGTGCCAGGACTTTGAGTCCCTGCGAGCTCAATGCCTGCAGAGCCGCAGCCTCTTCCTAGACGATACCTTTCCTGCTCAACCCTCCTCGCTGGGCTTCAACGAACTTGGTCCACGGTCCTCGAAGACGCAGGGAATCCGCTGGATGCGTCCCACGGTGAGAGACACGACGACACGTTCGCCTCGGCGCTCATCGTCCCGAAAATTTTGCCTCCTTTTGCATTAATGTCAGCGCAACCGGTTTGTACAGGATCTTACATTGGGGTAATTAATGGAAATGAAGAAAGCAGCAAAGCCTCTGCAAATTTATCGCTCAAGTTAATTTATTTGAAAATGGTACGGGCGGCACGGTGGCACACCGCTTTCCTCCCACAGTCCAAAGACATGCTGTTCAGATTCCCCCACAGTGTGTGAGTGACAGAGAGCGTGTGTGTGTGTGTGTGTGGGGGGGGGGGGGGAGCTGCCCTGTAATGGACTGATGTCCCATCCAGGGTGTATCCCCCCGAACCCGGTGCCCAGTGACTCTGGGATGTGCTCTGCACTTTCACGCCCTTCCTAAGTATGAGTTCTTAACAATAGTGGATGAGTGGTTGAGTGAATAAGTATATTTCAAAAGCAAAATTAAAAATAACGCTTCGGCACAATCGGGTCAGTGCAGCCGCTGCGGTCTGCTTGATATTCACACGAAGGAAGCCTTTTAAGATACCTGGCGGAACATTTATTTGCACAGGTGTGAGATGCGTTGTGTAGGAAAGTCACCGAAAGTGTCCGTACAGCACAGGGCTTTTAACCGGGGCTCTATGAAGCACAACCTTGCTTTGGAAATAATGCCGTGTTAGTAAATGAAAGTTAAAAAATAAAAATATCATATCACTATGTTATTACCATCTGTGAAATAATTCCATGCGTCGATTTCTCCAAATATATTTATAAGCATTTTTACATTACATTTATTCACTTAGCAGATGCTTTTCTCCAAAGCGACTTACAACGGATACTGTGCAGTGTTATCAGCCCACACACCTTATTCACCACAGTGGCTTACACTGCTAGATACACTACTTACACTGGGTCACTCATCCATACATCAGTGGAACACACACACACACACTATGGGGGAACCTGAATAGCAGGCCCTTTGACTATGGGAGGAAACCAGAGCACCCAGAGGAAACCCACACAGACAAGGAGAGAACATGCAAACTCCACACAGACTGAGCAGGGATCGAACCCACGTCCTCTCGCACCTCCCAGGCACTATGAGACAGCAGCGCTACTCGCTGTGCCACCGTTTTTCTAGGATGGGGTCTGTGGCCCAGGAAACTTTAGTGGGTAAATGAGGTTCACCGTGACAGTTTGGGGGATGGAGGTGTTCAGAAAGCGGCACGAGGCTTAATAGAGGGAACTTTTTATGCGGCAGGAACAATGGAGAATTTACCCTCTGCATCTCTCACGCCTGCATGCTGGCGATTTACAGGAGATCTGCTCCAAGCCACAGTTCATTATAGATGGAGCCACCCGCACGGACGTCTGCCAGGGAGCTTTGGGTGAGTCTGGCTGGCACTGCAGATGGTACCGGACCGTAGTTGCAGTCCTGGATCTGCCATTAGAGAATTAATACTGTATGTAGGTAGCACACGTGGCTCTTAACTTGTACACATGAACATGGACTGTTTATACCCTGCATGAGAGACCCAACCCTTGATTCTTGTCGCACTTTAAAATGGAACTGTTTTCCACTGTTTCCTTGTGACTCATCCTGGGTCCTTGGCGGGACAATAATCAGGTACACATGTAGTAAGCGGAGCAACGCGTTGAAGGCTTCCAGCGTCCAGTTTTGAACACGAAACAGGGTTCAGCCTGTTTCGGTCCCTTAGTTTGCTGCATGTTGTGTGACAGGTGACTGTTGGCTCCTGGCCGCCATCGCTTCCCTCACGCTGAACGATAACCTTCTGCGGCGCGTCGTGCCCCACGGACAGAGCTTCGACAGCCAGTATGCCGGCATCTTCCACTTCCAGGTGCTTCCAGACCTCCGTCATTATACTTGAATGTTTGCTCTCAACGCTTGAAGCTGCTGTCGTCGTCATCCCATCTCCTCTCGCTAGCTCATCATCTTTTATCCCACACTTTTCTTCGTCCTTACCCGTGCTGTCATTACCTTCGGACCTTTCACCCTGTTTTTTTACGCATGGATTCTAGCTCTGAAATACGTCGGCCTTTAGCTGCCTGCCACACCTGTAAAATGTGAATTTTTTCAAAGATCCTCAGTCGAAGTGTCTCGTCGCTTTCGCCGAACCTACTCGAGTCCGATATGCTCGTAATTAATTCACGAAAGCGCACGGTAAAATCGGAGGCGTGCGTTCGGCTTTGAGGGAAGTTCATCGGAACACTTGACGGACAAAAGAAAGCCAAAATTAATCCCGCATGCCGTGCTTGGGTTTGCCGGTTTGCGGATTATTGTTAAAACAAACCGGCCTTGGAAAAGAGAGGGGGAAACGTGATCTGCTTTACGGGAGGGTGTGTCCGCTGTGCTGAATTTCCGGAAGGGCGGGCCTGGGTAATGATGGTGTCAGACAATGAGCTTCGCTAAAGATGCTTCAAGAAAGTGGCATTGGATATGAGCCTCCGTAAGCGAGTTCTCTGACACGGTAAATGCCGCACCCCACCCAGCCGGACCCACCGAGCACATAAAACACACGGCTGTCATGTGTGGTAGCAGACCCTTCTGGTATGTTTACAAGGAGTGTTTATTTATAGATAAACCTCCAGCGTGCGAGTGTGTGAGAGCAGAGTTGGCGGGGGTTGCCAACACGGCGCCAGATTCCTCCGGGAGGGTTCCCGGTCTCCCCTCTCCAGCGGAGCGCTTTCCCTTTCTTGCTTGCGTGTGGATTTTTCATTTTTACACCGCTGTTCCCTTTCTGCCCACCGGACACTGGATCCGCGCGGGGTGCGTGAACCGAAGCTAGGCGGGTTACAGGGGTCGAAATTCTCCTTTTCCCACGCGAGATTTTGCGGGAATGTCAGCGGCATGTGCATTTCGCTCGTGACGTAAAACCCTTTGCTTTTGTCCCAGCTCGGTGGCTGGCAAAACCACGTCCCTTTAGATGAACATCAGACTGCAGATTGTGTCCTGCAGTGGTATTTAAGCTCTCCATAGATATGGGTGGAGACTGATAGAAGCACACAGCTGTGCTCACGGTGGTGTTACTGAGCCCGTGCAGGAAGCAGCCGTCGTACGCCGCCCTAGCGGCCCGGCGCTGCTCTGCAGAGCACGTCGGCGAAATCCGTTGTCGCCCCAAACGCTGCTCTACGCCGAACCCCCGACATTTCCCTGCCCCCGCCGCGTGGGCCGCTGCGCATAATTCGATCCTTCGCTTTGTGCGTTTGGCCAGCTGTTCCCACATCTGTTATTCGCGACACGGCGATACGGTCTGAGAGCAGCTGGGCCTTGAAGTGGAGCTCAGGCTTTTTTCCCAGCAGTACGGGTGTGTCTCAGAGCCTGTGTGACAACTCAGACTTTACTCTGTCTTATCGTTTGCTGCAGAAAAGTAGCACGATGTCCATAGCGCGACATTTCACTTACTGTGAGATGTTTTCTGCAGTACAAATTAAAGACGTTAATCGCAATAAACGAAAGTGCCTTTTATGTTTCCATCCCCGCTGGCTTTTCTGAATCACCGAAACTGTGTTCGTATCTGTTCTGCTCAATAGTTGTTTCACTTTCTCTCCACTGCTATATGTTTGCCTGGTTTTGTTGTAAACTCCCTCCCCGGTGGTGAGGATCGCTAACCGCAGTCTCCCTTCCCCTGTGCCCGGCTAACGGCACCAACCCCGCCCCCCCCGATCCCCGCCCTGCAGTTCTGGCAGTTTGGGGAGTGGGTCAACGTGGTGATCGACGACAGGCTCCCTGTGAAGGACGGAAAGCTGCTGTTTGTCCACTCGGCCGAGGGCGGCGAGTTCTGGAGCGCCCTGCTGGAGAAGGCCTACGCCAAGTGAGGAGGAGCTGGGCGGTGGTTGGGGGCAGCGTGGATTGCAGCGGAACACAAAGCAGGGGTCAAACTTGGTTGTTGAAAAGTTACACACCGATGCGATGTTCTGCGCGGCAGGCTGAACGGGTGCTACGAGGCTCTGTCGGGGGGCAGCACCTGCGAGGGCTTCGAGGACTTCACGGGCGGCGTCACTGAGATGTACGAGCTGCGGAAGGCCCCGGGGGACCTCTTCAACATCATCGGCAGGGCCATAGAGAGGGGATCCCTGCTGGGCTGCTCCATAGACGTCAGTATTGGCCCTGGTCTGCACCCAAACACACCCCCACCGCTGACCACCCACAGACACACTTTCAGCCGCTTCAGACCCCATTCCCAGGAGTGTCTTCAGATCAGGCAGCAGGTTTCCACGTTGCAGCGGCGGGGTGAATTAGGGCCTTTTGCGACCGAAGGCGACTATCTCCACTAACACCATGGTGTTGAACCCGGTCCCTCGCTGTACGTCAGCAACCTCTTGTACTTCCTGGCTGTGTGTCACGTGTCACCTGTTGGGGTTTCCTGTCTGTATCTCGTCCGCATTTCCAGATCACCAGCCGCTTTGACATGGAGGCAGTGACGTTTAAGAAGCTGGTGAAAGGCCACGCCTACTCCGTAACCGGGGTGGATGAGGTACGTTTATACCGTTTATCGGCACGAGCTGCACGTCCTCGACAAGAATACAACAGAAAGCCATGCGGGCTTCTTTTGGTCAGGTGATGTACAGAGGCACCCCGACAAAGTTAGTGCGGATCCGGAACCCTTGGGGAGAGGTGGAGTGGACCGGGCCTTGGAGCGACAAGTGAGTGGACGGCTGGCCAGCTGCACTGCGGGGGATGCGTTGTCCGCAAGAACCACGAGGAGTCTGGGAAAAGGGGAAAAGGCCCGTGTGCGGGAGGCGTGAGCGGTGTGTCTTGGCAGCGCCGATGAACCGACAGTCCTGTTGCTCACGTTGCTTTGGTTTTGTGCAGCTCGAGGGAGTGGAGCACTATTGAACCGTCCGTCAGGACCAGGCTGCACAACCGTAGTGAGGATGGGGAGTTCTGGTGAGTGCTGTTACATTTCTATTCACTCATTTATCTGATACTTTTTTAAAAAAGTGACTCACAGTGTGGAGCTATTTATAACGATTCACCTGTTTGTAGAGCTGGGTAATTTTACAGTAAACGCCTTGCTCAAGGTGGGATTCAAACCTGTCACCTTTGGGTCCAAGGCAGCAGCAGCTCTAACCTGCTGTTCCAGGATTAGGTCTCACACAGATGTATCCAAGGACTGATGGACAGACTTGCATATCGCTGAAATAGTTAAATTAAAACAACGGTCATTGACAGGACACAGGTTTTACTCATGTCGACGGGACTCTATATGTTCTCGTACCTGCGGTGCCCAATGTCTCGCTTGTTGCTTTTGTTTTTCCGTCTTATCAATTGTTTGCCACTTCACCAGCTTTTCAAGTCGCAAACAAGAATTTGCTCTGGAACTTATATTGTTGAATGTTAGGCGAAAATAAATAAGAACAGTTTTCTGAACTGTAAATAAGTGCGGAAAAGTGTGAATCGGCAAGAATGTTCTCCTCATTAAAGTTCTTCATTTTACATTCAGTCCCACACAGGCACTGAAAGCAGTTCTTTTTCTTACTTCCATTTTATCCGTTTAGCTGATGCTTTCCTCCAAAGCAACTTACAGTGTTGAGGTTACAATTATTTACCCATTTATACAGCTGGGTAATTTTAGTGGAGCGATTTAGGGTAAGTACCTTGTTCAAGGGTACTAAAGCTAGAGGTGAGGCTCGAACCTGCGACCTTTGGGTCCAAAGGCAGTAGTACTAACCACTACATTATCAGCTGTCCCCGTACTTCTTTTCTTTCTGTTCCTCAATCTCTTTTTCTGCTCTCTGGATTTGAGACTTGTCGCTCCCCGACCCCAGGATGTCATTCGCAGACTTCACGCGGGAGTTCAGCCGCCTGGAGATCTGTAACCTGACGGCAGACGCCCTCCAAAGCAGTCAAGTGAAGAAGTGGAGCACGGCGCTGTATTCGGGGGAGTGGAGAAGAGGCAGCACCGCCGGGGGTTGCAGGAACTACCCTGGTAAGGGAAGCAGGTGGGGAAAAGACAGAGTGTACACATGGTAAGGAGGGAAGGGGCTGAGAGACAGGACAGAAAGGAAGGGGGTGGAATAGCAGGAGGGTAGGACTGAAGATGGGGGGCAAAGGCGGAAGACCAGAAGGATCGCAGCAGAACACCAAAGGTATGGTGGAGAGGCGTGAAGAGGTATATGTCAAAGAAGAAAAAATATGATTTTTTTTAATGTACTCTGTACCGTAATGTATATGGACTTGTGTCTCATGGTTTCCGCAGCGACGTTTTGGATCAACCCCCAGTTTAAAATAGGTCTACAGCACCCTGATACAGAAGGCCACTCAGGCTGCAGCTTCTTGGTAGCGCTCATGCAGAAGGACCGCCGGCGCCAGCGCAGGGAGGGCAAAGACATGGAGACCATCGGATTCGCCGTTTATGAGGCAAGGGCTGAATAGAGTTTGTGCAGCAGAACTGCTGAAGCCCATGAAAGGCACATAAATGGTATGGTTTTAAACTGATGACAACAATGTGATGGCTGGATTTATTTTCTCTCTTGTTTTCTCCAGGTCCCTGAAGAGGTATGTAAAGGATCTTTTTCTAATAATGTGCAGTTTGTTTCTTCATAATCCTGTACAGACATTATGTCTTCTAGCACAAGTGCAAAGGTTGGCCTACATTGTTGAGCTACAGTATAAACAATAAAAATCAGAATTCCTCTGAGACAGGTTTGTGTATTCCAGTCCAGCAGATTGTGACAGTTGCATTTTAACTTTTAATCTCCTCTGTTCATAAGCAATTCATAAATGTCTTTCGCTTTCTAGAAATCAGAAGGAGTAAATGTTCATGCAACAGCCCAGCTGTGATGGAAAATGCACGTATAACTTTTGGTCTGTGTGCGTAGTTTTCGGGCAAAACAGCCGTGCACCTTAAGCGGGACTTCTTCCTGACCCACGGATCAAGTGCCCGCTCTGAGCTCTTCATCAACCTGCGGGAGGTGAGCTCACGCTTCCGCCTGCCAGCTGGCGACTACATCATCGTACCCTCCACCTTCGAGCCGCAGAAGGAGGCTGACTTTGTGCTGAGGGTCTTCTCCGAGAGGCCGGCCAACTCCGAGTGAGTGACAGGAAGGAAAAGAGGAGCGGAGGCTGGGGGCAGAAGGGGACCCACGAAGGGTGGGAGAGGATGACTTAGAAATGGAGGCAATGGAAAGAGGGGGGGGAAATGAGGAAAAAAGACACAAACAGGTTCAGAGACAGTAACTCAGGATGCTTTTTTAAAATGGCTCTCAGCACTTGCGGCTCATTAGCAGTGCAGTTGGCACTGACGGCTCCTGTGATCACGATATGAAGTGATCACGATGACGTGAAGTGATTTGAAATAGCCATCAGCCATTTGAAAAACAGGACTGCGAGCACTGTTTTCCATTCACCTACTAAATGTAGCAGCTGCCAGACCGTGGGGTAATACATTATACTTGCGCATCCCAAAATCGTGGGGTCAGTCTTCTGTTCAAGACACAAGAAGTATATACTGCTGATGAGTTCCCACCAGAACTAAGGCAGTCTACTTCTATCTCTGAGCTACACAAGACTTTTACTGAGGGAGAAACTGGACAAGAGCAATGTTGGATACGTTGAGCCCTTCGGAGTAACAGAGAAAGCTGAAAGAATGAGAATCCCTGACTGGTGTCTCTTCTTTTGCTTGACAGGGAACTGGATGACGAAGTCACAGCAGAGCTGCCCGATGAGGTGAGACCAGCTTCTGTCTGAATCAACCTGATCTTACAAATAACGTGGAGAAATATCTTCTTCCAGATGCTTCCATAAGCACTCGGACCAGCATGTTAAATCATTTAGATCAATGAGTGCTCTCTATCATCTACAGCCACAGCTGGATGAAAGTCAGATTGATGCCGGGTTCAAGAGCCTCTTCCAGCAGCTGGCTGGACCGGTGAGAGGAGGGAGAATATGGGAGATGATTACAGGGTTGGTGCCACATCCTTTTGTCTCTGACTGCCCGTGCACTTCCAGGACATGGAGATCAGTATGAAGGAACTGGAGACCATTCTCAACAGAGTCATTAGCAAACGTGAGTGCTCCTTAGAAGTGAAGAATATTAATTCCTTTCTAAGAGACACCATTGGGTGCTTGCAAGTGCAAGATAAAGGCCATTTATCCCTTCCTTTCACAGATAAAGACCTAAAAACAGACGGATTCGGGAAGGAGGCTTGCCGGAGTATGATCAATCTAATGGATGTATCCTGACCTGAGATCTCAGTTAGCCTTTCACACAGCCATTTGTTTTTATTGGCTGAGTTGTCCCGTTTTCTTTGGTAAATTGAGTATTGCACACGTGCCTTGCACTCCACCTCGTACTGCGCTATGAATGAGCTATGAATGTGTCTGTGAACCCCTTTGACACTGGTGCACAGACAGACGGCAGCGGAAAGCTGGGCCTCACCGAGTTTCACGTGCTCTGGGAGAAGGTCAAAAGATACCTGGTGAGATGAGGCCTGCCTACCTTTCTAGTACCACTCTTTGTTGCCACCGGACTAGTACTTTCTTCTCCTTTTAATGGACGTATTTATTGGCCACCATGCATGTTCTCAGTTATTACACAATAACCCACTACTCCATAAAGGCCCCTTTTCTTTTTGACTACTTCCCATTTTTTCTGTTGACTCCGTCATCTCCCTAGCATCTTGCTTAATGAGTCCCAGAAATTACTTGTTCTTTCACACCTCTCTGTCTGGTCAACAGACTGTGTTTAGGAAGTTCGACTTGGACAAGTCGGGCACAATGAGCTCGTATGAAATGCGAAGGGCCCTGGAGGATGCAGGTATAACTTATGCATCTCTTTGGCTTTCTGACACCCTCATTAGTCTGAGCAAATTGTTGGGTTGGAAAACAATTTTTTAAAATTTAATTTAGCATATATTCAGCTAAAAGAAGTCAGTATTCATTATTAGATGAAACCAAAAAGATAGCACCGGTATGCATTAACATAATGTTATTGAAGATACTTGGAATGAACTTTACAGAATGATGCCAGCAATGACCCATGATCTCACTGTCTTTTTGTCAGGGTTCAAGCTGACCAACCACCTGTTCCAGCTCATCATCCTGCGTTACGCAAAGCCTGACCTGAACGTGGACTTCGATAGCTTCGTCACTTGCCTCATCCGACTGGAGACCATGTTCAGTGAGTGTTCCCTTATGTTCCTCCCACCCCAGGTAGCAGCACCCATGAACCCTCTGCCCCCTTGAAAGGGAGTGGGGGGAGGGAGGAGGATGCTGGGATGGAAGACAGGGAAAGGGGGGGCAATGAAGGAAGGCAGGAGAAACACAAAGGGATGTTAGCAGATGTGGGCCGTAAGGAAGGATGGTGTTTGCAGACACTCAAAGTGATTTTAATAATCTTTCTGGGGTTTTTTTTTACAGAAACCTTTAAAACAATGGACATGGATGCAGATGGAATCATTTCTTTAAACTTCTCCCAGGTTTGTCAGTGATCTATACATTTTAATGTAATTTTTTTTTTGGTCCATGTTGGGGGGGAAAAAAAAAAGAAAAAAACAATAGAAAGTAATTAGTGAAGACGCCTCTTTGCAAACCAAGACTGTTTACTCTTCATGAAAGAAAAACACTGATGCACACTATTGAATGTATTACACAGGTTTACATTCATCATTTACTGCATTCATGTTTTGTGCAGATGACAATTTTAACCTCTAGTTGTTATTGCATACAATATTGCACTGAGATTTATATTCACTGTCTATATTGCACACCCCTATACACATACACACGTACAGGTTTAAGTTTCAGCTACTGTTCAGAATCGTAAGCTTTCTTTCTTCCTTCCCTTCACAGTGGATCACCTTGACCATGTTTGCCTAAACTGCTGGATGCCCATTTACTGTATTTCTTTTTACAAAGTGCCTATATTGAAATTACACGTCTTCCTTCGCTGCTCAGTCTGGAATTCAGCCTTGCTTCTGTGTTTGTGCCACATTTACAAATCAATATTCTGCATGCCAAAATGTCTAATGTAGCCAAATCTGCATGAATTGAAGTCTTTTTTTTTTTTTTTTTTTATTTAATTTTTAATGCCAAGGTAAAGTGGAAGTTCTAATTCACACTGCAGATCCAGTAAAAAAAACCTTGCATGTCAAACAGCTTGTCTTCAGTAACAACAGTCACCATTACCTGTCTGTCAGCTATCATCAGTCACCTTGCTCTTCCTGGACTGGGAGTGGGGTTGAGAAACCCAGTGGTGCGTACTATAGTACCCATTCGCACAACCTATTACGTACTTTTGCTACCAGCTGACTCAGTGCTGGAATTGCTTTTCTGTATTTTTTTAAATTGTTGTTTTCAGTTCATTTACACCTGGAAATTACTGCATATATTTGTGAGTGAACTGTTTCTGTTGCCTGTGATCAACAGAAAGTGGGATCCAATAAACCAGTGCATTTTCAGAAAATGGGCTCACTTATTCATTGTTTGCAACTCAAAATATACATTTTATATCATGGGCAGCAGACACCCAGCTATAAAAATGTGTAAACTGCTTTGTACAGAAGTATAAGCTGGAGAAATAAATAATGAATCTTCAGACAGACAGACAATCTTGGCATTAACCAATACACAAAAAGACGAGCTCGTAACAGCAGCATGTATACATTACATACACAGACGTATATATGACAGACTACTGTAAACTAAAAAAGGTACATAAATAACCACACACTGGCTCATCAGCTTACACAGTTGGAATGTGAATGTTTCCAACTCATTTTGTTTGGATTTCCAGATAGTCCTACCCCCCAAGTCACAATAAATGCTATCATTATTATAATAAGCCTAATAATGCTGAATAATACAGATGTCCTTATACCTGCAGGTTAGGTTCTGTAAAAATACGAGGCATATATAATAAAGATTTAAAATTATATTAAAGCTAATATAATTAACATAGAAACATCATCTCTACAAACTCCTATTAAATGACGGCTACTGGCTGATTAACCCTGTGAACACGTTTGTAATCTTATTTATAGCAACTGCAGCGAAGAGCTGTAAGCACCGTGGAAGTCGCCTGGATTAAGTCATCCCACACTTTGGGTGTGTTTTACTGCCGCCTGTCGGCTGGGACACACGTCATGCTCCCCCGATACAGACAGGTTTTATGAAATAGGTGAGCGAAGAACATGTAATTAAGAACAATCTGGAAAATGTAATCTTTAAAAACTGGGTTCATCACCCAAGGAGCCAGTGTGTAACATGAATAATAATATATAAAAAAGAAACCACGGTGACTGCTCTCAAAAGCCTGTAAAAACAGACTTTGTCTACCGTTACACTGAACTGCACTGTGATGACCAACGCAAGCGCTCCATTGGCCTGCCTCCGGCCCCCAGCAGAGCTCATCCTAGACCTACAGTACTCTTCGGCGGCTTCGGAAAACTTACAGAGCACGCTGCACGCAGCAGGATGGGTCACAGGCCTACAGCTGCACACATGAACCTCACCTCCTTTTATCTACACCATCTGGTGATGCAAGTCCTGGCTGGTCAGATGCAGGAAGGGATGTGCATTTCCTGCTGAGTGTGTGTGTGTGTGTGTGTGTGTGTGTGTGTGTGTGTGTGTGTGTGTGTGTGTGTGTGTGTGTGTGTGTGTGTATTTGAAGGTTTGGGTCTCTCAGTTGAGAGGGAGTCCCTCGCTGACAGGCATATTGATGTGGGCAGTAAGAAGCGGTGCGCTCTTCCCTTGCTGCAGCACAAAGACCTGCATCACAAAGCCAACATGTGGTCAGGAGTCACAGTCCAGGTTACAACTAACTTACCTGCCAGTCTAGTGCTTGAAAAGAGTCTCCTGCTGGGTAGTAATAAAATACTTTGCAAGGTCTAACTCAGTACTAGAGTAAAAGCAAGAGACTGAAATGTGCAGACTGGCATATTCCTAAAATAGGTGGCTTACTTTGATGATGTCAGAGATCCCTTTGTCAACGAGGCACTCCACAAAGGCATCAATGGGGTAGTTGAGGCCAGGAACCAGAAGGGGGATCTGAAAGGAATGGGAGCATATACACACACACACACACACACACACACACACACACACACACACACACACACGCGCGCATCGCCATCAGGTCAAGAGATCTTTCATGCAGTTGTAAAGATCAAGAAGGGGCCCAATGAACGAACTCGGGGCTCATCAGCGCAAAAAAATCCTGGCAGAGAAGTAGGCGGCGGTAACCTTGAAGAAGGAGGGCCTCATGCTGTACAGTGCTTCGTCGTACAGAAAGCTAACCGCAAGGTTCATGACGGGGCGGCAGGCAGCTGTGTTCTGGACGTTGAGGGTCAGCTTGAAGGAGGGTCCGAGCCCCTGGACCTGTAAAGGCGTTTTATGGGTCAGACAGGATCTCAGGTGGTGTATACCTACAGTCAGAGGAGACGGCACACTTACAACAGCATTCATCTTCAGCGGCTCTGACAGGCTGGCGGACATGGGCGTCAGGCTGGATTCCAGGGCCTTGACATAGGCTCGTGCTGATGCCAGGCGCAGTCGACTCAGATCCATCTGGAAGGCCCTGTGCATGGCTGGTGAGACAGCAAGTTCAAGTTTCAAGTTTATTGTCATAGATACAAGTACCATGTAGATGTATCATGAAAATCTTCACGAATGCTTCTTCACAGACTATGGGCAAGGACAATAGGAATACTGCACAAACAAAACAATGACAAACAAAACAGTGTCAATGACAGTAAATAACAATAACAGACACTCTCATTTGCAGTAGTGTTACTATGTCTGAAACCCAGAAAAGGAACAACTCACTACATACATTGACTGCTTGTGTTAGGAACACTGAAGTTAAGAATTTTTCAAGTTACAAACAATTTCTGTTTTTACTACATTTTCTTCCCTTATCTGTGTTCCAAGTTTTTTTGCCGCACAGCAAAAGCGAGCTGCGTTTCCGCAGCCAGCCATTAGTTGGCAGTAAAATGCATCCAGACAGGAAGAGAGGGACCACTTGAATTCAGTAAGTTAGTCTGCAGCACTTGCTCTTTGTTTGTGAGTGTTGATGACTGGTAACAAGAGTCAACAACCAACATTGTATAGGAGTCTGAGAGAGAAAGTACTTTCAAGTGATCGTAACATAGTGCTCATTTTAGTGCATCTCAAAGCTAATGAAAAGATTGAAGTTCTTATTTTATTTTTTAGCTGTATCCGAGATTTGTATAGAACCCAACTCATAAACAAACTGAGGCACCTCTACGTTTTGAAGCTTTTGTTGACTGTGTGAATAATAAGGAAAGATGAAAGTGACCAGAAGATGAGAAACACGGAACATGTTTATGTAATGAACCAGTGAACAATCAGAACTGAAATAGTAGGGCAACATGGCACATCTTTAGTAATTTTCAATAAGTCTTAAAGTTAATAAAAAAAATAAAGCCTTACAAGGTGTTCTGTTTACTACAGCTTTCTTTTTACAGTTTTTACAGAACCAAGCCAGCCAAAAAAACTGAAGTGTAAGTCTACTATTAAGCTTTTATTCATCGTAACTTTAGATTTACGAACAAACCAAGTTATGTACAGACAGCCTTATGGTTCCAATTGTGAGTGTAAGACAAAGACCTGGTGTTTTGTTCTTACATGTATAGTTTTGTAAGGGAGGATTTCAAGACTTCGAGGGTTATTTTCATGGTGCTGTAGCTAGAGCTGAACAAAAGATCCTGGTGGTCTGTCTCAACAAAAGGCAACACTCAAGCTAACAGTTTGGTTCAGACAAACCAAGCATAGCTTGTGGAACGAGGTTAGTGAAGTCAGAAACGAAGGAGGAGGTTCAAACTTGTCAGGACAGTCCCTGGGTTGCAGAGAAAAGGGAGCCAAAGAGCTACAAGGGGGTTCCGGTCTGGTGGTCAGCACCATACCTACGGCATTCTCTCGCTCCCGCATGGTCTGGTCCACATAAAGCTTTGTTTTCTTGGGAACGTTCAGTCGAATGCTTTGTGCAAGAGGGGGCCCAGGGGCCGTATCTCTGTCATCAAACACAGCCGTCCTCTTCAGGATCTTCACAATCAGTCCTCCCCCTTCAGAGGTGGGAAGAGCACAAACCTCAAGGTCAGAAGATAGAATAGCACAAGAGTCACTCTGGAGACAATGCAGCACTGAACTTTGAATGCGAGTCAGCTGCCTGCTTCGGCACGTACGCGATACTCTCTTAGTCTTCAAACACAAAGCAGCGCTACCATCAGTAGCCAGTGCGTTGAAATGTGAGTTGCACAACAATGTGTGTTTGCTCATCTAGGGAACTGTAAAGGTTGAGGTTTATTCCAGGACTGTAATATGCAGCACCTGTACTGGAGTGACTCTTACAGTGCAGTTCTCTCCAATCCCCACACAGATATGAATGTTCATAAATTTCTTTCGATGATAGCTAACGCCGATTTACAGTACCTTTAGTCGTCATTATCAGAGACCCGTCTTCTCGGCCAAATCTCCCAAAGCAAATGCTGGTAACGACGTCCTGAAAATTTCAAAGCGCATGACATTATTTCTCAAAAGTTCGGATTTTCAACCCGAAGCTGCCACGTGAATTACATTTAATTTACGGTTATTGTTTCTATTCACACAACAGCCGCAGGACCTTCTTTGGCCGTACCGGAGTCTTTACGATGTTGAGAAGGTTCTTGTCCCTGTACAGCTGCACCTGGCAGTTGGAAAGGCCCACCAGCACCGCCTGGAAGCCCCTGGTGTGGTGGTCCATCAGGCCCATGGTCATCACAGGAGCCGGCAGATAAACAGTCCACAATTTCTTCCCCTTTACAGCAGGAAGCAACGATCAGAAGTGATGATAAAACTCTAGGTGTGCCGTTAAGTTTCAACAGGAAATAAGGTGCCATGTGTGCCCAACTCTTCTGCAGCAATTCCCAAAGATGCAGGACCCTCGTCGGTTCCTCTGCCTACACTCTTCTGTCCTGTTCGCTTCATGCAAGTTCAATGGGTCATCTGGGTGTACTCAAACTTTTGACTCGTGCTCCAAGTGTGGCTTTAAATGCAAGCAAGTCCAAATTAAACCTCTTTAGCCCACTGCCCTACAACCGTGACAGTCACACTGCGTTCGCCAGGCACAGGGGGCTGAAGTCACAGAACCAGGTACCTTTTGGGTATAACTGAGCAGTGTTTCCTGAGCGCAGCCCACCACCACATTCTTCCCAATTCGCACCAGTCCCACTGGGTGGGACGTCAGCTCGATGCAGTATTTCGGTTTCGGAGAGTCCCTGGACCACAGCAAACATATTAATGTTTTAGCACAGCTCTGCAGACAACAGCAGAAGTGAAGACAACAACCTGGGCTCCAGTACAATCAGAAGTGGTATTCAGGTTAGTATTAAGACACTAACACAGTCACAGCAGGTGGAAAATCATTTCATAGTTCAGTGACAAAGAACAGCAGGAACCACGGAGCCGCCGTTAGCTGTCGTCGGCAGGACACGCACCTTCGAAGAATGTAAATGTTGCCATTCCGACAGGCTACAGTGATGCGGAATTCCACGTCAAACTGCCCGGTCACGTCAATCAAGGTGGGAACACTGGGCAGAGACATCTGTCACGAGGAGGAGAAAACAAGTAAATTTCCTAGAAACGTGTGCCAAGCTAAACTGCTCTTAAAAGACTCCAGCAAGAAGAGTTAGCAGGACAACGAAACCAGAAGGACAAGGGTCTGACTCGCCTTGGAGAGGACAGTGAAGGCTTCTGGATCCAGGACATATATGTCCTTGCTCTCTGCGCCAATGACCAGGCAGCTGACCGCATCTTCTTCTGCCATGTTCTTTTTCAGGGTGCTGATGCAAGTGATGACCGTCTGCACGGATAAGCCTTACGTTGACTAAGTAAATGAAGCTTGAACACACTGAGTAATAAATACATACTGCTCAATACACACAATATACACAGTAAGAGGATAAGGATATGATTCTGTCCCTCATTAAAAAACATAGGCAGGTCCATAAAGACAGCGAGGGAACGGGAAATGAGGAGAACATGTAACGTGAGGCCACCTGTCTTCGGAGGGGCTGCTGCTTGTGCAGGTTGACGTACGTCTCCATTTCCTGAGGATCCAGCATAAGGAACCTGCCAAGAGGGAAAGAGAATCGGCGCTGCGGACGGCCATGAACACAGCATCATCGGGCCAGTTTCTGCTGCCACGGTCTGAAATCGGCCAGTCGGAAAGGGATAAATCGCAATTGATGCAGCATCGAGAACTTACTTCAAGGATCTCACTGAAAGCGGAATGTCGGCTTTGTCCCTGAAAGGAAGCAAAGACATACTGTATTATTTTTTTTAGTAGTGCATTTCGCTCTTCCTGAAAAACGAACGTGTAACACTAAGTCATACTGTACACACCAGCGTCACAAAAGCGAAACAAGGACAAGTGACATTAGGCTGAGGTTCAAAGAAGCACGTAAGGACTCTTCACTGAGTAGCTCCTACCATTGCAGTGAGGCTAGAAGCAGCAACATTCACATTTCCACGTCATCAGCTGCTCTACTACCATTAACATTTATTTGTTTAGCTGACACTTTTTTCCAAAGTAACATACAGACACCCGTTTCCTATCGGACCCCCCAGCAGGCACACAAACTAGCAGCAGCCCATGGAACTGAAAGTCCGGTAGGAAATACAAATATGGTCGTGGCCAATGGTGTAAAGCACATTTACGCAGCTGTTATGAGATCAGGAAAGAAGTGGGTTTGAAAGTGGTGGGCTCTGAGATTCTTCTGGAAACTCTTCTCAATCCACTACATCAGAGCGTAAAGGGAGAACCTTGATTCTGGACCCAGCAGCGAGGCAGTCGGATATTGAAGAACTCAGCAGTCTAGCTGGGTTTAGCGAATCATCAAGGATGAGAAGGTTATGAACTCACCTGATTCCCTCCAACATTTCTTTCAGAGACATTGGGTCAATCATGTCCTGTGTAAAACGTAAAATGTGGTAAGAAGAGACCAACGTAGCGTGACGCAGTACAATTGAAATCCGAATTACTGTGACGGTGTAATCCTCATTTACCAAGGTTTCTGCTGACTTTCGCTTTGCCAAAGGACACTGGAATAAACTATGTAATAACTGACCTTTATTATAAAGCAGAAATCACATGAAGAGATACTAAAGCAAAAAACAGAGCAAGACGTGTGCAGGTGAGGACCATACCTTTCTCTACGTACCTCCTTGGCTTGGGTCCAGACCTCCTGCTCCAACGGGTTCACCTCCAGAGGCGGCAGCGTGAACTTGAAGTAAGGTCGCAGGTTCTTGTAGACGTAGATGAAGGGCCCCGAGGCCACGGCTATGGCGGGCGTACGGGGCTCATGCTGGTCCATGTGGAAAGACACGAGGCCGGTGGGCAGGTCCAGCAGCGTGTTCTCACTCACCAGGCTGGTTCCCTTGTACACCTTGAGCTTTATGTTGCACGCGCCGGTGCCCAGATCGCCCACCACGAGCTGTCACATCGAGAGACGGTGCTCACGTGAAGCAGCGCATAGATTCTTTCAGCACCGTTCACTTGCCGCTTCCGTGTAACTGCAAACACTTATTGATGCTCATATGCAGCAGGTGTCACAAAATCATCCCAGAGATGGGCACTGTAACAACCTGTCAGGTATTGGGGGGGCCAAAAAATGTCAATAATAATAATGCTCAGAGCGTCATATAGGTTTGACAAAGAACACCCCCCCCCCCGTTTCACACCTATACTGGAGACTCATTTTAGGAGCAGGAAGACGCATCTGAACCTGATGCCCAGAGGCATCACCTTGTTTTCCTCACCTTATTTTCTCCATCACCATGGAGATCAGCCAAAGCTGCAAAGAAAAGAAGAGACCAGAGACAGGAGCTCCACACAGATCCCTCTAATCCCAGCAGTTTCACAATCAAACGGCTTCAGACAGAGCAAGAACTCAGTGTTAAAAACATGGTGGTATTGTATGAGGTAAGGCAAGTAGACAGTGGAAACACTAAAGAAAGAAAAAAAAAAAACCCAGACAGAGGTGGGACAATTTTCCAGGTTTTTGGGGGTGGAAAACCACCATCAACGGTTCTCTGTGACGCCGCGCACACACACACACACACGCGCACGGCTCTGCAGCTAATCCTCTCACACAAACCACTGAGGCCGGGGCGCGCACGGGGCGGCCGCGCGCACTGGCAGCTCACGCGCCGAGTCTCCGTTACCGATGCACGACGAGAAGGTGTAGAGGTTCGCCACCGGGTCGTAGTGCGCGTCCAGCCACCGGGTGCAAGAGTCGGTGCTGCAACACAGGGTGGTGCGGGGTCACACAGCAGGTGAGAGCGCGCACACGGCACGGCGCCGACACCGACTATGGAAGGCGCGCAGGACCTGCGCAGGTCAGCTGCGTAATGCGATTTCAGGGAGCCGGGAGGGAGCCGCGCGCGGGCACCGCTCGCTTCTTCTCAACAACAGTGAGATGGTCCGAGGCGCGCGCTCGGCGCAGCACTTACCGCTCTTTCGTCTCCGCCGCGCTCGCACACATCGCCATCCGCGGCACTGTGCGGCGACACTAGGCTGTGCGCTATTTTATGAACGTGTTTATAAAATAGTGCGCGGACGCGCAAAGTCCGCCTCTCCCACTAAACGCCACTAATCCGCATATCCGCTTTTCCGTCTCTATGGCAGCGCGGTACCAATGCGGGCACCATTTAAAGTGTTCCCCTTTTTTCCAGGGAAACGCCGAGCAGTGTTCAAGCGTTCCGCGCGCGTGCCACGACGGAAGGATGATAATAATAATAATAATAATAATAATGTAACGGCGCTGAGGGGAGTTGTCCCAGCGTCGTGTAAATAGTTGATGTTAGTGTTCGTGTGTACATAGTTGTCTGTGTGTTGTGCTGATTGGCTGTCGTTCCATTTATGTTCAGTGTTGGAGAGGGGAATTCTGGGGCGTTCCGGAGTTAGCCCCCTAACCGTGGGGCGCAGTAGGGAGGCTGGGAGTGACCCAGGGAGATTCTCTAGTGATATGTACTATTTCTGCTGTTTGAAGGATTAGTTTGTTAAGACTGTAGTGCTAGTAAAAGACATGTATGTATTAAATAAAGAGTTTCCCCCCCCTCTCTTCTTCTTGTTCTCTCCTGCTGGTTTCTAGTAGTTCTACAGAGGGGTGTTATAATACAAGGTTCATGATGCTCCAGGGGAATCCTGGGAATGACTGCATGCTAGCTGGCATTTAAGTTGACGGATGTTTGGTATGCTATAAAGTACAAGCAGTTTTCACAAAGACACAGGCTGAACTGTATTCAAGCAGACAATTCAGTTCAGTAGCTGTGAGGCACCACAATGTCACCACACGATGTATACAAATCAAATAAATGTAATGTCACGTAGTCCATACAATGAAAAATACACTAAAGGCTTTAGAGGGAAAACAGTTTCATAAACTTATACAATAGTCACAAATGCACAGTGTTAAATCCCTGTACAAGCTTTTGGTGTGGTTTGTTTTTCTTTCTGTGTTTGTATATTTTCTGCTTCCCCGTAGAGATTCGTTATCTGCCATTGGTCCCCATTCCTGTCCATCATCATCAGTTCCACTGTCATTTGTTCCATCTGGACCAATCACCGCCAGGCTCCACCACTTTAAAAGCCCCACCTTTTGTCCCCCCCCCCCCTCTTTTTGGGGCCTAGTGATCCCTAGACTTCTGTGTCATGGTGCTTGTGTTTGATCAGCTGTGTTATTGCTTATGTGTGTTTGTTCACTGATATTTGTTCAGTCGTTGCACTTTGCCTGACTGATTAGTTGTTTAATGTCTTGGTGGTGTTGCCAGAACAGGTAAGTACATCGTCTTACCTGCATGCCCAACGTTTAGGTTTCAGCAGCCTGTCTAGACACATCAGGGAAGAGGTGGGTGACCCCCCCCCCCCCCCCCCCCCCCCCCCCCCCCCCGTTCTTTTTGCCACTATATAGAGTGGGCTAGTTAGTGTCATAAATGGTGAAGGCCCTTTAATTTTGTTTTCTGTAGCTGGGGTAGATTGTTCGTTTGTTTGGTTTCTTGCTTTGATACTTAGTCTCTTTTTCCCCAGGAAAGTGTCTTTGTGTTTCTGAAAATACTGTAAGCATTGTAAGCAGTCGCTTGAGCATCTGCACCAATTGACACAGTAAAGGAAATTGCACTTAGCACTTGGTCCTTGTATGCGACATTTTGTTGGCCCCTTGCTACCACTGGTCACCATTTAGCTGATGCTGCTACCACTACATGCCTGGGGTTGTAACGCATGAAATGCAATGAAATGTTATCAATTTCAGTAGTCTGAAATCTATCCCATTGTATTTTATTTTACCAATAAGAGACACATAATGAAAAACACACTTGTTCTTAGTTAATCGTGGATTTGTTCACTTAATAAAAGTCAGTGGCGCATAGGTTTCTCCTGTTTTTCCGAGTCTCTCTTTGAGGAAGTCCGTAACTCTAAAGAGGTTGATGTGGAAATCCCTTGACTTTTCATCGGACTTCGGGTTATCTACCTGGCACAGATTCTTGACACCCCAGCTTATGATTCCCACCTGTAGAGGACCAAAACTTGTGGGTTTGACACAACTCTCAACAACATGTGGCAAATGACCTTTGTGGAACACTGTCCTCACAGTCAGTAGTTGTGCTCAGCACACTACCTGTGAGATGCGTAGCTCAAATAATTATGAGAATTAGTATCTTCTGGTGTGTTTTGGTTTTACTGGATCAGTTCTCACCTGAATCAGCCTTCTCTTCTTCTGCACAAACAATGCTCCACCCGATTCACCTATGTGTACACAGATGCAGAAGGGAATACGGTGGTAAATAAATGCAGTGGAATCTGATTTGTACCATAGTGAGTAAAACTTGTCTGTAATGTACACAAATATATAATGTGTACAACAAATGTTTCATTTGTACATATTATGGCCTGCACATGTAAAAATTACCTTTGCATGAAATATCATCTGTTTGCCCTTGAGGCCCATCGATTCCTCCTGTGCACAGGAAGTTGTCGGTCACGATGTCTTTAGCTTTAACTTTACCCCTGTCTTCAATTTTAATGGTCTCCAGAGCATCTTCAATACAATTGTCTCTCTGCCAGAGAGTGAAAAGTCGAGGATGTTATTACTACTCAGCCATACGTGTGAAAGATGACATGTATATTACATCGCATAGTATGTTGAGCCATGTCACAAAAACAGGCTTATATTCATAGAGTAAGATGTTTTGTCTTTCTGCTTTGCGTGTCTTCTTAGTAGAGCTGAAACAGACACGGTGGGTGCTGATGTTCTTCTGGGAGGTCTAGGTCAAGAACAGATGACAAAGACGACCACGCAGGGCCCGCTCCCCGAAACGATCCCAACTGACCTTGGAATTCAGCTTGATAGTGACATTTTTCTGTTGAAGTTGCTTAGACATGAAACTGGCATATTCAAAGTCAGTCTTCAGCAGCAACTCTTCTGCACAGAGAAAGAAACCAGCTGTTGTTACGAATCATGTATGTCAGTGAAAATGTAGCTTTGTGCCTCTACGTGGTTGTCTACACACAAAAAAGGGGCCCTGTATCATCTTCCTCATACGCAATTATGTATATACAAGATATGTGAACCTCACCCTGGTCCTTACACGTTGCAGTGTCAGGCAGCCCTAGAGCATGACTGGCTTCCTTAGTGCAGGGTATGCAGATGGGCCTGAAAAACATTGCGGGATCAGCTGAAATGTAAAATTTTCCTTCTAATTGGCCGCCTGTGCAAAGTTTGTGCAGAGACACGTTTCTGTTCAGCTACAGCTATCACTTCTTGTCTTTGTCTAACAAGAGCGTGTTCTCCCATGTGGTAGAATTTTACCATTTATTACAATTATGAATACTGCTGAGTTCCACTGGGTCTTTTCTGTAGAATTTCACTAGAATCTGCTGTACGTTTCCACGAGCCCAGTGCTACGCAAACACGGTCCTGCTGGATGGGGGGGGTGCAGGAGGTTTTCTGGCTCTTCTTTCATGGTTCCGATCTCAGAAATGGAGTGAGATGGGCTCGATGAACACATCACAAAGCAAAATTATTTCATTTGGTCACAGACGGGTCCAGTTACCTCTTCGGTAATAATAATACTCGTCATGTCTCTACTTAGCACTCGGCAAATCAGAACATTTCTGGAAGATTCTCATCAGTCGTCCTGCTTTGCCCCGTTTCAGCTTTCACCTGATGTTGGCTGAGAACGTCACATCTTTTTCCAGCTCAATGAGGGCCACGTCGTAGTCGTAAAACTCTGGTATCCCTAAATCCTTCTTGGCTTGGTTGTTGTAGTTCTTATGGGGTCTTACGCTTTTAACCTTGTAGGCTGTGTGAAGATGGGGAATAAGACGAACTCATGATCAAAATGGTTACCTGTATTTCGCACTGTATATGACAAGACTTCTAGTGGTATCTTGCAGCGATTCCAGCAGGTTATTTCAGTGTTAGTATTACCGTGCTTTGCTTCCTATAAAGCTATGACATTAAGATTGGTGTTTCTACTGTCACTGACATCTGTTAAAGTAGTAAAACTTGTTTGTACCTGGAGGATTGTGAATTTCAACAATGATCCTGTGTAACTTTTCCGTGTCGTCCAGCGTGAAGCAGTGGGCCGCCGTCAGCACAAAGCGAGTGTTAACAAGGGAACCTATACAGGTGCTCTCTTTACCCTCACGCTGGCACAGGAAGAAGAGGTAGATACCATATAATTTCTGTCCATGAATGCAGGGGGCGTTGCCCCAAGCATGAAAAATGTGACACGAATGACAGGATCAGAGTCTAGAGAGTTTTGTATAGATATAGTTTTGCATATATTTGTTTTACCACATACATATCAAGTGGACGTACGCTGAAGATATTGACAACAGAAGGAAAAGCAAACTAACATCTTGAGAATTGTTGCTTTAGATTGGAGCTGCTTACGTTTACTGAGATCTTTACCAGCCAGGGGTACCTTTGACGCTTGTTGATGTTCGAGACGTAGTCTCTGTGGAGCCCACATAAGCCCACGCTGTCACTCTCATCTGTGTAGAAGGACAGTGAGATCAGCGCCGGTCATGGAAGGAGACATGGTGACACATACGGCTTTCTCCAGTTATTTCCACTCGAGCTCAGACACAGTACTGGAGGTGAAACTAACTGCAGGAGGTGCCAAGAGATGTGGAACAAACTGCATGGGGCACCGTTGGAGGTGACCATAAATACTCAACCGTTTCGTTTCATCTGCGGGCAAGTACTTAAAAATGTCCAAAATGCACACCAATCATTTCGTCGAATGTCTGCTCCAGGGACTTGATATCCTTTAGCTTGTAGAAGTGACGTTCATCAGGCTTTTTCGACGCTATGCTGTTAAGTGCATCCTCATTAATTTCAGGCCCCACACCAAATGTATAGATATCTGAGCATGGAGAGAAGAGGGAATTCTGCAATTAATTGAAGAACTATAATAGTGTTGAAACATTGTCTATTTGGAAAATAAAGTTTCACATGAGATGCGGTTGTATGTATTCAACGTACGCACTCATACACAGTGTAATAAGTGCACGCATGCGTATGTGATGTGTTAAAGTGTGCATCCAGTAGTTAGTGTACAATATCAGTTCAATTTAATGTATTATCAATACTGCATATGAATTAAGTTATTGTGTATGTCCCACGCACATCTTTTCTTACCCAAATAATCTTCCCAATCTTTCCCTCGAACAGATTCCACCAGGTATTTAATTTTGGCCACATTGTCATCTGCGCTTCCCCCCATATTTGCAATACCTGCAGGAAACGAAGGAAACACTGGCGCTGATAACATGCACATGTCAGCTGTCACATATTACCAAATATACAAAGAGTTCATTCAAATGGATTTGAATAACATAACCTCAGCTGAAACAGAATATAAGGTTATAACAAAATGATGAATTTGAACAAGAGTATGGAAAAAAAAATACTTAAACAATCCCTCTACTCATTATTTTTATTAAACAGAAACAATGTCATCACCTCTAGTACTACTTTCGAATACTACTGATGCTTATCGTCTACCGGGATTTACAAGTACTCTATTGCACTGTCACGGAATAAAAATTACACTACAAAAAAAAAAAAATCATCAAATAGATCACCATGATTAAAAAAAGACCTCATAATAAGTGTTCTTATGATTTTGCATTTGGATTAAAAAGAATATGTATAATTAGTTATGTGAACTATTAACTTCCCCTGGAATATAAGTAGTCCATTATTAACAGACTAAAAATGATACACTCAAAATTGTCAAGTACAAGGGATTTGTGTTATTTTTGTCAGTGGGAGATATTGACCAATTGGGTTGTACCAATTTTATATTTAGTTAACTGTCTTCTTATGATAGTACTGTATGTGCGTGCATGTTTTAACGTGCTCAGATACTCGAGGACATGACAGTAACAGCCAAATAGTTTCAACAAGATTTTTCCCCTTACCATCAGAGAAAAGGATGATCACGTGACGGACGTCCTTGAAAGTGGCCTTTTGCCGCTCCTTCACGATGCTCATCCTCTCCAGGATTGTATGAAAGGCCTGGGCAATGTTTGTCCCTGAGTTGTCTTCCGGTCCTGACACACAGACACAGACCCAGAGCATGAGTCCATATGTAGAGGGTATGAGCCTACCCAAAAGTTCTGGGTATTCGTGGTTCATTTCCCATTTCTCTGGTCTCAGACTTTGCGTTAGCTGAGCTTCAACTCTTTAAGATGCTTTAACTGGGGCAGCTGGTAGTGTAGTGGTTTGAGCTGCTGCTTTTGAATGCAAAGGTTACAGGTTTGAATCCCACCTCCTGCTGTAATACCCTTGAGCAAGGTAATTACCCTGTGTTGCTCCAGTAAAAACTACCCAGTTGTACAAATGGGTAAATCATTGTAATGAGCTTAACACTGTAAGTTGCTTTGGAGAAAAGTGTGAGATTAATTAATAAATGTAACTAGGGCCAGATAAAAAGATGAGGCTTCTGTATCATTCTGAAAAATCTGTGCATTCAGTTTACATCTTTGTTTTCTACATACTACTGACCATTACGCACTCCTCTCACCTGAATATTTATAGTTATCCAATTCTTGTATAATGTCGACGTTTTCATTACCAGGATCAGTAATTTTAACAACTTCTTTCACTTTGGTGGCAAAGAACAGGAGTTCATATTTAGGGGTGACTTCAAAAAAACTTATCTGCATTGAGAACAAAAATTTGGTTAAAAATTCAAAAATTAGCTAAGAAAATAGTTAATTTCTGTTTGCACTTGTATCAGTGTGCTTTTGCCAATGAATACAATTGCAATTAAACCTCACTGAAACTGTAGAGATGAGCACCTTCACAGTATTTTGTGGATAAAATCAAAGGCACATTTCTGGATGCTTAAAAAAAATCACCTTAGACAGAAATAATAAAAAATGATGAGATCAAAATATTAAGTGTAATCTTAGCAGAAGGTTTTTACAGAATCAGTGTGACTACAGTGTTGGTTTGTATGTGTACATCACTGCACCGCACCTTTTCAATGAGTTTCTTCATAGCATTCTTGGAATTTATAAAGTTTTCTTCTTCAACACTGTCCGATTTGTCTATTGCTATGTAGATATGGAGATTTCCACCTTGTTCCAGTCGGATCCTCTTTTCATGCTGAGTCTTGTCTGGAAGGTTGCAGTACAATGAAGAGCCCAATTCACAATGGCTGTAGTCAAAAAATTTTGTCACCTCATAGGCCGATACCATATCTGAGAACTGCTGAAAGAGATGAGACTGAAGTAACTGTGACCCTTAATTGGATGGATGGATGGATGGATGGATGGCTCTGAATTGCAATGTAAGTTCAGTCCCTTTTGAAGGAATGGAACTGTGATGTTACGAGTGTTACTACTGCACTGTTTGCACTTACTGAATCGTTCTCTGCTGGTTACGTATGCAGCCCTCTGCGAAAGTGAATAAAATGTACTTGCAGGACCTGTCCTAATCCATCATAAGAATTCATTCTTTGACTTTATAAAATGTTCATGGTGGTACACAGCTGGGCACAGGTATAGAAGGAAATGTCAACTTACTGCTTTCATCTAGTACAGCGAGATCTAGATCACTACTGATTGCCTTGCTGAAGGCTTTCGCAACCTCCTGTGGAGTGTCGTAGGTATGTTTATCTGCAAGAAGAAAGCAAAGAGAGGAGCAGAGTCGTTTTAAAGTCTGAACTCTGAAAGTCACGTGAAACCGTTTGCTCTGATTACTGAGCGATCGCTCTTGAGTCAATGATGCATCGTCACTGAAAAGGTGTCAAGGTGTTGAGCAACATTGCTGCATTAGTGTTATCTTGTCTCTAGTCAGTGGCTCACAATAGCAGGCTGGCTCGATCCCGGTCCACTCCCCGCTCTCCTGGCAAACGCGTTCTGCGGATCCTATTAGGATCAAGCCGTTGTCACAGCGATAGGCCACCTTGTCGTCAATATCGAAATGGCGTCCTGTTCTCCTGGAACCAGCGGGGATCCCAGGGTCAGGGCATACAGCCGCTGCAGCGGACGGAAGGAAGGTCAAACGTGAGGTGGGGACAGTTTTTACAAACTGAGGTTTACAGGGAAGGCAACTGGCAGCATATGGTTCACAGTGTGACCTTGCGCTCAAGAGACCCTCGTTCGAACCCTGCTCCAGCTGCGGTACACTTGAGCAAGGTACACATCTTGGATTGCTTCAGTTTGCTTTATCTAGCTGTGAAAATGGGCAAAAAAAAATGTAGGTAGCTTAACAGTACAAGCCACTTTGGAGAGATTTCCTAATGAATAATAAAGTACGGTTACAAACACCCATTTAAAGAAGAGAAGCTGTAGGTTAGAGAAATGCTACAAACACAGTGTGCGAATAAAGAAGACGGTCAATCACACGGATGCTCAGCCGTAACAAGCTGACACTCACAACTTTGGTCACAGATGGGTGTATTTCCGCTCCACTTTCCATTGAGCTGACACACTCGCGTCTTGGATCCCACAAATTTGTAGCCATCGAAACACTTGTAGGTGGTCTCATTGTTGACGTAGTACATCATCTGAATCGGACTCACTGAACCATATTCAAAAACCAAGGGGTCTGGGCAGGTGACCACTGACAGGGCAAAATATGGGGGGAGAGAGAGACAGATACATTTTACTTCTGTATTTTGAACAGTAGTAAAAGCTGCTCGCAATTTCAGTACGAGGTTAAGAGCAGTTAAGCAACAATTTCAACAAGCTATTTAAATTCAGGATCTTATTGAAATTTTGTGTAATAACTGCAACTTGGCAACCCAGTAACACTATCAATATCACCGTTATGAAAAACATGTTATTCAGATGCAAGAAGAGCCCTTTCGCTTGTTAGGCTGTAATCCAACTGACAGCATAGCGGTTAAAGACCCTGGTTTGCGACGTCAAGGTGGCGAGTCCCCCGGAAGTGTGCAGTTGAGGTTGCCACTGAACAGGTTACATAAATTGATTTGTTTCTGTAAATCATATTATGGCTAAAATGGGTAAAATAGCTTGACATAAAAGCGTTGGCCTGTCAGTACAGTGGCGAGTGTTGGCACGCCACGGACTTGCGTTACTTTTCCATTTTCGTAAAGTTAACACTCATGCTGGAAAAATTGATGGTCAAGGTTAAGAGTTGACATCTGGAAAATTTGCTCCTACATTCCTCACTGTTAAGTTGTCACCCGTGGCAGTAGAAAGTCATGGGTCATTTCCATAAACAAACGTCAGAATACCACGTTTTTTTTCTTTCTTTCCACAAAGTGTGGTACTGAAACACTTCCTTGACAGATGAAGCTTTTCGTCAAAGTTTTTCGTTAAGTCAAGGTAGTGGGGCTTTGCTCACTCAGGCACTCTGCAGGCTTGCTTTTCTTCAGCGGTGGGTACCAACGCCCAGACCTTTGACATTGGCGCATTTGGGTGGGAAAGGGGTAATAGCCTTCTAGACAGCTGTACGTGAGCAGGCTGTTGGGGTTGGTGCCGTCCGAGAGGGTGTAATTCCCACCGACGATGGACAAGTTCTCGCTGCTACATTTCCTCTCAACGGTTGGAGTACCTGTTGGGTTAACAATTGGGGGGGGAAATTCAAGAGAGCATGAAGGCTAAAGGAGAGGGAGAAAGATCACAGCAGCACAGGACAAGAGTACAGAGACCCTGTGAGCACAAAGAACACGTGGCACAACAACAACATTTTCAATATTAATTACGTCTTTATTTTGGCCAAAATGCTAATCCACATGAGGCTGAATGCTGGCACTGGAAGTTAAAGGGTTTCCTTTTTTCACCACCACCACTTTCAGAACCGCTTGTCCCTTACAGGGTCACGGGGAACTGGAGCCTACCCAGCAACACAGGGCGTAAGGCCAGAGAGGGAAGGGGACACACCCAGGACGGGACGCCAGTCCGTCACAAGGCACCCCAAGCGGGACTCGAACCCCCAACCCACCGGACAGCAGGACTGCGGTCCAACCCACTGCGCCAGAATGCTACCCCTACTTCCTTTTTTCATTTTTTATTTTTATAACTTCCTGACCATAAATAGAATCTAAGGAGAAAAAAGCATTTGTTTCAAAAAGCAAGAAATGGAAACACTTACCGTGGCTGAGTGTGAAGATGAGGACAAGTATGGCGAGGCATGAGCTGATGCCCATTTTGGAACACGCGCGAAGGGTGACACAAACTCCTCGTAAATCAGACACGAGATCTAAGCATGAAGGAGAAATGGACGAATGTATTTATAGAGGCGGCTGCGGTAGGAGCGCAAAGGGCACAATTCCCATCATTCTGTCACTGTTTAACTGCAAGTCAAACACAAAAATTGATTTGCCTCGTATTAGCACACGTGAAAGGATTCAGAAATGAAAATGCAACAACAACCTTAACGTTTTCAATTTAATCAGATCAAACGGTATTTCCACATATTTTTGAGAAGGTTCAAAAGGCTGTGTAATTTTGTAAGTTTGCGATATAAAAGTGCACATTGTATTTTTTACAAATATCCTTAACAACACAGCCAGCGAATCTTGACTAGCAAATGTTTACCAAGTTCATAAAATGATGGTACAAAGCAAGGTAGCGGTACCTGTTGGGTAATTCCAGAGCTAAATGTTCAGCGCTGTGGGGACTGCTCATACAGTTGTGTGATCAGCTCCTCCACCTTTTATTTGTGAAACTGAGCACATCTGGCAATAATTGTAGAGCTAAGTAGCGCGGGGTGGAGTGGGGTGGGTGGGGATGCTGTGATGAGTTTTTGCACTACGTGACATATATGAAGTCTTGAGCAAAAAGTATTTCTCAGAAATGTTGAAAACCCCAAAAACACCGAGAGCCAGCAAAAGACCACGATGTTGTAAGACATTTTAACACTGAATCATTAACACCCATATATTGCAAAAGTGTATGAATATTTATTCTTATACTTTTTGGTATAACAAATGTTCCGCAAACCATTTTTAATTTAGGTTTGCAGTGTGTTGCTGTCTTTTCATCTCCTTTTAAATACAACTCATTTTGCTCCAGCGTTAAAAGTACACCAGAGAATTTAAAGGAAATATTACATATATGAATCTGGGAAAAAGACATTGTATGTTAGACGTTTCTAGAATATGACTGTGGGATCGGCTCAGTGCTCTCTGTCAATTGTAGTGCAGCAAGGAAAGTATATGGCTCATTTCAGTGCTGCCAAGCTCTAGAATGTCATAGAATAGAAAGATTCCAAAAAAATGGTTTTATATTACAAAGCACACATACTGTGCATGCACACTGGTCTGTAATATAGGTGGTGACAATTTTTGGCATGATGAGCTGCTTTTCCTGTCACAGCACTCAACTTTGGACCTTTGGACCAATTCTCGCTGTGTACTTTCCACCAAATTTTTAAGAGGTGCGGCTGAAAATATCTGGGTCACTATGGGTAAGAATATCAGCTGAACGAGGAGTGAACAGTGGACATTTCCGGTGTTGTAGAAACACTTGACAAAGCACAATTAGGTTAAAAAAAAAAAAAAGAAAAAAAACAAAAAAGGCTAGTAAAAAAAATTATTATCCAGCTATGTAAATGGGCAAATAATTGCAAGCTTGTAACAATTGTAACTCTAACATTGTAAGTAGCTTTGGGGGAAAAAGCATCAGCTAAATGAATAAATGTAAACAATTACGTGTTTATAAAAACATTCAATAATTATACCTTCTTCTGGATATAAAGAGAATCCAACACACATTTCTATAGATGATATTTCCATGGAAGGACCTGACATTGCACTTAAATTTCATGATAATCCACACAGCAGGTGATACAGTCTTTTAGCAAACAGCACTAATCAGTCAACAGCAATGTGCACAAACACAGAGCATCAGTTCCCAAAATTCAGAGCAATCTTTTACCTATTGTTGACAGATGATGTTGTGTTTCATGCAGCGACATAGTTCAGACAAGGACACCACAAATACCATATTTCTCTTCAGTGGTTTTCATAAATTTTTTATGACAAGCACAACAGAAATGAGAAAATATTTACATCACTCATTTTATCGCATATCAGAATAACACAAATTGATTAAAATCATATTCATCATGTGAAATTTGGTCCCAACTCGCATATTCTTGTTTCCAGCTTGCCAGTTTGTCTCTTGTGTAAAGACTGTAAGAAAGTATATCAAATTATAAATTGATACATAGGGTATAGATTTCATAGTTATTGAGTCCAAATAAAAGCTATTACTCACACACTTATTTAAATTGATTAAACAAGAATTATCTTTGAAAATATGCTTTTTTTATTAAAAAAAAGCAGAATAATTTGCAGTAGCAGGTTACAATGTTTAATTAGGGAACTCACCTAAAAAATTAGCATGTACATTAAAAATTATATAAAATAGGGGCAGCTGAAAATGTAGTGGGTAGAGCCGGTCCTTTAGGACCCAAATGAATGTTGTACGTTTGAATCTCACCTCCAGATCATATAGTATAGCCTTGGGCAAGGTACTTACCCTAAATTGCTCTGGTGAAATTACCCAGCTGTGTAAAAGGGTAAATAACTGTGTAAGTCACCGTGGAGAACTTGCCAAGTGTCAGCTAAATGAATAAATGTTAATGTATTATTATATGGACAGTAACAAATGTTGTGCATATACAGCAATGTTTATAGTAAAACGGTTCAACCATATTTGGACAACATAATAGTCTAAAAATGATCATGCTAACAAACCTCAGTAAATTGAAAGTGACACTGAAATATACGTAGAAAGAAAAGAAGCCGGAGCTGAGAGACATGATTTTCAAAGTCCCACATTTTTTGTGCTGTATACGTATCAATCAATGGACACTACTGACTATTTTAACTGCTTATGAATCAATGTCTCATTTTTTAAATAAACAAGAAGTTGCAGGAGACCATTTTCAGCAAGAACACATGTGAATGATTCTCAAACCTTATCCTGACAACCAGATTTATGACCTCAAACACAGAAAGCAAGTTCGCCGCTTATTATTTATGAAACATAATTTCTTCCTGCTGAGCGGCCCACGTGTTCCCTCCCTTGATGACCTGGCAGGATCAGTGGCGCCCCCTTGAGCTCCAAAAGTGTACTTTTTTTTTTTTTTTTTTTTCCCCCCCAATGACACCTTTGCGCAATGCAGCACGAAGCACAGTCCAATTTTTAGTTGCCACGGGCTTCATTTTCCGCCCCAGGCACCACGGGAAAGTTCCGTATCTATTAAGTGGTTCATACTGCAAGTTATTCATTAATCTACTGCGTCATATGATAAAGACAATCGCTTTTCGATTTATAGTTACCAACAACGAACGAAAAGCGTATTTGGAATTTGTGCAATGACTGTCGAACCCATTCCCCGACAATTATGTCAGTTGTAAACAGCATTGCCACATAATCAAGCCTAATGCTGTAAATCGTCTTGAACAAACGCGTCACCTAAAATGAAGCGCAAATAATGTCGCAGATGAACCGTAGATTTACTGCCTGACTCATCGCATCCGCCGCTCGAAACAAGCGACTATAGACGCTCTCCATCCGCACCCTGATTTACGAGGCAAACCGCGGTGCCGCAGCTTCTAATTTGCATACAAGTGCAGCCAATAGGAACCGCGCTACGACTATTGCTGCGTCTCCATTGGTCTATTACACAGAGCTCACGGGGACGTATGTTGGATCTATGCTAGCAAGTTCGCGTCGCAGCCGCTGACCCGAATTTAACAAAGTTTTTAAATTCAAATTATGATGACCTCTATTCCGTATTTTCTCAAAGGTAATGGTACTACAAAGTGAAACATATTTTTGTTTATTAACAATGCGCAAACGTCTAACGTGCCCCGCCAATAATAAGTTGGGAAAAGACAAAGTCGAACGCAGCATCCATCGCGTGGCGAAATGCCAGCGACTTACGTGCTTGTGCGCGCGCGCGCTCGCTCGCTCACTTTCGTGGACGGGCAGGCGGGAAATGAGCCCCTTTCATTGTTTGAATGGTCCGAAGCGCGCGTGCGATGACCTTACAGCTCGCGAAAGAGGGGGGTAAGTTTAACTGCGCTCATCATCCGTTTAAAAAAAATGTACATGATAGCGAAAGCTGCGAAGACATGGTACAGCTACTGCGCTCGTGCTCCATTTCTGGTGGGGCCATGATGATGAAGGCGACGTCTGACAACACGTACACTTTATTTTTTTACAGATATTAAGCCGACCCGTGCGTACAGCAGCAGTTATTAAGTGTCTGCTGACACTGACTGAAGGACGGAGCAGTGAACACGGTGAGAATAAGTTACCAGCGTTTCATAAACGCGCGGTTTCCTGTACACGAGGTGTTCATCGGGCACGCGCGCTTCCCGCAGCCCGGCCTCCCGTGTCTATCGGATCCTGTCTTGAATTTCTTGTTGTGTTTCTCACTTTATTGTTCGTTGCATTTTTGTAACTCGGTTTCCTTGTCCGCCTGGTTTGTTTTGTACTTAATTTACTCACTCCATCCTGACACTACGTATCCTAGGGCAGAGTATACAACCGCGCCAAATCATTTGGCAAATGTAGGCTAGCTTTAAGTTTAATTTCTCCCACATTCCGTCTCAATGAGGCAAATTCGGCCGCTTTTCTGAGTGAAAACCCAATGTTGTTCATTGATTTTAAATGTCCTTTTTTGTTTTTAGACTTTCTCCGTGCTGAAAGATGTACTTATTATTGTGTACTTGCTAACCGCGCGCGTGGCGGCCACTCGGTTACTAGCAGAGCCCGTCACCCACTACCTGACGTCTGTCTCACAGCGTTTTACCGCTTTCCCTCCGCAGAGGGTCGCGCACCTACACAGACATCGCCGAGCATAAGGTCGTGGCTTAACCCAAATTCTCTCGAAAACAAACAACAACAAAAAAAAAGGTTACTGGGGCTCATGGAGCACAGCTGCTGAGAGCGCGCTCGCGCAGCCTTGCGTTTGTTCCGGTTCCGTTTCGACTCACGTGGGTCGATTTAGATTAATTGCTCGCGTATTTAGGCCAGTGGTTTCAATCTGCACTATCCTGCTGGTGACTTTAGGACACAACATGATGGAGCTCCTCTGGTTTCTCGTGTGTCCTCATCACTTCCACAGTTTCTTTTACAAGGATAAAAAGAAATAGTTCTTATATTTTAATCAGAACTCTATAAACAGCTTATGAAACACTTACAAAAATGATGGAACAGTGTTTGGCTGCCGTGATCTGGAAAACCTGTTGTGTGTCCAGTGCTGGGTGGTGTTCCACCTGTCTGCTGGATTCCTCCGTTTGATTATGGTGCTTTGAATTCTTAATTGTGTATCTTAACATACTGCATGTTCCTCTTTGTAGCATAAATGATGCAAGTTATCATTTTTAGTGGACACCTTTGCCCAGGGTGACTTAAAATGTTAACTTTGTTTGTAGAAAACAAAGTGCTGACAGGGTTCCAGGCTGGCAGTCACTTGCTGTGGCTCTAACTTTACCTTTTCCTATTTTCAGCTCATAGGTTTAGAACAAAATTTTCACACTGCTGGCTCAACAAATTTATAGTAACCGTGAAGTAAACTAAGCCAAATGAATCAGATTAGCTGCAAAGATGTTTTCTGGGAAACTTTTTTTTTTTTTCCTTTCTTACAAAACAGTCTCAGCAGTAAACCTGTTCTTGTTGCCCTTTGTTTCAGACCGCTGCGGTGTGGGAGTAATGACCAAACTACAAATGGATCTGTCACTATTTGTATGTGCAGCAGAGCACAGCCCCAAAGCCTGACCTTGCTTTTTCCAAAACATGTGCTTTGGGGGAGGGTAAACCTGGACATTTTCCAGACAGGCATTAAATAGCGTTAAGCAATTTGCTCCCTAGATAGGTCGTTGGCTGTGCGCCTCTGCCTTTTCACCTTTTCTTTCCTCAGCTTTAATGAACTTGGAGTTTGCAGCTTTAAAGCTAATCCATATAAGGATACTTTTAAACAAGTATTTTGTAAACTGGCTGTGTACGTACAGGAATTAAATACCACCAGTACTTTAATTTTTACATTCATTCATTTAGCTGATGCTTTTCTCCAATGCGACTTGCAGTGTTAAGCTACTTACCCAATACAACTATTTACCCATTTATACAGCTGGGTAATTTTACTGGAGCAATTCAGAGTAAGAGGGTACGGCAGTTGTAGATCGGATTTGAACCTGTGATCTTTGGATTCAAAGGCAGCACCTCTAGCCACTATACTACTAGCTGCTCAATTTTTTTAGTAGGGTTTTTTTTGGTTTCAAATCTCACAGAAACTTTTGCATGCTTTACACTTTCACAAACTTTGCATGAATGTTTTAGTTCTCTTATTGTCCTGTTATATGACTATTTTTGTGAAAGACATTCAAGGTTGAATGTGAGTATATTTGTAGAGGCTCCAGAGCGCTGCATACATTCTTTTGGAAACTTTACTGTGGCTTTGCACTTCCTCGTGACACATACAGGAAATATTTTTCTCCATTTATTCAATGTATAAATTTGTGTAACTTAAGTATTTTTCTCCCATTGAATTAGTCACTCATTTAGGCACATTGAATATCCTTGAAATGTCAGTGTTTTATTTTGAAACCTCTTAGTGAGAGTTGAAATTTGCAGTTCTTGTTCAAAGTTAAGCTTCTGTGTTCTCTGTAGACTCCTACTCTACATTGTTACTGATGTGTGTGTTTATGTATAGGACTTACTTGCATTGATTCCTTGTTATCAGTGTGATTCTCTGTCGTTGGGTACTGTATTATTATGATTGTGTTGCATTTTGTATCACTTCTGTGTCTACAGGGACAGTAAATACGAGTACAAAATGAAGTCTGATCAGCAGGCGCCTGAGGATCGGTGAGTTGCGTTGTGCTTCGTGCTGTTATCCAAGGCCTTCTTTGGGGTGTCACTTATGACCCTCCTCTCCTGCCCTCTTTGACAGTGGGCACTTGGTAGGCATCATCTTCTTCATCCTGGGCCTCGGTACGCTCCTGCCATGGAACTTCTTCATGACTGCAACAAAGGTGAAGCAACAGTCCGGTGACTGAAGGATGGGATGAGTGGGGAAAGGTTTTGTGTGCCTGAGGAAGAAGGGCTTCAATTGCTTGTAGGTCGTGGGCCTGTGGGTCACACAGCCTTTGTAACACTTGCTGTGTTGACTGGAATCCTTGCAGTTATTCCACCTTTAATCACTTCTGACTTTAACAGGGCTTCAAAAGTGGCTGACTGTGTGACATCAGGGTATTATTTTTTTTTTTTTTTTTTTTTTAATAAAGATGGTATTATGCGGAGTATGTTTGACTTGAGTGAATTGATAGTCACATTAATAGGTGTCTTAGTGCCAACTTTCTCAGTATCTTTTCCCTCTCATAATTTTTAGTATTTTGAGAATCGCCTCGATACATCTGAATGGAGTAATGGCACAGTGGTCACTTCCAGAGAGTACTACTTCACCAACTGGATGACACTGTTGTCCCAGCTGCCGCTGCTGCTCTTCACACTTCTCAACTCCTTCCTGTATCAGCGGTGAGGCTGTATATTTTGTCATATTTGACTCTGCTCTGTCTGGAGGCACTGATTTGACAATGAGCTTTTTTTTTTTTCTTTTTCTTTTTTGGGAAATAAAAAAAAATTGTGTGTATTTCGAGCCTCACGTTTTGTTATCCTTTGAGAACAGCGCTGTAAAGACAGGCTGTCGCCAAAACCTTTTTCTCTTCCACAGGTTGTCAGAGAAGGTCCGAATAGGTGGCAGTCTTGTTTTCATTCTCCTCCTCTTCATCCTTACTGCTGTTCTTGTTACGGTTGCTATGGAGAAGGACACCTTCTTCTCTGTCACCATGGCAACCATCTGGTTCATTAACTGTGAGTCCCCACCTCCCACTGAATCCATAGACAGCATACTGAACATGGACCCACGGAGGTTCCTTTACATTAACAGGACAATAAGTTTTGATTCAATAAAGCAGCTAGTTACATTATATAAGAATATTTAACTATTGTCTATTAATGGTGTAAAGAAACATTACATGGAACTAAAAAGTCACCCCTGTGTTATTGTCATGATTCAGCATAAGGGCTTCCTTAATATAAAGTTTTGTAATGATGCTTTGTTCCATTTCTGATGGATGACCTATTGTATTTGCTCTGGTATTGCAGTGTGGTAAAGGGTGGTATGTACATCAGGAGTGTGTCTGACCTTTTCTTTTATCTGCTTGCCTGTGCACAGCATTTGGGGCTGTGCTCCAGGGCAGCCTCTTTGGCCTTGTGGGATTGCTCCCTCAGAAGTACAGCGCCGTGTTCATGAGTGGGCAGGGTCTGGCAGGCACATTTGCTGCTGTTGCTATGCTGCTGGCTATTTACAGTGAGTATTGTACAGTTTCTCACAGACCTTGCCATGAGATGGGGCATCTGCAGTTCTCCAGTCGCTGCGGCCGTGGAGAACTGCTTTTGAGACGGCAGGAATTGCTGTAGAAATGAAAAGGAATGTTCTACGGAGACTGTATGCATAGTGGTGAATAAATAAGATAAGGAACATGTACAGCGAGCATTCCGAAGATACCGACTCTCAACACTCCTCTCGTTTCTTGTGGTTAGGTGAGGTGGACAACAGGAGTGCTGCCCTCGGCTACTTTATTACCCCCTGCGTGGGAACCCTGATCACACTTATGAGCTATGTGCTACTGCCACACATTGTGAGTTTGGCCCTCTGTGCTGACTGTACTACAGTACCTGGTACACTGCGTTTTTACATTTTTAATCCATTTTTCTTTTGTTTCTCTCTGCGTAAACTTTTTTTTTTTTTTTCCATGTCCATGAGTGTAAAATGTAAGTTTGGCAGTAGATTTCTTTCTTTCTTTTATGAGTTAATGACAAAACATTGTTTTTATTTTTGCTCAACAAGTCAAAATAGTAAGATTTGGTTTCCTGCTTCTTTTAGGCATATGCTCAGTACTATTTTAACCGATTCAAGCGGTATGAAGAAGAGGTTAACAATGTGCTTCTGGTCAATGTTACTGGTAAGTTGGAAACTGCATGTATTTGGAAGTTAAAAAGCAGAACTTTGTTTTCTGCTGATATTCCTCATGAGGTTGGTTATTTTGTGTGAGTCACATGTCATTCGTGGCATCTTCAATTGCAGCATCGGTGGGAAAGGTCATTAGAGTAGCTGCCTGGAGCAGAAAGCTTCCCCCTGTTTAGGTGGTGGTCTCTTTGAATTTAAATGCAATTATGTGAACTAATAACATTTGCTGTGAAACAAGCAAAGTAAGTGGTTCTACATTATATGTCACTGTACAGTGGGCTGTGAATGAGCAGACTGTTCAGACCTATTTAGGTACCTGTTAGCACTGATGTGGCTCAAAAACCCATGTGTTTCAAGGTGTTCAGCATGGTCACCTGGCACTGCTTGTGCAGCTTTTTTCCCCGTCGTAACCCCTCATAAAGTAAGGTATAGTTGGCCACCTTGTCAGTGTATTACTTCGTCTCCATGGTATTGTATAATGTATGAGGGCTACTTTTTTTGACATTGGAGGCTACCCAGAAATATTTACTTGAATATATGTGTATGCACATATAATTTTTTAGAATTTTGCTTTCTCATTGATTTTTACTTCCTGTTTTTTAAGATCTTCTGGGGGGGAAAAAAGTGCATAAAACTTTGAAAATGTATTTCCAAATGCAGAAGTTGTTCCCCAGCTGTCTCCTGTTATCCACATATTGTTTATTTAACAAATGTTTAGAGTACTGTGATGCTGAGACAAGTTCTAGATGTTCCTGGAGGGTGGGACCACTTAAGGGTGGTCCTTCAAGTAGGGATTGTCTGCAACAAAAGGTACATAAACATTGGACACATTGGATGGAAGGGTGTTTGTCAATCTCTAGACGTTTTGATATCCTGGTGTGTTCTGTGTGTCACTCTTGTTTGCGATGTTAACTAGCAGGTGGGGATTACATGTGACTGATTTCTTCATACTTGATCAGTCACCCTTGAAGTGTCCTGTATAGGATGTTAGTTTGGTCTTTTTTCGGAGCTGTTGACTGTAGAGTGAAGTTTCAGGTTGAGATGAATGCGTATTACTGTATGTTCACATGGCTGCATCTTGGCAGGAATGACCTTTATTCTTCCCTAGATCTATGATGTTTTATTTTTTGTTCATGTCCCACAAAGCATAACTCTTAACTGAGGCTTCAACATCGAGTCTGTCTAGTAGTGCCTGCTTCCTCATACTGATGTGCTGCTGCCCAGAAGTTTCCATTGCTTGTCTCATTCCTGTTATTACAGGACAAGTTGGTGGGTTTACTTTATGTATGTATGTATGTATGTATGTATGTATGTATGTATGTGTTTATTTTAAAGAAATGGAGCCTATGGAGACTAACAAATTGAATGGTCACGCCAAGAGCAATGGTACTGTGGAGCACGGCAGTGTGGAGAGTGCTGAGACAAAGCAGGTGTTACACACCCTGGAGCAGAGCAAAGCACAGGATGCTAGATCTTCAGTTACGCAAGTCTTGAAAAAGGTACCGGACTGCTATCAGCACATCCACAGAAAACTCTTTTCAGGCTTATTTGTTGAATATTTAGACTTTAATAAAGTTTCCCCCCCCCTTCCATTTCTTTTGCCACTGTCTGTTCCAGCTGTTTGTACGAATTACTATTTTTAAATTAATGTGGTTACGGAGAATAGTGGCTTTGGGTCAGGTTTCCTTTTGTCTCTTGTCTTGTGTCTGTGTTTTTTGAATTTTGAGGTCATTTGTTTTTCTCAATTTATATTTCTTTTTTGCGCAGATTTGGGTGATGGCATTTTGTGTGACGTTCGTGTTCACTGTCACCCTGTCTGTGTTCCCTGCGGTCACTGTGGACGTTCAGTCTGCATTTAAAGGAAGATGGCGTAAGTTGCATTACCGAATGGGCAGCAAAACAGTTTCAGGCAGTGATACTACAGATTGAGATTGTGGGGCCCCTAATCATCACAGCTTCAAACTCCTTTTTAAACATGGGGAAAAGGGCTGTCCCCCCCCCCCAACAAAACACTTAACATGTACAGCAAACTTCCCTTCAAACAAATGTCCAAACTAGAGTCCCATACATCTGTTTTGGCTTCAGTAGTTCACACTGTAAGGAAGAAGGTGTCAAGTATGATTATGATCATGTTACGCTGCACTTGAGACTGTGGAAACCTGTTCCTTGCAGGAGTGTTTGCTGCTGTTCCCATTGTCTGGGATGACAGCTCCTCTGTCCTCTTCTCTTCTCTTCTGTCCTAGAAATGTACTTCACTCCAGTCTGCTGTTTCTTGGCTTTTAACATCATGGACTGGTTTGGCAGAACAATCACGTCTGTCCTTCAGTGGGTGAGTTACCCACACCAGGTTACTGTCCCTTTTGTTTTGACTAATCGCACCCAAAATGCTCAGAGCTCAGCTCATCTTCTCTGGCTCCTTCATGCAGCCGCCGAAGGAGAGCCGTTTCTTCCCGGCCCTGGTGGTGGCCCGTGTTGTCTTCATCCCCCTGCTCATGATGTGCAACGTTCAGAAGCGCACCAACATGCCCGTGCTCTTCCCCCACGATGCCGTCTTCGTCCTCATCATGGTCCTGTTCTCTGTCTCCAGTGGCTACTTTGTCTGCCTTTCCATGTCTTATGCGCCACAGTGAGTTTGACCGCCTCCTCACAAGTACTTCTTGTGCTTTTTGGGATTTGAACACACTAAGGTGCAGCTGAATGTGTGTTTGTTTTTTGAGTCAAGACTGCAGGTAGTTAATGGAAAACAGGTGGAGAGTTGTTGAAACATTGGCTTGAAATGACCTCTTTGAGCAAGAATTTCTTCACCAAGACGCACAGATGTAGGATGTTTGCAATGGAAGTGTCAGTGGACGAAGGATGAAGCGCTTCACATTTCGCTGGGCTTCCTCCAGCTCGGCTGCTCACCGCTCTCCTTTCTCTGTCCAGGTTAGTGGAGCCTAAAGATGCGGAGAGGGCAGGAGCGCTGATGACCTTCTTCTTGGCCCTTGGTCTGTCTCTGGGTGCAGCGCTCTCATTCCCCCTGCGGACCTTGGTCTAAAGGGGTCCTCGTACTGTGGACACCGACATGGCAGGATCTTCTCGCTCCAACATGCGTTCTAGGCAGCACTTGACTCCCCATCTGATAACTGACACCTACATACCAAGCTTTGGGTGTTTTGCTCCTCCACTGTTGTTGTAAGTCTGAGCTCCAGGGGATTTTCTAACTCATCCACCACACAAACACTCTCACTTCTTAGAAGCAAGTTCTGCTGCACTTTCCCTTTGTAGTCCAGTAGGGCACCACACACACACACACACACACACACAACACTGAGACACCAAACTCCATTTTTAATGAGACCAAGCGTCATCGTTACTGACTGCCGTTGTTTGTTTCTGTAGGCAAAACAAGAGTTTTTGTAGTTATCGTTACAAAAATCCCAATATAGGTGCATTAGCAAATATTTTGAATTTGGTTAGACCACCTTTGTTTTAGTTGCATAACTACTTTTGAGAAAGCTATGAGTGTTTTTGTTTTTTTACTAGTTTTGAATATTTTCTGCTGACAATTTTAATATAGTTTTTGATATTTAATTGTTTATTTTGTATGTATTTATATTTTTACTTAAAAGGGAACCTAGACATGCTAGCTAAGTCTCATGTTGGGCATTTTAGCACAGTTTGGTTGACACAGATTTATGTGTTCAGGACGATGATGTCAAGGCAGAGATTTTTTTTTGTGGTGTTGCTTAGTCTTGAACTGGCATTGCTGTTACCGTGGTAATGTCTGCTAAGTGGAGACATGGCAGAGTTCACAACCTGCTGAATAGCAGAAACCATTGTGGACCAGGACTGCGGCATTAGTCCAGCTACTTCCTGTTACAGGTGCCGCCACAAACTGTAGAAAGGGGGCATGTGAGGTCAGGCCCGGGGTGGGGGGTAGGGTCAGGGTCATAGGACGTGTCACCAGCATCCTCTCTTGTATTTGATGAGCTTCTACATATTTATCATACAGCAGGCCTATCAGTAGTTTTCTTCTACATAAGAGCAGTGTGAGTAGTGATCTTGTATGTTTTTTGAAGTTAACTGTACTATGGTACAATCATTTTTAATGAGGTCTTGCATAGTGTTTCTGTATGTTAGAAACAATTGTAGTTACATAGTTGCTGAGGTAAAATTGGGCTGACGATGCAGGATGTTCCTTGACAGCCTTTTCTTTCAAAAATAGCAAATGAGAAGTTGGTTTTTATGCTTCTCTTCTTACAAATTTAAAGATGTCAGTGGTATGAGTGACATGGTACAAATAGCACTTAAAACCAACATTTGTGTTGGGAGGGCCGGTAATAAATACCACATACTCTACAGTACGTGCATACACACATGTTCAGAGTTCATATGAGACCTGGAAAGTCGTGGAAAATAAACATGGCAAAATGCAGTACTGAAGAATATCCTGAAATTAAAATCCAGAAGGTAGTTCTGGAAAAATTCTGTGAATTTCTATAATTCCTTCATTTCATTAGTAAACACAACCACCACCCCCCACCTTTTTCATTGTTTTCACTTGTGTTCTGTTCTGGGTATGAACATGTAGTGTGTTATTGATGGCATGTGCTGGTCTAAAGACTAAAGTAGACTAAATGTACAGTTGGTTACATTTATTCATTTAGCTGATGCTTTTCTCCAAAGTGATTTACAATGTTATGAGGGTAAGTCTCAAAAGTATCCATGGTGTAACTGTAAAAATGAATACAATATTTTCCAGATAGGTTCCAAAAGTGCACTTTCACCTTGCAAAGACTGAAAAAGTGGCTCAGCGGCACAAAGCAAACACAGGTATGCGCCACTTTACGACGTTTTGCGCAGCGACAGACCGCATATAGGACAGTGATCCTATGAAAATATAATGGACTGAAATTCCTATCAAAGAGCAATGTAGCTGTATGGGTAGTAATGTGATGCACCGCTCACGTTTTAAGCGTCAAACCAATTGCGCTGCCAGACATGTGAAAGTATATATGATTTATGTATAGTACATAACACACAAAACTTACTGGTTTATGCATTTACTGTACAGTAGTTTGTGTACTCTTTCTGTACACTCCATGGTGTTTTCTGAATGATGAAGTCGAACTGTGACTGGTTTCACAGAATGTAACCCCGTCGTTAAGTGGCACGTACCTGTAATTACATTCAATAAGTTAACATGACGAAATGCTGTTTTTGCTTGAAGAGGTTTGACATCAAATATAGTGAGTCTGCATGGAAGAGCCACAAGAAATGAAGTAAATGTTGTGAACTAAGGAAAAGCAGGGAAGCCAGTAATTAGGGTTTTTTTTTTTTTTTTTTTTTTTTTTTCCCCCGGACCATTTGTGGGGATTTTCTCAGCTGAAGGCCTCAGCAGAGCGGCATCTCTTCGACATCAATACACACCTTTGTACGCGATCAAAATGTTACACTCTGCAGTCTGAAATCCTCCTTGCATTAAATCTGGTGGAGAAGCATCATGTGAGGATGTGGACAAACTTTGAGGAAATGTTTCCTAATGGTGATGTGGCCAAGTAATTTTATATATATGGAACATAAATGCAGCTACTTGTCTTGTTTTGGACTTGAGCCATAATTGTGTTCTCTAAGAACCTGTTAATCATTTTATTCTCCATTTGACTTGTGTGTGGTTAAAAAAAAAAAACTGTACACACTGCATCTGATACATTTAGTTCCCAAACAGCTGTGGTCCTGCTGAAACGTTGATGCCATTAGCATCCTATTATCTGTGTCTAGATGTGCATAAACTGCACTATGATCAGTAATGTAAAATTATTGTATTCATTATTAGGGTTGTCACTTTGCAGTGGATATTCAGTACTGAAGTGCTGGACTTTGAGTCCCCTGGATTTTTTTTAACTGGTTGTTCCTGGACAAATTGTAAAAAGCCCTGTGATTTGAAAATGACAGAAGCACACAAAGCTGGGGTTCCAGGTAATAGGACCATAGTAACATTTGGCAGTTTAAATGCAGTGGCTGTGGAGGACTGACCTCTGAGAAACACACCATGGTTTTGAGTTAAATGCTTTAATATTTTCAGTTTGTAACTTAGTAAATTCCAGGTTTCATTATGTCCTGTGTTCAGGGGAAGTTACTCATTAGCTCATGGCTGGAGAAATGCTGGAAAAAATGTTTTAATGTGGTGCCTACACTGATAATCATCTGAATGTATTAAACTGGGTGAGATTTTGTCCAATACGATTTGACTATTTTAAACATTCTTTGTGAAGGTATGGAAACGATTATGCCTGGCAATCGCACTCATGTTGCACTATTCATTCTGTCAAAGTGCAGTGGATACTGATGTCATTTGTAAATATTTACTGAACCATATTGTCATCTACTCTGGATGCCCTGGTTTTCTCTTACCATGAAAAGATGTTACCAGTAGTGTGTGTGAGATTGCTTTGTGATGGACCAACATCAAGTGCATGTACTCTGCCTCACTCCCTGTGCTTCTGGGTTAGGCTCTGGACTGCAGTGGACAAGCAGTTATCTATAGTGAGTAAATTTACCAGTACAAGTTAGTATTTCATTTATACATTGTTTTACTGTCCAGTTCCATGTAAAAGTGAACTTAATAGGGAACCCTACTTTACACCAGGAAAGAAGGGAACAAGAATATGAATATCTGCCTTAAACACTGCAATTCTGTGTTTGAGTAACAATCTGTAGGGTGTAAGTCTTTGTAAGTGTGCTTTCTAGATCTTACTGGAAGGGAAATTTATATTAAAGCCTTTGGTACAATAAGTGGTTTGGGTTTTTTTTTTTTTTTTTTTTTTTGTACCCTCTTGTGTTTTCCTGAGTATACATTAGGCTTATACCATTGTATTGAAATACAAAGGCAGGTCAAAAAATACCTTCAGTAATGTTTGCACACATTGACTTACCTTTCTGTTAATATTAAAGGGATGGTTTGCTAAATGCCCTCTTGGACTTTCTCAGCTACTTTGGCTAGTGCATCAATTTTTTTTGATCTAGGATTAAATTAGTGTCCACACAGCCTCTAAAATGTTTAAGTTCTTGTTAAATTTAGAAAAACACAAACAAGTTAAGTCCCCAATTATTTATTGAAAGTCCAACAGTCATTACCTGCTCTTGTTTCGCATGGGAAAAATAAAATCAGTGAAAAGAGCTTAAAAAAAATTGTGCTGTAACTCCCTAATTAGCAAAAAAGCAAAAACTACAAAGAACTCTCCCGATGTGAAAACAGAATGACAACATGGTGGTTTTTAAATTTTTTTTTTTTTTTTTTATAAACAAGCATGGTTATACAGGGGCTGACACTGGCCATAGAGGAGAGGAAAAGAAGCAGAGTAACTTACAGCAAACAGTTCAAAAAAGGGGGCGTCTTTCCAAAACCCTTGTGTCTTGGCCCTCGTGCTTGGAGAACATGGACGTGAGACTTATCCACACCTCTATGCCTTGTCTTGCCTCACTGTTCACCGTTTCTTTGGTGGGGCTGCTGTGCGTGGAGGGGTTACAGGTCGGCCAGAGTTCATCCCACCGTACTGATACTTTGCTTTCTTCTCAGAGGGCTTCAGGATCTGGTACATAGAAAGAAAGGTATATTAGCTGCTGAAGCAATCTGCTTAGTGACACTGCACTCCCTGAAGACTGCTAGCTGCATTAATAGCCTCTACTTGCTTTTACAACACAGCTGTTTGTGCTGCCTCATCTGGGCAGGATAAGTTTTTTTTTTTTTTTTTTTTTTTTAATGAATCAAGTAGTTTGGATTGTTATACAAATTCCTCATGTGTTAAATGGTGCACCCTTAGCTCACACCTTACCTGGAAGGAGCACATGAGGGTTTCATCGACACTCATCATACCACCTGCGTTGTCAAACTCCCCGCAGTAGTTGGGGGCTGAGAAGAGCGTGACAAGCTGTCTTTTGGCAAAGAATTCGTAGCCATCCTCCACCACCTTGGAGATGAGCAAAGTCCAGAGGGAAGGGAAAGAGACAAGGTGTTTGAGAAAAGACACTGACCAGAGACATTCCAATGGTATAAAATGAACAAATTCAAAAGAGGAGTAGGGGGCAAATTTCCAACAGAAATGGCATTTAAGAAAATATTTCACCAGGACAACTAGGTAAAACATTTGCTTATCTAACAAAGATAGGGAAACTTCCTTGAGGTTTTTTTTTTTAAAAGGTATCGCCTCACTTTTGGTTTTGTCAAGTATAAAAGGAAAAATGTTTTATTTACATATTTCACATCAAGTTAGTCTGAATGTATTAAGCACATTAAAACTTCTCCAGTTAAATTACAGTGGAGTAGTGATGAGTTGACATAACATGGCTATATAGCTATTCATCTTTGAGAAAAAGATTTTCAAGCTGCCATCTGATTCCATGTTGTAGTATCAAAGCCTGTGAGATTTCAGGAATGCAGGATGAGCTCCTTAATGAAGCCATACCTGATGAGCTCTACAAATAAGGTCCAGGTCATGACGATTAAGGAATTTGCTGACCACATCGGCCCCAAAAGTGAAGGAAACACCACGGTCATTCTCTCCCCAGCCTTGAACATCCTTGTCTGGATCGGACCATAGCAGGTCACACAACAATCCTGACAAAGTTTGAAAAAGTCCATATATCAGATATGCCACATAACAGCATATAAACAAAAACATTAAGTTTAATCAGCCAGCTGTAAAACTTATTCATACACTAAATATATGATGCAAACATAAATCCTCATCTGTGTTAGCATGGCTTTAAGGTACTAGTGGAATGTAATGTACAGAGTACACCTTTGTCATATAAACAGTCCCAAATGGTGACTGACTACAAACCAATGGAGCAACAACCTCAACTGTTGCATCACTGTGTCCTCAACACAGCTCTCTGCTGGTTGCTTGGGGTATAGCATAAAAGACAAGAGTTGTGGTTGTGCCAATGCTCTACAGGGGGTGTAACTTGAAGGGAATTGCTAGTGCTCAAACAAACTGGGGAGTGAGCTAAAGTGCTTGTGAAATTCAGTTCAGGCCGTAAGAGCTAACTGACCAGTGTCAGGAACATCTGTAGGTCTCATGATGCGACGAATCTGCTCCATGGACTGCAGGTCAGGAGAGAGACCTGCGGAAGAAACCAGTTTCTGCCTTACCTGTTTTTAACACTTTTTTTCAGCCAAACTCACTATTTTCAGACACTTTATCATCTAATCCAGCCACAGTGACAATTCACTAGAGTAAAGAACAGCCACTACCTCCATGACAGCAAAATATCTTCTCATCAACAATGGCAGCAATGGGAAGGCAGTTGAAGCAGTCAGTGAAGGTCTTCCACAGCTTGATGTTGAACCGCCTCTTGCCTGCAACACAAGGCAGTCAACAGCAGTGCCTTCAGGCTTCCTGTATCTGCTAATAATCAATGTCCACCCAACGTGAAACTAACTGATACATGAAGTTATCCTGTCAGTCCATCTTTTCTCAGAACCTCCAGACTTCATACACAGACTCGGATGAGCAACACCAATTTGTTCTCTGCCTCAAATCTTCAGTTTCCTTACAGTAAATTCATAATACAGGCCAGTTACAGAACCAACGAAGACCCAATGATTCGTACAACAAATTAGTGAAGACTTCAAAATACAGCCAACAGCAGTTTTAGGCTCTGAAATTACTGAAGTTAATCAGGAATGACAAGGATGCCGGTGACATCCACCAGGCAGTTTGTCTCTTACACTCATCATAGAAGCCATAAATGCGGTTGATGGAGGCACACTCGTGGTTGCCCCTCAAGAGGAAGAAGTTTTCGGGGTACTTGATCTTGTAGGCCAGCAGCAGGCAGATGGTTTCCAAGGACTGCTTGCCTCTGTCCACATAGTCACCCAGGAACAGGTAGTTGGCTTCAGGGGGGAAGCCACCATATTCAAAGAGCCGCAGGAGGTCTGTGTACTGGCCGTGGATGTCACCTGTCAGAGGGGTGTGTCGCATACAATTTCATCAACTGTTGTCAATAAACGCCAAAATTTCCCGAGGATGTTCCAATGTGTTCTTCTGAGAACAAACACACAAAACTGGCAGTCAGTACAAATCAAAATTATCTGCAAGTGATCATCTGAAAATAGCACAAGATTGATGTCTTATTTGCCATCAGGAAGTAGCTTGGGCAGAAGAGAAGGAACAGGGGTTGCTGATACTGACCACAGATTTTGAGGGGAGCCTCTAGCTCCAGCAGTATGGGCTGGCTGAGGAAGATCTCCCGGGACTTAATGCAGAGTCCACGAACCTCTGCCTCAGTCATCTGAACGATCTTTCCAGGACGGCATCCTCGTACTGATGGGAAGCAACACAGAACAGTCAGTGACCAAAAACAGTCTGTGCTTATGAACCAACTAAAATGAAAAAGTCATTACAACAATGGGCACCAAGGGACAGGAAAACTTGGGCAGTCAGTTTGGAACATGATGTAGCCCAACTTCAAGGACAGGAAAGGATCAATGCAACATATTGGCAGAGAAACAAGGGGAGTATTTAAAATGTGATTTACAGAAAAATGCATCACTTTGATGACTTTTGATTTTCATGAATAACAATTTTAACTACACTAGGGAAAGAATAAACATATCTGTAGACATTTCCAAAATAGGGATCAAAACTGTCACCCTGACTCCAGCATCACTGTCATCAGAACACTCCTGATCTTACTTGATCACACCGATCAGCTGACTACAGAGGCTGAATATAGGGGTATGTCAGCGGGTCGACTGAGGACAGAACATCTTGAGGCTCTCCTGGATCACCTTACACACCAATCGCTTACCGAGAAAGAAGCTGCCTGGCAACGAAACCCCACACACACACACACACACACACACACACACACACACACACACACTAATGTATGCTTGCTGAGTACAATACCCAGTTTCTAAAGCACTGCACAGAGATTCCCCATCACTGTGGGACAAGGGCAAACTGAAGCAGAGAACGGGAACAGCCTTCCATATGCTCTGCTAAAAAGACCACTCTGCCATGGTGTGCATGGCCTGATGTGTCTGTGCCTCCCACACTGGCTCTACTTCTAAATATAGTCGGCAAAAAACCAAGACCAGGAGAGATGATTAGCAGCAGAATTAAAGGAAGTGAAGCCTGGTAGCTTAGCCAGGGGCAACCTAGCAAGTCTCTACCCTCAAGGAGGGCAGCATACTCCACTCTGCAGCATGTGCTTTTTTGGGATGGTTTAGATGGGGGAGGGGAGCGTGGGAAAGGCACATTCGGTCAAACAGTCATTGGTCAAAATGCAGCATCCGACCAAAAGCCCTGCTTTGCAGTCCCCAGGCAGACGCTGGCTTACAGAGCTGACCAGCCTTCTGCGTAAACATCCCATTAGTAACGCGGCTGGCCGTCCAGATCCCCCCTTTTATATGAGAGCACTGGAAACGACAAAGCCACAGAACAGACCTCTTTGGCTTTCCAGTTTTTAATAAAGAGCTGCTCAGTCAGGGTTTATCCAGCTTAAAGGAAACAAGGAGCACAGGCCAGTTCCCCATTTTAGCTGCCTGAGAAACTGCCTGATGAAAACACTGGACTGACCTCCTGTTGATGAAGGGCCAAGGATCAGACTTTTAGTTTTACCCTTCATGACTCAAGGTTTAAAGTATGCTTCATGACAGTATTACTTTTTTCTTTCTTTAAATCATTGCCGTTCTCTGTGTAGGAAAGGGGCATTTCCAAGCTGCTTTACCCTGTACAATTGCAACTTTGCACAGTGTACTACTTTTCATGAGTCCCGAGACCTTATTGCTCCAGTCCAAAGTCTGGACTTTGCTGATTCAGCATTGAGGACTCATTCATTCTTCTGACAGCTTGGACTCAGCTTGAAGGGTTTCATTGCTGGTATCAAGTGTAAGAAATCAACAGTGTGACCTTTCAGCCTCAGCATCAATACACTTTCTTGTTACCAGATTAGGTGATTTACCACACAGGTCTCAATATGAAGGAACTATCAGAGCAGCAGTAGTTTTCAGCACTCGTGGACTTCTTAGAATGGGCTTTCCTCAACTGACAACTCATGACAAAGGACGGAGGAAAGGAACATGAAAATCAGGATAGGCAACCTGGGAGGAGTGAAAACAAAAATGTCGGTTTACCAGGTTGTGGTGGACAGACTGGTTTAGTTGCTCTAATTTATCTGTGACCAACTCTTGTTCTTACAACTGACGCAGTGCATGGGCTGGTGTTCTCTGTGCCTCTTCAGATGTTCTGAAATGTTTTCAGCCTTTTTAGTGTGGAGTAAATTGACCATGTCTATAACCATAATGACACTGCTGTGCCTTTTACACAGGACATGAAGAGCTTGCAGATTTTATTTTATGCAGTAATTATTCTTCGCTGTAATGTATGAGACTCTTGAAAAGGAAGCATTTGTAACCCACACTCCAGGGTGTTCTAACCAGGTGCAGTCCTTATCAAGTCATTTACTTACTGATATACACACCCAGTCAGAGACAGATCACATAAATCAGTCATACAGGAATATCATCAAAACAGGCAATCAATGAAATACCCTAATTGGAACATTTTCTGTTAAGTTGTTTAAAAATTATTTTATCCTTAGATTTCTACCAAATTAGGGTAGGAACATAAAACATAAGGATTCTGGGCTGCTGCCAGTATCTTGCCCGCCAGCTATAAAACACAGGGCCACAGCAAGCCTCAAAAGGCAAAACTCCGCGAAGCTTTCAAAGCAAAGGGCTGCCCCACTGCAAAGACCACCAGAAAGGTAAGAGAAGGCAGTGCGCCATCTGCACACTGTTGCTAAGCAACAAAACTACTTTCGTCTCACTGGCTGTACGCTTGATCTGTCGCAGAGCAGCACAGTAAGTCCAAACTAAGTTTGCCATCTTCTACATGGTGCATGCCAGACCACATAAGTTACTGTGTGCTGTACTGTTCTGTACCCCCCACTTGACCCTGAGAGAAACCAGCGATTTCCCCTGATGATCTGCCTTTGCCAACACAGAAAAAAGGTGCTTTTGGCAGGTTGGTTCTCCCATCAGATGAAGCAACGTTTCACTGTACCAAGAGACAGCAGGCAGCATTAGCATTAGCGAATCTTTACGACGCAGCCTAAATGCCCAATGATGTTATTGAGCCAAAAATAGCTAGGCTAGGAGGACGTTAGCCAGACAGTTAGAGCTGGCCTTTTCTCAAAATGGACAAAGTTTTCCATTTTCCTAAGAATCAAAAAGGAAAAAACCCACACATCAACAGAAAGCCACAAGACAATTTCTTGAGCCCAGAAAAAGCAAAAATAAAAGGGTATAACAAGAACAGATTAAACAATCTTTAAAGAAATGTATAAAATGGTACAGAACACTACATAGTCTACACACAAGTTTATTCCCCCCCCCCACTTGTGTAAATAACATGACCTCAACAGTCCTTCACATATGAGCACACTGAATGAATCAAAAGATTTTTGGCAAAAATATTCAATGACTCAAGATGCAGCTGGCATTTTAAAACAACAAGTCAATGGAAACGTCATGTTGTAGCACTGCCAACTTGCACAGAAAAAGCTACCAAGAAGAGGTTTTTCGAAATAGAGCAGTCTTGTGGGACAACACAAGAGAGACAACCAAGTTGGGAGGCAAAACAGAATAGGCAATCTGAAGTACCACCCTCATCATATAGATGAAAGTTAAACACAGAATCCAATCAATCTGCATATTTGTTTGCAAGCCAGATATGTGTCTGGACAGAACATAAGACAAATTACATTGCCTATTTTGCATGTCTTGCTGTATCAGTTCCAGGTATACACAGTGTTTTACATCTAAACATTCATCTGCCAAATACATTTCATAAATGACCAACACACACAGAAAACATTTGAACTCTGACTTTAAAAATACAATCTGGCATCTAATGTTGCATCTCATTTTGAGAGATCAGTTCAAAGACACACTGGACATATCCTTTGCCAGCCAGCACACAGCCCTGGTTCAGCCCTGGCTCAAGGGGGGTAGAAGAATTACTGGTATGGAACTCAGCTGTCTGAAGGATTGCCATATATAGTCAGTGTTTTGGACATCTGGAGGCAGGAAGAAGGGGAAAGGACCAAAGCAGACACACTAGTCATGGACATTAAAAGCAACCATCTTCTACCACTAGCAGGGTAAAAGACCCACTGAACCAGGCCCTCACACATAGTCTTCCTACACACGTATTATACAAGATTATGTCTGAATACAATCTGAAAAAAAGCAAATACACATACAAGTAATGAAGGGAAAAAATCATTTTGGGGGGCTAGGGTGAGACATCAATCAAAAACTGTTCTCTCTATCGTACTACAAGATACTAAGTTTTACCAGGGGATTAAGCCCTGCCAGATGTGAACCTGACCCCTAAAAAGAAGACTACAAACAAAGTGAAGAGATTTGGATTCCGGCATGCAGCAATGCATGGGACACCACACTACCCAGCTAGCAGGTGTTTCTCGTGCTTAATCCTCATCCACCTCTGAAGCTTTTCATAATTCCACTCATGTTCCTCAGCAATGAGCACAAGAATGGAACACTGGATGCAACAAAGAGAGAGCAAGTTTCAAAGCTGCCCGCCATGGCAACCAAGAGCAACACATCTGGATACAGGAGACAATTATGGACACTTGATTTTTGTTAATTTCCAAGCAGGTCATGTAAACTTGGTTGGGTCTTCATGGAGGTGTTTCATAAGCAGGATGTAAGAGATATAATACTGCCCACAGCAGGCTTAAGACCAGACTGTGCAGCTGTAGCATAGTGGACCTCCTATGTAGCCCCCCTCCCCCCTTTAAGCAGACTCCATGATCCTGCATTTTTCTGCAAGGAATACGGGACCTTCACTGGATGACATCTGGAATATTTATAGAATGTGATGAATTTCCCTTATTGTGGAAGAGTGACTGGAAAGCCTCAAGCTGAAAAAGCTGAAACCAACCCAGCCCCACCCCTACTCCCCTTTTCTCAACTGAGTGGTGCCACGGGGGTGATGGAACCGTGTGCGCGTGCACGCTCACACACACACACACGGACACAACAGATGCCTTTGTGTTTCCAAAGCAGTCATTCTCTAGCTGACGCACAGACATGTCACAATACCATGACACCACACACTGGACAGCATCACTGTCCACTTTGTTGACCATGGAAAACTACAATTAAAAATATGGATTTGTTAGTGTGTCAGTAAGCAGCTTATTTACTAGAGTGTTACCTTCAATTCATAATAGGGATGCCATCCTGCAAATGTATGGTACCATTTATACAAGGTCCAAATCTGTATCATTTTAATTAGCTTTATTTGTTATTTTGCCCATGTTTTCTGTTAATGTTTCTTCCAAAATCATACATATCGTCAGTTAAAAGCAGAAATACCTGAAAAGATGCCGCACACTTCAGTGAATTTTAACAGTACTGCCAGTAAATGTTTAAAGCACTGTCACTAAATATATTCCAATTAAACCATGCATGAACAATATGCCAAAACACACAACCACCATTAACGCTGTACAGGCTTATTCAATGCTATATTCTGCCTTATTCTCACTACATCAAATGTGCCTCTAATTTTTCGGACAGCTGGCAAAAACGGAGGTCTGGTGAAGGGGAACTTAACCTACATTGACGACAACATTTCAGCACACTGCTGCCAGTAAGAGGATTCTCTGTCTCTTCATGATACATTAATGCTAACATGCAAAGATGCCAAGAACAAAGAATGGGTGGGATAAACAAACTGGGCTTAAAGCAGCAGTGCCTCTTCTACCGACCAGAAGCAGTTCACAATAAAGCCTTCAGAGCTATATAACTAAATACTGTCCCCTCATTAATACTTTTCCCACTGCGTGCATTGCACATTAGGCTTACCTGCCTGCTTCTGCCCATAAAAGGACCCTTTACTGACTTTCTTCAACTTACAGAATGGTCCCTACTGTACACTAAATCATATAAGTTGTCCTGCCAAATGAATAAATAATAAAACAATGACACAGTTACATTACACATATTACATAACTGCTCCCTATATAAATTACTGCATGCATTTGTTAACAGCATTATTGATTTCTGATGACTGAACTTATCTATATCTCAATATCTGTTCCATCACAACATAGCAAAAAGCTCAAGAAGAAATCAGGGCTCATATCCTAAACAATAACAGTAGTTCCTGAATTTAATTTGATAATTTGTAGTAATCCCTTCATTTTAAATTTATTTAGAAATTCAAATTTTGCTGCGGTATACAACAGTAAACAAAAGTAAAATTAATTATTTTACTTGAACAGTAGGCTTAGGCTGAACCATGAAGGCTAAATTCAGACTCCTCAAAAAAATATGGCAGGACACTGTAAAATCAGTTGAGACCACTGAATCAAACTGAAGAGATTAATGTGAACAATCAGGGCTCAGATGAGCTCTTTCAAAGTACATTTACCTCTGCCAGTATGTAAAGAAAGGTGTACTTCCTCTTACTCTGTAGAGGAAGTAAGCAAACCATAGTACTTAAAACAATAAATATTTTATTCCCAAACAGAAACCAGCCACTGTTTGGCTAACAAAAAGCATTACAATGAATACGTTTACATTTATTCATTTAGCTGATGCTTTTCTCCAAAGCAACTTTCACTGAACAGCCCACACCTTATTCACCAAGGCTGACTTACAATGCTGGATACACTAATTACAGTGAGTCACTAATCCATCTACCACTGAAACACTTTGTCACTCACACACTATGGGTCACTAATCCACCTGAACAGTATATCTGCGCACCGGGAAGAAACCCATGCAGACACGGGGAGAACAAGCAAACTCCACACAGAGTGAGCCAACCGAACAAACATCTTCTCGCACCACCCAGGCGCTGAGAGACAACAACACTACTCGCTGTGCCACCGTGCTACCCTGTATAAAGTGTTGAAAGGATAATGTTTCATGAAGAACCATACATCCCATTTACTGGATATGTGAAGGTATCATGGCATTAAATTTCTGATGCCTGGTGGGAACATGAGACACTGACTAACATTTCATTCTTCGGGACCAAATACTGACAAAGTAAAGAATGACAGAATGGTTAAATATTTAGAGCTCTGATGTCATTCTCAAAACAACAATATCAACATCTTGTAAACAAAGCATTTGTATACTTTGCCCCCCTCCCCCCCACACCCACACAAATGGCAAACTGAGCAGCATTGTGTGGCACCAGGGGCTCCCTGCTCCTCACAAAATTAAAGAGCACAAGAGGTCACAGTGTGAACAGCTGGCCATAGAGGCAGCATGAACATTCAATGACTTCATACTCTGCCTCCCATTCATACCGCACACACCTGTACTAGTGTGTGTGCTCACCTCAAACGCATCCAATGCTTAGAGTAAATTAAACCCATGAAATTGTTCTTAGTGTTCAGAGGCTTCTTTGCATTACATTGTAAATCTGATCGATTGTATTTCTGCAGCAGAATTTTACAGTTTGACAGTCAAGTGTGACATAAGTGAGTCAGAGCTTTTTAAGTTCTGGTAAAATCAGTGGTGGTTTCAAAATCTCTGAAAGTAGATCAAAATCATAAATTTCTCCTTGGAAAAAACAGTGAAAATATCAGAGACCAAGGACAACTGCTTGACCATTTACACTACAGATTTATTGCCATTCAAATGAGAATCTGTGCAGCATTAAGCTCCATGATAAATATTGTCATACAGGCCTACAACAATTTGAAATTCACCATCTGATATAAACACCTAAATTCGTTACCAAGCAATGCTTTCTAATATTTCAAAACACTTTTAGAAATAAAGAGTAAATTACACAGTGTTACATTTTAGTATGGCTTAGATAATGTTCAAATTAATCCAGTTATGTGAAGAAGACAAACACCAAAATTACTACTTTAATCTGAAAGAAAATCAGATCCTAAATTTGGGTAGATTAATTTGGGCTTCCTGTGGTCTAATGCAAGAAACCAGACAGGAGCAACATTATGATTGTTAATTTATCATTTATTCACCACGAGTTTCTTTTTGTATCTATATCAAAGAAGTTAACACTTTTATTAGTCACATGGCTAAATTGACTAATCAAATGTGCAAACTCTTGCCCTCAATGGGGCAATGCTATATTGGTAGATCACACCAACTTCTTCTGGAAACACCTTTCACACAGAAGAAGGAATGTTTGAGATGAGCTGCGAAGGTGAGGAGTAAGTACTACCAGCAACAGCTGTAGCTGCTGACATTTAGGTAAGAACCACAAGCGTCCGCAAGGGCCCAAGGCAAGTTGCCAGGGTCGCCAGGCCCAAGCCGTGCACATCCTACAACATTTGACGGCCTTAAAATGAGAAAAATCATCATATCGGTGTTTTTCCATGCAAACAGGGATCCAACATAAATGTGTGCAATTAAAGAGGTCTAAAAGAAGCAAAGTATATAAGAATAGATCACATTTGAAAAGGACTTTTGGTAAACCCTTAAATTGCTGCTTTGTTTTTTATGTTGTATTAATCGTGGCTGTCCATAACATGAATCATGAGCAGCTAAATTAGCCAAAAATCAAAGGAAAACTGAATAAAACCATCCTTTAAACAAGTTCAGCCATAAAAAGGTTGACTACTGAAGTGACATTCTGTAGTTTGGGGCAGACTGGAAGTTCAGTCCTAGCACACAAATATGTTTTAGATGAGTGTGACACCTAATACACACTCATCTAATATTTCTTTTTCAAGAGTCTCTGAAAAAGAAATTTTTAATATCATTTACCTTCTCTTACCTGCACATTTACACACATGCTGTAAACAAGTGAAACTTAGCACCTCTGAGACTTATTTTTAATCCAGCATTACACCTTAAGTTAATGTTCATTCACATTTATTCATAAACTTCAACTTACACGTGACTTTTATACACTGAGCTCAGCTGCCCACGATTATTTACCAAAGGCAACATTTCTCACCGTGATCTTAATAACAATATCATATCACAAAAATGATTCAATAATGATGTGAAAAAAATTACTGTTTTAACAGCAGAAATTTTGCCTAAAATACTGAAGAAATGAAACCTGTGTGATCCGCCAGTTGCAAAAAATATTCCAATCTTCCAGAGAGATACTCGGAAATTTAACGCGTGGTTGAGTCTGAAACGTAAACATTAGCAATAACAAGAATGATAACAATAATGTATTATAGCACTCTAGACCACTAGTGTACGGTTTATGCGATGTAAAAGGAGAGCACGTGACTTGTACGTAAATAATACCCTGCCTGCAGCGAATCGACACCCCGGGAAAAGTATCGAGTTCAGCTGCTTTACAGTGAGTGGAAAAAAAGGACCGCGCCGCCGTATTATACACCCGGCCTGCTATATATTTATGTTTTATCTCATCACACAGTTAATAAGTCATACATACATACAGTACTCTGTAACTGTACTTCACCTCGGCCCGGGGTCACCCCACGGTAGTCGTCGGCTCTGTCTACAAGACGTGTTGGATGAACTCATTTTTCCAACAATTTTTTTTTTTTAAATCTTATACTGCTACTGACACTGCAGTGCAGTTTTTACTACCTCACCGAATTTCCTTTTGTGGTGTTTTCGTTTAGGTCCTTCGTTCGGTATCGACGCTGTGGGACTCGGCAGTGCGAGTTGTTCTCGTCAGTTTTTCTAATCTAAAGAAGAAAACTAAGCGCCAGCGGCTCAGACACAAACAAACACTACCGATCATTATATATAATCAACTCGTCATGATTCGGTTATCAGCTCGCAACTCGGCTAGCCTACATGATGATAATTCATTCATCCACAGCACAGCCCGGGCCGGGCGGGGAAGTGCCGCTCGCTGGAGGAGCGGAGCCGCCTCGTTCGGAGCGACACCCATTTTGTTTAGCACCGGCTACACGTCCGTATCGGCCGCCGGGCCGCTGCGCGCGCAGGCAGGGAGAAGGACTCAGGAGCGCCGACGCGACCGCCGCTGCCCGGCAACTGGAGAGCGCGAGCTCACTTTGCTCAACCGTTACCACACGTGAGCGGCGCAACCTGACGCGGCCTTTCGCTAAGGTCACAGTAACTTCACGTCATTTCATTTCATTTCACTTCACTTCTTCGGCCCGGTTCTCCTCCTTTTTCTCCGCGGAACCAGCCAGGCCTCTTGGAGCCGGACGCCCCCCCTCCGTGGAGGACCGCGTCGAAGGCAGGAAATTAGCGGTCAGCTCGCTTCACGGAGCGGAGAAACGAAAGGGAGCAAAGCGTGAGAGTCGCTCACCTTCCAAAAGCCTGGAGATCAGCGAATCCACGTCCAGCTCCCCCTCCGCCATTTCTGTGCTGTCGATGCTGTCAGCGCTGCGCTTCCTGTCCGAGGTCTTTGGCTTCGCGCTGCCTCACGTACTCAGCGCCTGAGTCAGCCTGCTGCCTGCGCGCCTGCCTTCTCGCGCGCGCGCGCACGCACGCACGCACGCGTTCGCGCGGCCTGCCCGCCTTCCTGCCTGCGAGCTGCGACGGAGCGCCCGCCCACCGCGGTCCCGTCACGGTCCCGTCACTCGGCCGGCGGACAGAGTCTGAGGCGAACCGTCGCTTTTCTCCAGATTGTACATCGTTAACGTGCGTAAACATTGAGGACAAAACAGACACGCGGGGCTCATTTTAACCAAAACTTCTTATTGGAGAATCTCTCCGTTAAGCTGCCTTCGTTTTCGTAGCTGAAAAGTCCGAAGTGCTCGCCTGACTGACAGCTAGAGCTACCGGCGGAGTCACTCCGGGAGTGTTAACTACGGCGAACGGGGTCGATAAATAAACAAACGTGAGTTAAAGACACTTTTCCCGTCGCGGCAACCTGTCCCGACATCGGTCGGAGAGTTAATTGTTGCGCGTTCAGGTGGACATATTTGACAGCTCCTTCAACTGTACTGATTTGTTATAATAAACTTTTTTTTTTCTCAAACAGAAATATATATAATATTTGTCATGTTTTTTGCACTGAAGCCAATGAATGTCAAAGTGGGTAGCACAGTGGCGCAGCGGGTAGCGGTACTGCCTCACAGCGCCTGCGCCATGTGGACCTTGCATGTTCTTTTTGTGTCTGCACTGCATGCGTTGCCTCTGACCCAGAGTCTGGGTGCTCCGGTTTCCTCCCACAGTCCAAAGTCATGATGGAGTTTAGGTGAACTGGTAGTGAGCCTGTAGTGAGTATGTGCGTATGGCTACCCTGCGGTGGAACGTCGCGTCCGGTCCCCGGGTGGACACACCAGCCTTGCGCCCACTGACTCCGGGATGGGCTCCAGACCGCCTCGACCCTGACCAGAATGAGCGGGTCGTGATAGTGGGTGAATAAATAATATCGAGGTGCCAGAAAGAGATCTCAGTGTCTTCATGTTCATATCAGAGAAAGCAACGTCTGCCTGACTGGCATGTGTTAAAATATTATTAATGAAACAAGGATTTACTTCGGATTACAGTCATGATTTTACAGATTTGTTTCAAGTTTGACTTACAATTGAATTGCGTTTGTCAACAAAACAGCTGACTGTACATTCTGTGAACCAACCTAGTATCATTAGCATTTGTTTAAAAAAAAAAACAGATGCAGCCCAAACCAAGGTCGACCCCCCCGCCCCACGGCTGAGCGCGACTTCTGCCTGGAATGCAACACGTGCACACACATGTGCATTTCTCCAAAACGATTTGAATTGTTAAGCTACTTAAGACCATTCACCCCTTTACACCTGCACGAAGGTAATAGAGGTGGGATTCGAACCCGCAACCTTTGGGTCAAAGGCAACAGCTCCAGGCCCTACACTACCTGCTGCCCTGCACACACCCCTGCAACACAGCGTTCAGATGTTATTTAAATATGCTGTTGTCTTTTTCACTTCATCATTCATTACTGTTCCTGATAATAAATGATTCTGACAGCTGCATCATTACAATATATTAATGAGGAATGACTAAGGAACATTAAATGATGCATATACTAGCATTTTGTAAGATATACTCTATTGTTTTGAATGGTTTTTGAGGTTTTATACCACAATGCAGACAAAGGAAAGAGAACTGGACCAATAAGGCCAGTGGAAGAAGTTGAAGGAAATACAGTATCAGGATTCTTTTTCATATAGAATCAAGCGTGAGACATCTGAGCTGTTATCTTGAAGAATGGAATCCACCCTGATAACAGCTCGGCAAGCAATGTGCAGATATGTACAATCGCACACAAATTTTTGTGGATGATGAAGAATGAATAAGGAAGTTAATGAGTGACTGACCAAGGAGTGTCCTGTCACAGCACCAGTAAGGACTCATGGCGGTCCAACTGCACCGCAGCACCCTGAAGGGGTCAGGGGTCTCACTGCCCTCTAGCCGTCGGCGGCCCGGGCTGCAACCTCAGCCAAATGTGAACACATGTTTCTTTCCATTTCCAGCAGGCAGCTGGTAGCATTGGGGTTACAGCTGCTGCCTTTGGCTCCAAAGGTTGCATGTTTGACTTTCGCCTCTAGGTGTTGTACCCCTGAGTGAGGTACTAACCATAAATTGCACCAGTTAAGGAAAAAAAAAATCCAGCTGTGTAAATGGTTGTTACAAGCTTAATGTTGTAAGTTGCTCTGAATAAAACACACACACGTCACACATTGTCTGAACCGCTTGTCCCATACGAGGTTGCGGGGAGCCGGAGCCTAACCTGGCAACACAGGGTGTATGGCTTGAGGGGGAGGGGACACACCCAGGATGGGATGCCAGTCCGTCGCAAGGCACCCGAAGCGGGACTCAAACCCCACACCCACCAGAGAGCGGGACCTGGTCCAACCCACTGTGCCACCGTGCCCCCCCTCTTTGAATAAAAGTGTTCGATAAATGTCCTATATAGGATCACACTAGTTAGGAGCCTATCCTTCAAACATAGGCCTCAAGGCAAGGTGCACCTGGGACAAGACACCAGTCCATTACTCACACTCTGTGGGTAATTTTAGAGTCACCAATTCTCCTGAAACACATGATCTAGTTGTGGGAGGAAACCAGAGCACCATGAAGAAACCCACTGAGACACAGGGAGAGCATTCATCAAATTCTGCACAGATGGAGCTGGATTCATAGTCATGTCCAAACCGGCAGTTCATACGAACTTTAAACACCAGAACAGGCACACGCTCTTAATGACTGCTGGCTGTTAGCTATCTGTTAGGAATTCCAGAGCTGTGCTGTGGGTTGTTATTTGATGTCACTCACTCGCATTTGACAATAGCTGTTCTTAGCCAGGGTCACAGTGGTCTGGAGCCTATTCAAGAATCACTGAGTGTAACGCTGGGCGGCCACACACACGACAGGCAATTTTGTGTGTTCAGTTCACCTGAACTGCATGTCTCAGGAGTGTGGGAAGAAACCAGAGCACCTGGCACAGACTCAGAGACAACGTGCAAACTGAGTTATGCCCAGTGTTCTGGATTAGTTGAAACAACATATTCTGTGATTGAGAAAAAAGAGGTGTGCGCAGGGCCTCATGAACCTGGGGTTTCAGCTTTATTACCCAGAATTCCATTTTACTCCTGCCCTCTGAAAATACTGTGCAAAAAGCTTACAATTTAGCTTCCATTGCTTTCAACAGTCGTGATACTGTTAAAGAAACATCTTTATGTGGGTCATTAATTAGCCTCTTTGATATTAATATTAATCACCAAAATGAAACTGTTTCAAAAGATATTTATGTTCTGGTTAATAATTCAGTTAGCCAAATATTAACAGTGACATACTATAAGTATTTAAAAAAAGGCCAGGAGCACAAAATTCTGGTTGTCAAGATCTTCAGGGTTTTAGAACAACAGTAAAAATACTTACCCACTTTTCTTAATAGTTCAGATATTTCATAAAATTTGTGCCTTCTTCGCTTCTTCATTGTTAATTATTTCAAATTATTTCAAAGCCCCAGAGATAAGTTTTCTGTTTGCTCCGCCAAGCTACAGTCCTCATTCTCATTTCTTTTAGGACAAAATTCTTTGTTTATAAAGGACCTTATCTGTTTTTTCTAGCTTGGAAGATAACATATGTCCAAGGACCACTGATTAATTTTGTTTCCGCACATCTTTTTAAATTTATTTTTTGGTCAGTTCATCTAGCATCCTTCAGATTTAATAATTCTGCTTAAAAACTCAGTACACTCAGACCTCATGTAAATGTGTGCCGTACAATGAAAAACCACTAAAACGTTCATAAAAATACATACTCTTTTTAATAGAAAAGGTTTAGTATGCAGTACAGTGGTATTTCTTCCCATTATGAGATTGTTTTACTTTCACTATGGCTCTTATTAAATAAAAATTCCAGCCGCCATAGTTCTTCTGTTATTCCTGCCAGTGGCAGGTTTTGGAAAGGAACTATTCAGTCCCAGTGCAGCATGACTGTATGGCTTTCAAGGCACATTGTACACCGATACAAAATAGTTAGGTGAGGGAAACAACCAAAGAAAGAGTGGGCAATAAAAAAATGATTCATAAAAGAAAGCCTGTATTGTGTAAATTCAAACAGCAATTTTCCTAGAAAAGCCAGTGCGCAGGTGCTGCACAGCTTTAGGACTATTATACAGTCTAGTTTGAGGACGGCTTGATGAAAACAACATTAAAACACAGAGCTCTTTAGGTACAAAAAGTGTAGTGTAGTTTAGGTGTAGTGTCTAGCAGTGTAAATCACCGCGGTGAATAAGGTGTGTGGGCTGATAACACTACACAGAGTTCACTGGAAGTCGCTTTGGAGAAAGTGTCTGCTAAATAAATGAATGAATAAATAAATAAATAGGTAAGGTAAAGGTGCAAGGTAAAACATCAGTAGAGAAGAGCTCAGCAGCAGTTCCTTCCAGAATAATTACAATCAGAAATAACCAAAATTCAACCCCCTAACAGTGTGAATTTGCCTAAAGGTATGATTTCATGGAACAAATTAACTCCCTTATTTGAGCGATGGGTGTATTCTTTTTCAGTTGTGATAACTACGAACTGCCTACCTGTATTGTGTCCTTACATTACTAAGATTTTGAGGACTTTTTTTGAATACTGTGATAATGCATTGAACACTAAAGTAGGAATAGCTGCTTGGTTTACCAAGAATGCAGGAATTATCCCACGATATCACCCCACACCTCATTTACAACTGAAAGAAAAGATATTTGTTTAGATACAGCTAAAATTTCTAAAATTAAATAGGAATTTTTCATTTTAGCTTTTATAGAGCTTATTTGTTTTGTGAACCAGATACAAAACATTAATAGCATTTGTCACTATTTGTCCTCATTGTGTTGCTAGTGGGTGTGTCAGTTCAGTTTCATTCCATAAAATTCAGATATCTGACTAGTTACAAAAACACGAGTTAAGATTTGAGCTTCTACTTCTCATTGCATCGCTTAGTCTTCTTCCCTCCTATCTATATAATATTTTGCTGCTGCACAAGCCACAGGGGCAGCTCAGGTCTTATGACAGTGGCTTTCCGAAAAATCCCAAAGCATTATTTCCACACCCACACATTGACTGAAACTGCTTGTCCCAAGTGGGGTTGCGATGAGCTGGAGCCAAGCCTGGCAGCGCAGGGTGTGGGGCTGGAGGCGGGACACGGGACACGTGCACATCCAGGAGACGATGCCAGTCTGCCATAGGGCACCCCAAGCAAGACTCGAACCCCAGACCCACCAGAGAGCGGGCACAAGCCAAACCCACTGTGCCACCACACCCCCTTACATTATTTCCAGTACTTTGCCTTTTGTAGCAAGTGCTCCTGGCTGTGGAATTTCCTGTCTGAGGTTCACAACACTTTGTCCACAGAAAACTTCCAGCCAAGGCTTAAGGCTCATATTCTAACAATTTTTTATAGGTTTTCTTCTTCTCAAATTATTTATCTTATTACTGCTTTTACATGCTGTGCAGTGTAAAGTATCTAAAAGAAAAATACACTTTTCAAACAGCCTTTGTGATTGTGGTACAGGACATTTTATATGACCAGATTTACAGCCGAAATCTGGTCACAATTAAAATGCCTTGTATAATAAGCGTATAATAATTTTCAATTACGTAAATAATTTAATATTTGCTGATAGTGACATGCCCTAAAACCCTCAGTCTACATCTATTAATTTAGCGGCTGCTTTTCTCCAAAAAGACACACTGTTACACTTAGAGCTATTTACCCACTTATCCAACTGGCTCAAGGTTACTGGAATAACTTAGAGTAATTACATCGTTCGAAGGGGAATTCGAACCTACAACCTTGAGGGCCGAGGGCAGAGGGCAGCAGCTAGAACCACTGCACTAGCAGCTCCCCCTAACGCGCTTCCTCAAAATATCCCACAGAGTCATTTGGAACCACAGTACAGTATTAGATTTTCCGCATTCTGTTCTCTACTACGCCCATTTACCCGAATTTCCCCGAATGAATTTCGAGGGATACAATAAGAAGAAGAAGCTGTGTTTTAAACAAAACCTACTGCACTGGTGGTGGCTTTTGGTCTACAGTCTGTGAAAGTGTAAGGAAATCTGAGCGTCGGTACCGATAGAAGAAAACACCGAGAAGTTTAATTAAAACAAAAAAAACAACAGAAAAAATGTATTTCACTGAATGCATCATATTTTATATGTATGTTTTTGATTTGTTGTTGTTTTCTTGTTCATTGCCAATACAATAAATAGATCCTCGATGATTTAGGATAGAGCCGGATTAATAATTCAGATCCAACCATCAACAGGATGTACCGTCCTGGAAGGCTCACTGACTCATTTGTACCCAGATACTGTATTGTATCGTCGCTCACTTGTTGTCCTTTCAGCCCCGGCGCCGCATTTTCCACACATTGCATCTGATCTCTTTGAAAATGAGGCGCTTCCTCTAAATGACGTCATCCGGGTATTTCCGCACTTCTGGGTTTGAGAAGCGCAGTCGCGCAGCGCGTGAAGGGTGGTGGCGACAACGGCGGTAGCGACGGGAGGGGGGAGAGGAGAGACGCGCGCGAGTGCGCGCGAGTGCGCGCTCGGGGGGGGCGGCGGCGGCGGTGGTGGCGGCGGGAGGGAGGTGAAAGTAAACCAAAACTTTAACTAACTTTCCACCTCCGAATAGCCCGGTAGCTAACTGTCCGAAAAAACAGGCGAGGAAACCGGCGGCGGGAGAGCTGCAGCGCGGAAGTGTCGACAGCACGGCGCGCAGCGGGTGGTTGTAGCGCTCGAGTCCGGTAAAGAAGTAAGAAATGGACGGTAAGTTAGCAGGCGCGTTAGCTCGGCGGCTACTACTAGCTACTACTAGCGCCCTTGTTAGCCCGTTAGCTCTACTTCGCCTTTTCCAGGGAAAACCCCGCCGCTGTTTTCGGAGCCGCGGCGCTTGAACAAGCAAGCACTTTCTTACGCTCTCTTTGACTTGTGAGCGGAATGACGCCTTTGTTTCCTGTTGTTGTTGGTGCTAAACACGCAGCGAGTTCGTGTCGCGCTCTGCGTTACTTTTGCTTCTCTTCTCGCTCTCTGCCGAAGGCGAAGCTTCCCGACCGACGACGACGTGTCGTGTGCTGTGCTGCGCTGCTCGGTCGGTTAGGCCGCGAAGGAGCCGCCAGCAGCAGCACTGCAGCGCCACGGCCAAGTTGTACCCAGTTTTGCGGCGCTCCTTCAGTCCTTCGCGTCCTTGCAGCCTTACTTAACGCTTCCAATTTTACTTGGTTTGACAGTAACTGACCGCGTGCTCTTGTTCCTGCCCTGCCCTGCCCGCTAGGTGGCCGCTTAGTTTTACCGCTCCCCTTATTCTAATTCTGGTAAAGTAGACCGTGTCTTTTTGAGATGCGATTTCAGCCGTATCGGAAGGACGTCATGATGACAGTGAAGCACTACGGTAAACCATGTAAACCGGAATGTGAGCTGAGAACATCATCATCATGCTTGGCGTCGTTTTTCATTGATTTTTATATATTGCACACTTTTGCATTAGTCAACTTCTCTGCACTATCATCAATTCAAAGCAAGTGCTCAGGGTACTACCACACAGATGCACTGAACCACTTACATTTAACTCTCAAGCAAATTACAATTATTTATCCATTCCATATTATAAGGTCCTCATTTTACTGGGGCAATTTAGGGTAAGTACCTGACTGGGATTTGAACCTGTGACCTTTGGGTCCAAAGGCAGCAGCCCTAACCACTACGCCACCCTGTGTCCAACATGTGCCATCGCTTATGCGGATACTGAGAATCCATTTTATAATTCCATGTTTATACGGTGTATTTCCACACAGCGGTGGTGTAGGGTTTGTTGACATTTTACTTCGATTCTCCTCAGTCCAGTCCTGCAGTCCCAGGGTATCTGAGTTCTGGGACAGTGAGCAAACATTCGCAGAACAGGCGATTCTTAAAGCACAAATCTCTCTCTGATGTGGTGAACTGCTTTTGCTATGCACGCTTACACTGCCTACAGTGACGTTTGTACGAGATTACTCCCTGACGTGTGCTCTTTGTTCAGCCTTTAGCGCTTACATTATGTTCAGTATCGTAGGACGCGTTTCAAGAAGCCTTCGTTTCTAAGCGTATTAAGTGTTTCTGGAATGGTTCTGCTTCTGCTGTATCACTTTCATACTTTACCTTGTCATCGTTTCCATTTGATGGATGTATAGCTGCTGTACAAATGCAACTGTGTGCAAAGCTTGAGCTTTTTGATGCCCACCTTTATTGTTATATGTAACTAATGACGGTGTATTGTTATAGGAAAATTCAAATGTAGAAGTTTTATCTTGAGGTCTATTTTAAAGAACTTGCCGTTATCCCTGAAAGTCATTATTTGTCATTATTGCTATAGTCATTAGTTATTTTGTTCCAGTTCAAGACAAAAATGCCTGATGGATTTAAACTGAATTTGATTTTCCACAGGATGCATTATTAACCTTTTGGCCTTATTTTGGTTTTTACTCAATTTGGGAAAAAAAAGTGACATTATGAAAATATGACAGACACACTTTCAATACCAAGTGTTGGATATTGTTTGCGGAATTTTTTACTTTGGTCATTTGCGTTTTGAAAATATTAGTTATATATATTTTTATCCAAATTAAATAATGTCTGTCATTTAACTAAACAAAAGGTTCCAGTTTCAAATGGTTAATTCCTGAACATAGACATTTCTTTGTGAATTAACTGCAAAGATATGTTGTGCAGTGGATGGATTAGTGTATAGCAGCATGGATTATATTTCATTAGACATTGATATTTCTCAGCAGAGAAATAAGAAATTGATAAGTGACATTGGTTGCGTTGCTGAAAGGGATTGTACTGTTTATTGTGAGGAGTTTATTGTGGGAGGCAGCTGTATTACTGTGGTAAAACCTGAATATACATGTGGGTCCACACTAGTCTAAAAGTCTTAAAGACACACAGGCTTATGCAGTTACTATTTGAGCACTCATGCTCGTTTCCTGACATTAATTCATGCTGCGATAGTATGGTTCCTGCTCGCAAAATTAGACCCTTTTCACTTCCTCATGGACTCAGAAACCTTATTATAGCACCAAATTCTCTAAGCGTCACCTTTCAACAAATTATTTTTGGTCACCTTTTTGTCCATAATTTCCATGAAATTAAATGTTCCGCCAGCAGGTAATGATTCTTTATGAAGACCACAGCCTGTTACGGCATTTATTTTGTAACCTCAAAGGAATGAAAATAGTAGAAGTGTTGCAAGTCCACATTTGGCTTGTTCTCAGTCGTATGTTTTGAGTGTTCTTGTGTTCATTTTGGCCATGTGGGCTATTTCAAAAGATGCTTGTAAGTTAAGTTAAAGTTGGTGGAAAGTATCACTTTATATTTGGTAAGGATGTGACATTTTGAGCTGACAATGATTTATGATCTGTTCTCTAAGTGTTTAATAGGTTTATTCAAAATACTTATTTTGGAAACCAAAAATTTTGAAGTAGTTTCTGCTATGCCAGTATTGGAAAAACTGAATTATCCAGCAGGTAGTCTGCATGCAGCATTTTGAGGTACTGTAGGCAGTGTTGAGAAGTGCAACTCGTAGTCTGAATGTCGCAAACAAAATGTGACATTTCCAACTTATACACATGAACCGGCAGTTCACGTCACAGCTGCATCAGTGGACGTAAGAGTTAGTTTTAACCACCTCGCAACTGCTTCCATCTGCTGTCGCCTTTTTTTGCATGTGAAATATAACCTATATAACTCAAACAGGAAACTGTTGTTGCAGTGCATCGCTGTTTGTGGTTTTTTTTTTTTTTAAGTGCTGTGTCCTGGTCACTGTTACGCAAAAAAAAAAAAAATTGCCAGAAGGAAGAGTACTTTTTGTTATGGTTTTGCTATTTTAACATGTATGACCATATTAAATTTTAAATGTACATTAAGATGTTATAGTTTGTGTTATTGAAAGCAGTAGCTCGCCACAAACAGTCATGATAAATCAGAAACATAGAAGCTCTAAAACACAGTTCTAATACCCACAGGACACATGGAAGTCCATTTTACTGTGTTGGAGTTAGTAAGGAAGTTTTTTGTACCTGAAGTATATTTTTTGATGTTGATTTTTTCCTTTTTTTTTTTTTTTTTTAAATTAATGTGGCTGTACATGTGCAAAAATAATGGGAAGTATTTTTATACAAATGAGAATGAGAAGTAGGTTTGTACTGCTGTCACACGTGGTGTGAGGGCTCACAGAAAGCTGTCAAATTTAGGGAAATGGTAAAGTTCAGGAGACACTAAACACATGTTGGAATAGCAAAATGCAAGAAAAATTGACAACATAAATGAGTATTAAAGAATGTTTCACCCGTAACCGTTGCATTATTAAGAAGTCTAAGGGAAATCATTTGAAAGTACTTTATATGTAGTATTTTATTAGCTGAATATATAATGAAGAGTGACCTCTTTGGTTCTGTACAGGAGTACACTTATGAATTCTGTTGGAATTAAAGATTAAAATGGAAGCATAATCTAGGCTAATATAAAAGCAGACAAATTAGCGCCAGTTGACCAGGAAAATTTAAATTTGATTGCAAAAAGGACATTTTTTAAAGAAAATTGTATGGGTAAAAGACAGCCTTTGGTAATTGTTTAATGCAGATGGCCTAATCTTTGTTTTTTCTGTGTCTTTTAAGGAATGTACAGTTGGGGTCAGACCTCTAAAGGTGAGAAGCAAGTACTTTATTTCCATCCTTTAACGCTATTGTCTTTGCTGTATTGTACAAAATTTGGAATATTTTACTGCATTACTATTAATCTTATGCTTTTTATTTAGGTTGGTTTGGAACTCTTTGTCAGAGTTATTGGTGAAATAACTGTAGTTATGGGTGACATGGTGGCACAGCAAGTAGCAGTGCTGTCTCACAGTGCCTGGGAGGTGCGAGAGGACGTGGGTTCGATCCCTGCTCAGTTTGTGTGGAGTTTGCATGTTCTCCCCATGTCTGTGTGGGTTTCCTCTGGGTGCTCCGGTTTCTTCCCACAGTCCAAAGACATGCTGTTCAGATTCCCCCATAGTGTGTGAGTGACAGAGAAAGTGTGAGTGTGTGTGTGTGTGTGTTCCACTGATGTATGAATGAGTGACCCATTGTAAGTAGTGTATCTAGCAGTGTAAGTCACCACGGTGAATAAGGTGTGTGAGCTGATAATGCTACATAGAGTTCATTGGAAGTTGCTTTGAAGAAAAGCGTCTGCTAAATAAATAAATTTAAATAGTTAAAATTTATGGAATGCCATAGTCCAAATGCCACTTACCATAAAGTGGGGCCATTGCCAGGTTTTGAAGTCAATAAGAATGTCACTCAAAGAATGCCAAAGTATGAATTAAAGATGTTTCATTAAACGGTACATTTTAAGTAAATTTTTGTATCGCAAGAGTATTAAAGTGTAATGGCAAAAAGTAAGGTCTCATGGTTGTGAAAATACATTCCCCTACATAAAGTGTTCTTTGTGTATTTGAGAGAAGCAGTGTCTTTGTCTACAGGTAACCCCTACATTGAGATCATTGAACAGCCCAAAGCGAGGGGAATGCGCTTCAGGTACAAATGTGAGGGCAGGTCTGCTGGCAGCATCCCAGGGGAGAAGAGCAACGACACGACCAAGACACACCCAGCTATCAAGGTGACTGCACTTCAGCTTCTTACTCGTATAGGGAAGGAAGTTGGTCGGGGAATCGCTTTCTAGTGCTGCTTCTCACAATCCATTGTTGACATTCCTTGAGACTAAATGTTGTTCAGTAGGGTACATGCTAGGTACATGCTTTCTTTGTTCTGCTACCGCCTTAAGAAGGTGGGGTTTTGGTAAACGGCTATAATGAATTAATCTGCTGTAAGAGTTTATTCAGTTTCCATCAACTGCTCATCCTGTGTAGGATCGCTGTGTTCCAGAGCCTGTCCTTAAAAATGATAATCTTGACACATTCATAGGAGCCATTGCATTTGCATTCTAGTACAGGTGGTCCCCGATTTACGATGGGGTTACGTTCCCCAAATCCCATTGTAAGTTGAAAATATTGTAAGTCAAAAATGCATTTAATACACCTAATGCACACCTCTGCGTGACAGAATGGAAGATTTGGATCGCTGTCACTGCCCAGCATCGCGAGAGGATAATGCTCCACATGTCGCTTGCTTGGGAACAAAATCAAAATTCTAAGTATGGTTTCTACTGAATGTCTGTTGCCACCTCACCATCGTAAAGTCGAAAAAAATTGCAAGTCAAACCATCGTAAATCGGGGGCCACCTGTATTGCACTCTTTTCAGACAGTATGACAGGTGGAAAAATTCAGAAACTGTTATAAACATGTTGTTCAACTTCCCAAATTCCTAACATGGTGTTGGTTCTGTCCTGATAGGTTCATAATTATAATGGCCCCATTCGCGTGCGCATCTCCCTGGTGACTAAGAATGCGCCATACAAGCCACACCCCCATGAGCTGGTTGGAAAGGACTGCAAGCATGGCTACTATGAGGCTGACCTGCAGGAAAGGCGTGTCCACAGGTACAGGCTGTCAGAGTTTTGGTGTGTGACACTTTGCTGTTATGGAAAAAGTGGTTAAGGAGCTGTATGAATGATCCGCAGGTTTCCTGGTAATGTTCCTATTGATGCTCTTTCTCTGTTCTCCTAACCAAAGTTGCACGCAGTTGTATAAATGGCTCAATTGTAAATGATTGGGAAAAAAAAAAAAAAAAGACATGCTCAACTTACAGGAAATTAAGAACAAAGGGCTAGAGTGCTTGAAACCCCTATTGTATGTAACATTTGGAGTGAAGGTGGGAGAACGCATGACGTTTTTATTTTTTGGGACGGATGTGTTTTGGCGGGAAGCCTTTGTCAGTGCATCCTTGTCTTAAGAAAGGAATGACATATACACTTCTAAGATCATTATGTCATACTCAATTGACCAACAGCATGAAAGTGTCACAGGGATGTACAAAATGCAACTTAATAAAAGAAAGTGCATCAAATAGTATATGGATACAGATGTAGAACAACTAGTTAGGTCGACAAATTGGCTGTAAATGACACATATAAACTACGTTAATCTGAATGTAAAAAGAAAGTAGTAATGATGATCAGGTTCTCTGAAGACCCTCAATACCACAGTGTAAAGATAAAGGTCTGTCTTACCAGCTTTCAGAACTTGGGCATACAGTGTGTGAAGAAAAAGGATGTGGCTGAAGCTATTGCCTGCAGGCTGCAGACATTGAACAACCCTTTTAACGGTAAGTGTGTATAAACACACATACGCTATTGCAATTGCCCTGGTCTCTCAGGGCTTTATGCACTTTATTGTGAATTTGGCCATTACAGGAAAGTGACAATGATTGATCAGTTTATTTTTTTGCTGTTTTCTGCCACTTCTGTGCCCTGGCTATGATAAATTAACCCTCTTCCTTTGCTTTGTGTATGTTTTGTTTCTTAAACAGTTCCAGAAGCTGACATTTGGTCGGAGGAGTATGACTTGAACACGGTGCGACTGTGTTTCCAGGCCTCCATCCTCCTCCAGAGCGGAGAGCGGTACTCCCTGGAGCCCGTTGTGTCCCAGCCCATCTATGACAACCGTGAGTCTGCGCTGCTGCCTGTGCAAACAGACTTGGGATCATTAGCTACACATAAGTGTTGTTCAGCTGCAGTCCAGGAACCCAGTAGGTTTTTACTCTTCTAGATAACTGGGGAGAAAATTCTAAAGGGCACAGTGGTGCAGCAACATGGGTTTGATGTTTTACTGTGTGAATCTGTGTGTATGTGGAGTAGTCAGTGACTGTAGGTAGTGTACTGTAGTATATGTAATATTGTAAGCAACCTAAGATTCAAAAAAGGTATCATCTGAGTACTGTATAGTGTTCATGTAAGTTGTGGTGTAGAAAAGCATCTGCTGAATGAATGAATGTAAATAAGTGCAAGATAGAAAACAAAGCAGTGAGCAGAAAAGTTACTACATGTTGTCCTTTTATCTGTCTCAGGAGCTCCCAACACAGCAGAGCTGAAGATCTGCAGAGTAAACCGTAACTCTGGGAGTTGTCGTGGAGGGGATGAGATCTTTCTGTTGTGTGACAAAGTGCAGAAAGGTGGGACAAATGTTATTTCCCCTAAAAATGTTCTTAGCGCTGGTGAATGGAGTTTTTCCACCAAATTTCAGCAATTGGACTTTTAAAATGGAATAACTGCAGTTTCCACCTTTACTAATTCTGTTTTTCTTGTTTTGTTGTAAAATGATTAACCTGGACTGTATGCATTGCTTCCTTTTTAGAATGGATTGCCTTGGTATTATAACCCTGTGTAGGTGCACACTCCAACACAAGAAAATTACAAGTCCCAGGAACCTTGCACTCACCCACCCTTGTCTCTTACACAGAGGACATTGAGGTCCGCTTCTTTCGGGACTCCTGGGAGGACAAGGGTTCCTTCTCCCAGGCAGATGTGCACAGACAGGTGGCCATCGTCTTCCGCACGCCTGCGTACAACAACACGAACCTCAACGAGCCCGTGCAGGTGAAGATGCAGCTGCGCAGGCCGTCTGACGGAGAAGTCAGTGAACCCATGGACTTTCACTACCTGCCTGCTGAACCAGGTCAGCACCTGCTTCATCAGTCACAAAGCTGTTTTTTCCAAAATGGGGAAAAAAAAAACTGAATTCTCCAAAATTGCTTGCAGAGAATATTGTTCCCTGCTGTGCACATTTAATCCTTTAGATCCACAGTACCACCTGGTTAAATACTTAATGATGTTATGGATGGTCACAGAATGTGTTTAAGTAAGCACCCATACTATCACGGACTGCAAAAACTGTTGTGAAAATGCTTTGTCAAGAAACAGATAGTGAAGTGTAATATGGATCGAAATAAAAAATGAGAAAGTATAAAAACTAAACTTGAATTTTAACAGTAAAAATGTAGTTTACATCTGCAAACCATCTAGTTGCATTTCCTTTTCATTTCAGGTCTTAAAGTGGAAAGTTAAGAAGTTTTAGACCACGAAAGTACAACAGTCGATGTTTTGATGTTATGATACTTCATATGCCGAAGGCTGTCTTCAATCATTGATGATAAACTTCAGCTGCTGGCTTATAGCAGTGTTATTTACTACATCTGGCCTTCATTGACTTCTGCTTTTATCTTGATTTACAGATGAGTACAGGCTGATGGAAAAGAGGAAACGTACAGAGGGAATGTTCCAGAATCTCAAGCTTGGTCCCATTATGTCAAGTTAGTGCACTGATTTTATTTTTTAATCTTTGTTTGAAATATCGTACAGAGTTGTACAGTGTATGTGGTACAGTCGGTAAATTCTCAGGCTGGCTGCCATGTGACGCTGCTGTGCTGCATCCACTGACGGCTTACAGCAATGCCACCCAGAGGCCAGTGTTAGAACTTACAGACTGCGCCACTAGTGAAATACTGTTCTCAGTGGCGCCAGAGCAGGATCACTTTAAGCGCTCTTAGAATGTGCATTTACTTACATTGGTTTACAGCTGGTGGATGTCGTTCCCACTGCTGACATAGTTTAAACAAACCTTCTTTGCAATTGCCTGGCAAGAGTGTTGTTTGCTTCTTTTCTCATCACAGTGTGGTTTGGGAAGGAAATCTGAGCCTAACCCAGATGCAATTTAACAGAACCTGACTCAAGCCCAAAAATGTTGTTCACTTCCCATTTCTGACCCTTTACAAATTTAGTCACTGACTGAATGCAGAGTTGACATTATTGCAGAAACTTTTCAGTGAAATTGGACAAAGTGTAGTTGCTAACACCCCACACTTCTAACAGGTCCCACCGGGTCCTGTTGGCTTTATATCCGATATAGTAACATGCTGTTTTTCCATTTGGCTCGAAGCCACATAGGGCAAGAAAAGAAGCAGAGACTTAAAACCAGTAAATGTATATATAGTAATATACAGAATGGCAATGCGATATTTATTTGGGTCTTTTTTTTGTAGCAGGTTCTACTACTGGAGAGAGGCGACCCTTCACCACTGCCAAGAGAACAGTTACCGTCTCCAAACCTTCCACTGTCATGGTGCCACCAGGTAAGAATACCTGTTTAATGCTGTTTGTGTTACCTGAACTTCCTGTGGAATTCTCACTTGTACATCTGCAGAAATCAAGTTTGTTTGTTTTGCTTCTCATTCATAATTGTTTAGGCCCATATGTTGTAGAACAATTTATGGATTTACTAATCTTGATATTTGACAGTGCTATAAAATCACTATGTGCTGTTTTAAATTCTGCAGTATTAATGTGATGACTAGCACAGTCCAAAACTTGTATAAAGACGGACATCGCTGACTCACTACATTGGTAGTCGTTACTTGTTGGACAAACATCTCGCGTGAACCGGAATGACACAAAATACACACCTTTTCCTGTGCTCGGGCTCTAGTTGGATCCTGCTATTAATGTCATGTGTTGAGAAACTTCTCACTTGTCTGCTAGCATTGTATACACTGTTGTAATAGTATATTAAGAACTCTGTCTTAAATCATTGCAGTTTGTTTTCTTATGTACCATTTTTGTTGTGAATATTTGGAGAGTGGTAGCTTATTTCGCTGGAAATGCAAAGGCACAAAGAAGACAAAAACAGGAAAATGACACAATGGAAATTGGAGCGAAGTTGGCTAATTTCCTCTTATGAGCAAGCTAAAAAGCAAAATATTTCCAGTTTCCCTGACTGTTTCTCCGTTTTAAAAGGCACTATATGGAACACTTGGCAGATTCATCAGTGTATATATGGCTTCACTTTTTTTGCACTATAACATTGGCTAGAAATTATCAAAAAGCTGTTTCAGCAATGGAGTAAGAACACTTTTAAATGAAATTAACGTTCTCTATGAAGTGAGATACCTGCCAGCTGTACAATCATGAAAACTGAGAGTCTGAGGCTGCTTTTTCTCCTGCAGTGAATGCTGTGGTGCCCATGGTGTCCAACTCCCAAATCAAGCCTGAGCAGATCTTCGGTCCACAGCCAGGCCAGTTATTCTCCCAGCCAAAGCCGGTGGCGACCACCAGCAACACCTGGTTTCAGCCTCAACCCAAAGCCACTGCAGCCACCAACTTCCCTCCTACTGTCTCTGCTCCCTCACAGTCCCAAGACTACTCCACTGTTAACCTGTCTGACCTCTACGGCTACAATTTCTCCCCCTTCCCTGCCGCAAAGGAGCAGGGAGCAAAGGCTGACAACCGTTTTGGAAGCAGCACTGCAAGCGTAGTGCCCACAGAGGCTCCTCCTGCAGCAGAGTCCTCTAACACTTCCACTCTCTTGGAGGCACAACTAAGAGCGGAGCCCACTTTGTGTGACGTGGAGCTACATGATTTCCATAGCTTCTCCGAGGTGCACACGTCCGGCACGCTAGACAGCATCAACACAGAGGACTTTCAGGCGCTGTTGGGTCAGACCGGGGACAGCGCTGGCACAGTACCTGGATTGGGACCCTCTACCTCGACCCACAATGCCCCTGACTTGTCTGCTGACCAAACGAGCAGCAGCACATGGATGACCTACCCCAACAGCATCATTAATCTGCTGCAGAATGAAGGAATAATGGACAATGTGCCAGCTCCCAGTTTCTCAGCGCTCGAGGACTTGGATGAGTTTGGATCCCTGGACGAAGACCGTCTCATGTCCATTTTTAACAGCACCAACCAAGCTGGCTTCATGCCTGGACACCCCACTTAAGATGACTTATAGAACTGACCCCCAAAGAACAAGGCAGCACTCCTCTCCAGCTGCTGGGAAGACTTGCAAATGTGTGTTTGCAGACAGTCAAAGGTGTAATGAGGGTTGTGCTACTGACAGGATGTTTTCTTTCTCTTAGTGAGCACACATGTGTTAAGCACCCTGGTTAGACATCTGTGTTAAATACACAGGTAGAGAAATATATATAAAAAAAAAAAAAAAGGTTATTAGCTTATATTTACAGGTCATAAATACTTTTTCTACTTTATGGCTCCCTTTAATTACAAAAAATATACACACACATTCTTCATTGGTAGAATTCCAATACGTTTACGCTGCAGGTCTTAATACCCAGTTTATCCCCCCCTCCCACTCCTTTTTGGCCCAACTGTTAATGTTAAATTTTGACCCATATTGAAGACTTGTGCAAACTTAATGTTGAAAGACCTGTATGTACATAAAAACAGCAGCTGACCTGGATGCCTTTACTGAAATAGCATGAATGGAATCAAGTGAACTATCCAAGTCTCTTTAGAGGTACCCCTTGCATTGTTTGAATATTAATATCCAAATGATGGATAGTTATTTTTTACTCCATGTCATTTACCTGACATCTTTCTCCAAAGCAACTGACAGTGATTTCCCATTGATACTGTAGGGCATTTTACTGGAAAACTTCCGGGTGAGTACCTTGCTCAAAGGTGCTATAGCAGGTGCAGATTCACACCAGCATCCTTCAGACTAGAAAGTGCTGAACGCTATGCTATGTGCTGCTGACAGGAATGTGCCGTTTGAGTGCTTTACAGTAACCTGATCAGGGTCTTTGCTAAAAGCATTGTAGAGCTCTGCTGATCACACAGTACAGTTTTACTGAGCATTTTGTAGTTTTTGTCTCTGTCCAGATTAATATGAACCCCTGTATGTCCTGTTTTGTTAGAGATTATCTCTTACTTATGTTTGATTGATTACTGATTATATTGATTTAATGTGTCCAGTGATTCAAACCACATAAAATCAAACATGCTGGTGGAGCTTTGGGGGCTTTTTCGGTCTTGTGAAGCCCAATTTGCGTTGGTCTGATTGTTAGTGGTGTACCATAGCACTGTTTAATCTTTTTACTGAAACATGAGCAGAACTGAACAAATTACCATTGATCCTCATTTGGATAAAGTGATTCCTGAATTTTTGAGATTGGCCAAGACCAATTATATTGATGTAACAGCTGTATAATTGGGGGGAGTGACTGCATTGCTGGTCCTTCTATTACAGGCATTTCTGGAATAAAACAAGTTCAGGTTAACCAAATTTTAAAGGTGATGCATTGAAATGATTCCTTCGTGTTGTTCCAGTACTTTGTTTAAAATTTGAACCTTGTGTTTCATTCAATAAAACATGATTAGATCTGCAACCGAAACAGCACACACAATACCCAAGGACCATGGTGGTTGACCAGTAAAGGATTTTATACAGCATTATAAAATACCTACAGGTTTGAAAACAGATCTGATGTTCAAATACTATGTATATTTAAAATCTGGAGAAAAATTATTAGCTGATTTTTTGCATTGATGTAAACGCAGCAGAAATACACACCTGATAGCCTGTTTCAGACACATTTGTGGTAGGCTGATGTTGGGCTCCTCAGTCTTGTATGATATGTAATACACTGGATCATTCAGTTGCCTTGGTTTATTCACATTTATAGATACAGTAATTACAAACTGATCAGTGATGAACTGGCTGAATTTCATAGTTATGTAAATGGGAAATCTGTGATGCAGCACCTGTTTGAACAGGAGTACATTGTTCAGTTTGTCACTGACTGGATTTTCTTGTTTGCGTGGTCCTAACTTGAGTTGTGTGGATACACTTCAAAATATACTGTCTTGTCTTTTCAGGGCACCTAAACTAATTATGAAGCTCTATAATGTAAAATATACATGGACTTCAAATAATTGGATATTGGGTTGTTCAAGGTTCTCCGACTTCAGTACACTGTCAGTATGTGACAGTTGGATGTAGACAACATTGCAGCCATGTCTGTAGATTTAAAGGATTTTTCTGTAAGCTGGAGAGTAGTTTATTTTCAAGAATGATGTGTAAATAAATTCTTTCATCTGAATTTCATACTTCATATGTATTTTTTAAATATTGGAATCATCTTTTTTTTTTTAATCAGTAGTGTAAATCTGTAGTGAGGATAGGGTAGCTAGACATACTGTGGAAGACTTGCAGTAACCTTTACCATATTTTACCCGAAACATTTAATCTGTCACATTTATTGTGGCCTGAGGAGGCAGCAAAGTAACTGTAAAATGCATATCACACTGTATACATGTAATCTGATACAAGTAACATGTCTTCATTTCATTGTCCAGCATAACAGGTGACATTTTTCTGGATTGGTATGACTAGTGTCACATGCTTTGTTGTTTCCTGCTTTGTTGGTAAACTGCAAGTGAAGTTGATCTGTTCATCAAATAACTATGTGACTGTTCACATTCTGTACTGGCTCTAAATGTATTCAAGTTACTCTTAGCAGGTCTTAATTAAAAGCATTATGCTACTAATACTATTCATAAATGTCACATTTGTAGTTTGTAACAGCACTTTCCACAACTACCTTATTTGACAAGCAAGATGTGTACATACATTCCTCATTTCTCAGATTTTAGATGGTTGAAGTGATTTACTTTGTTCTGCTAGAATCAGTGTGATGAAACTACTACAGTAGCTACAGTTTGCTGAATTTATTCAATACAATGTTTAATAATCTCAAATACAAGTTCTCGATATTGCGCTTAAAATGCTCTGTAATGGCTTATTTTCATTTCTTAGTTTTTGTGCATATTCTTTGAATCAGCTCACAGCTATGGAGTTAAAAGTGAGATTAAAGTATGTGTGTTAAATGTAAACCTAGTTTTCAGTTTTATTGCTTTTGAGAGTTATAGTTAATGCATTGCCAGGTTCTTTTCTCTGCCAATGCTGAACAACAACCATATATCATGAACTCACTAGCAAATACAAAACGCATATGTGGCTCATATACATTTGCATGGATTTAAGTCTGCTGTGTCGCTCTCAATGAGACATGACATTTGCACAAGATGCTTTGTCATTTTATGTTTCTGGCATTAACTTAAGGGTTACTTAATGTTGACTACTGTGACGTATCTTTCCCTGCTTAAAAGCAGCATTTCTGCAGTTACTGGCAGGAGTTTCACAGAATTAAACTACATTGTACCACATCCTTCTTTGAAGTTTTCTGTCACCACTGCATTAATTGACGACACCGGTAACGAAAGCTTTTATACCTGGGACTGCGTTCGTCTATCATGACACCGTTTCTTAAAAGCGGCATGTTTTCCGGTTTTCCAGAGTTGCAGAAAGATCGTCATTTTTCACAGTTTACAAATCAGCGTCCAGAAAACCACTGTCTCACTTCTGCGGGAGTTCCCGAGAGCGAACAAGGCCAAACGGCACATCAGTTGCTTACGGTATTAGGCATTTTCCAGCAGCGACACACTGCGCGAGACACGGCCGAACGGGGCTTGGTGCCGCGGCCGATGAGCTCCATCAAGAGCCCACATCTCCTCTTCGCACCACACGCGCGAGTCGGGGGTAGAGGAGGGGTGGGTCAAACCTGAAGAGACGGCGCCAGAGCCGGAGCCAGAGAGGGGTGTATGGGACAGGCCCGCAGGCTCAGAGGTCAGAGAGGTCATGCATGGCTCCTCACAGTTGATGGCCACTCAAAACCAACGGAAGAGAAAAAACAACAAATAGAGAAAATGATGAGAAAAAGGGGCAGAGTGTTGGCGCAGCCATCTCTGCGTTTGAGAAGTGGTAAATAGATTATACTTAACGGAGATAACAGAGTATACGCTCACACCATCGGTTTGCTTAAAACCGGAAGGGGAGAACATTTATTTACATACTTGCTTCATCAGAACACATCACGTACAACAAAGGTCATGTGATCGATACTTCACCAACATGAGAGCACACTGAATAGAATCTCCAACACAGAGAGACTCTGGACAAGCTGGGATTTAAATGAGTCCAGCAGTTGCCATATTGATGATATTCTGCACTTTGAATGACATTTTATCGATGTTTAAAAAAAAAAAAAAAAAAAAGCACAGGAACTAGTGTCTGAACATGATCATCATGTGTGGTGAAAAGGAGTGATAACAAAGCCTAGTTTGTGACACAGCAATTCTTTCTTTTCCCTTCATTCAAGAAGTGGCTCTGGCAGCGACAGAATGATCTGGCGAATCCTTCAAATTAAAATTTTGTCCAGTGCATTAGACGCGTATTGATCGCTTTTAGTGAATATTTACATATTAGGTACAACTACCACAGAATGATATTTAATTAATTCAGTTTTAGTCGAGCTGCTCAGCTGGACGTGTGAAAGAAAAGCGGTGTAACTTACAGTGTTACTACTAGTGCATCGACCGATACTGGCGGGAGGAGCAGCTACAGTCTGTAAAGCACCGCCGGTCGGTTCACACGACTCACCGGGTTACACAAACGTGTTTCAAAATGTTAAGGCGGGAAAAAAAAAAAACGTTAAATTTTTCTCGAGATGGATGGGATGAGCAGCGTACTTTGAGTTTACTTGGGGACTACTGTGTTCGTCATACGCAACATACACTCATTTTCCTTTGCGCCTAGTTTGTTCATCACGCCGTGTGCGTCATAACGTCATCATATCGCGTCCACGTTTGAGTTCGGCTGAAGGAGTTTAGCGGCGTCCCGTCACTGTATTGCGCCACGTAGCTCGACTTGACCCAGAGCTTTATGAAGGCTACAGGTTCCAGTCACGACGAAGCTCTAGGGACACGAACTCTGCCACCAACTCCACATTTTACATTTCTCAGGCACTCCAGAGGGCGTTTACAGACGCCGCTAAACTCCTTCAGCCGAACTCAAACGTGGACTCGACATGATGACGTTATGACGCACGCGGCGTGATGAACAAACTAGGCGCAAAACTTTATTTAAAAGCGTATTAGAAACAGACATACTGTACCGTAAAGCACGTAACATTAACGCACATATATAGTGAATTCAATCAATTCAATTTATTTTTATAGAGCTCTTCTCACGCAGTGGCACAGAGCGCTTTAACACACAGGCATCGCCTTATGATAAGGCAAGAAAACCAAATACATCAGATAAGAAACAAAGACAGCCGACTAATGACTACGATAATATAGTACAGTTATAAGTATGCTGGCCACGAGGAAAGGAACAAAAAGCCCCAACTGAAAGCTGGGGAGAAAAAAACCTCTTGGGGTCCAAGGGCCAGTGGTTGCCCCCTCCTGGCATTCTAGATTAGTAGTAATATATAAAACATTTAAAAGCCTCATATATATATATTTCTTATGTTTGTTACACATGCTAAAGTTTACCCTTGCTTGCTCAGCGAAAGCTTTCAAATTCAAACATAATAAATTAACATCTTAGTTGTTAAACAGGTTTTTAGACCGAAATACAGCGGAGAAAAAGATTGTAGCTCAAACTTTCCGAAAGAAAACGCAAACAGTCCACCGGAGAAAGTCAGTTGACTTTGATTTTGTTTTTCTTGTGTTAAAAATCACAAACTCGACTTACTGGTTTGAACGAGACGGAAGGCGCTGCCTTTCTTAGACATCCTGTGTGGACGTCGGAGGTGCGGAGCGCCGCCCAGTATCGGCACCGGCCTCTACGTATTTCCCTATTAGCGAAGTTCGCAGCAGCAGCAGCGCGAGTAGACGAGCCGAGTGGAGCCGAGCGGAACCGGCGCGCAGCGGGACCCTGCGGAACTCCCGGAACTTCCCGAGAGGAGGCGCTGCTACCTGCACAGGGACTAAGTAACAAGGGGAAGGGACACAATAATAAGAGACGGTATTTGTGGGAGTTTTAATTTTTTTTATTTTTAGAAGATGCCCAGTAAAAAAAAGAAATACAACGCTCGGTTTCCACCGGTGAGTGGCAGAATGTTACACTTTAAAACTCTTGGGCTGAGTTAATGTCTGTATTGGCTGGACTCGTTCGTTTACCCACCGGGGCCTAGTTGACTTCGTAAGCCACGGTCTCGATTTAATGGGTTCGCCGGACGCGTGAAGTAATTTATCGGCTCTGTTTGAAAGATATGGCGGCCCGGGCTGTATGTTCGTTATACCGATTTTGTGTTGTAAATGACTGTGTGTGAGAATTGGGTCTCTTGCAGCATGCCACGATATCATGTAAAACAATTAAATAATGGTGCAATTAATTGAATTATACAAGTTACTTGATGCGTGAAATAATAATCATGTGTGAGGATATCGATGTCGGTATGCAGCCAGCAGTGTGTTACGCGGCAAAGCCTTCACTTATTTCGAAGATATTACGATGCTCTCACTCCGATATCGTTTTCATAACGTGTGTTGTGCAGCTGAATACACATCTGCTGTTCTAAAGTTGTCAGCAGCACTCGATCCACTTGTTTCCATGTGCCCCAGGCGAGGATAAAGAAGATCATGCAGACGGATGAGGAAATTGGCAAAGTGGCGGCTGCGGTTCCAGTCATCATCTGTATCCTTACAGCTCCAGTCCTCCGTCTCCCGATTTCTCCTCTACACTACAGTCACAGTGTGTGTGCCTCATAAAGTAGAGTCCTGTGTGTATGTTGTGAGTGTGTGTGCTGGATGTACAGGGTTTACGTGATCCGCACATGTTTGACTGAATGTATGTAAACAACAGTTGTCACGGCCATGTGTAAACAACCCGAAAGCTCAGTCGGACCTGGGTTTTGAAATTTGCCTGTTTCACCCTCAGTCAGTGTGTACAGCATCAAGTTTGTAATTTTACTGGGTCTGTTTGAGGCGTACCTAAATAATGACATTGCAGATGATGGTTTATGTGTTAAATCAGTTACATTGTGGTTCATTTTTTCTTTTTTATTTCTTCTTTTTTGAGAAAGACTGAAATTGCCATGATCTTGGATTCGGTGTAGAAACTATTTGCAATTCTTGGCTCTGTCTTCCTTGATTGAACTTTAGCACGGGCGCTAGAACTCTTTCTGGAATCTCTTCTGACAAAAGCCTGCCAAGTCACACAGTCACGGAATGCAAAAACCATGACAACGTCACATCTGTAAGACTTACTGCTCCGTGTTTCTTTAATTTTTGGTAACATGTTGCATACATGTTGATTAGCTGAAGTGGAAAGAAGCTCTTGGTCCTTTTGCAACCTTTTTCCACACATTACCTCTAGGTCTGCTGTGTGTAACATGAAATGCATTATAGCATTTTCTCACATTAAATCGCTGTACCTGCTTTCTTTTCAGAAAGCATTGCATTGAGTTGGAGCAACAGTTTGACTTTCTGAAGGACCTGGTGGCAGCTGTGCCAGACATGCAGGGTGATTCTGAGGACAACCACACAGAAGGAGGGGAGAAGGTGTCTCGCCGGTAAGGAGAGGACTGTAGAGTGTAGGTGGCAAAAGTGTTGCATTCCAGAACATTCTAGAAATATCGGAAGATTTATTTAAAAAACAGTTTTTAAATGTGTTTCTTTGTTTAACTGCTTCAGTATTACTAATTTTTTCAGTGGGAAGGCAAGGTTTGTTACTCATATGCCACATTTGAGTTGTCCCTGTTTTGCGGTCAGCATCGTGTCTGTCACACATTTATATTCCTTTTATCTCTTTTTCTTGGACAGAGGACGAAAGCCTGGATCAGGCCGCAAGAATGGGGGTGCCAGCACTAAAGGAAAAGATAAGAAGCAGTCAGGGACTGAGTCGGAACAGGAGGTTTGGCTTCACCTGCATACCACATAGACCATACATCCTCCACAAACAGCGCCGACAATCGAAACGTGACCATTGAGTAATTAATCATTATTTGAACTAATGGTCCATGTCTCCCGAAGTGTTCGTTTACTGAGTAGCACCAATCAAATATCAGCGTGGAGAAAGAAAACGAGATTTAGCGGGAAAGCAACCGAAATGTTAACTGATGAAGGGAGCTTTTCCATGTACAGTTTCCTCATTCTTGCAATACCGTTGCGATGTAGGAGGACTCAGAAGACAGTGAGACAGAAGGTGAGGAGGAGGATGGCTCTCGGTCAAGCTCAAACATGCAGGCTGCTACCCGATTCCAAGGGTAAGTTGCTGTGTGCCTTTTTTAAACTTTTTTCCTGCTGTCATTTGTTTCCTTCGACTGAGCCAGATGTGTGCGTTTCTGCTTGTCACAGCGTCAGTGTGCCCTCGCCATACGTCCACATGGGTGCAACACAGGGAGGCCTGGGAACACCACTGAGTTTTGTCCCAGCACCCTCACTGCTGGGCTCAGCACCCCCTCCACCTGCCTGCCTGTCTGGTGACAATGATGAAGATGATGAAGATTATGACTCCTAGCTCCACCCACTTTTTAACTTTCTACTTTTTGTTTTATTTTATTAGGTTTGGGGTCGGGGAAGAGACTCAGTCTTGGCCCTCGCTGAGGGAAAACCTATTACTCAAATAGAAAGCGTTGACACCAGCGCCAAAGAAGGATACCAGTTTGTATATTATGTGTTTTACCGTTCTCCTTTTTTATTGTGGAGAAAATGTCTTTCTTTTTTTATTGACAAACTTACTCCTTTTGGGTGCCCCATTTTTTTCCACAGAAATAGTAAACATTGTTTTAAATGGGCTCCAAAGATAGCACAGTTATGTCAGGTGCCCCTTGTAGAATGCCGTTAGCTTTTCCCTGTATGTTTCCTCACTAGTCCTCCATTCAGATCAAGAATGAAAACTACACTCCAGTTGTTCTCCATCATAGGCAATATTTAATTATTTCTGAAATTACCATTTATCTCAAGGGTATGGAAATGCATGTCAGCATTTTCAAATCTTTGAGCTTGCAAGCTTGAGTTAATTGCAGTTATTTTAATAGACAAGAGCACAAATAATTTTTGAGTTGGTGAATGGTGTTTAACAGTTCTTTCTTTTTAGTGATTTGCAAAGATTAGAGAACAACAGTGGTGCAAGTAAAGGCCCGTTTATCCCCCTGGTTTGGAATATTAGAAAAAGATTATTACTGTAAAGTTCAAGTGACATGAAAGTGAATGGATGGGGAGGAGGGTACTTTCAGCAGCTCTTTCACTTTTTCTGGTTCTGTAGAGTTTGCAAAGGAAGAGGGGATGGGGGAGTTTTTAATTGTCGATTGTAAGCGCTTTATACTGTCGTTTCAAAGGTTCCCTTTTATTTAATTTTAGTAACGTAACATTTCACACAATACTACCAGTAAAGTTTATATTTTATTTTGGACTTGTAGTGAGGATCTGAGGACTTCAGTCTTTTTCATGGAAGATGTATTATCAGTGCAATGTGTTTAAAAATACACAGTATTTTCCCTCAACCTGTTTTTTTTGCATCTTAATGTCCCCAAACATGCCCATAATCTTCATAAGTCCAATTAGGTTACATAGGATAGGTCAGCTGTCTTTTGTGTAATTTCAGGTATCTTTATATACTCAGATAATACTTTTATAAGCTTGATAGAATCGCAAATCCACTCATTTAATTTACACAAAATCACAGAATAAGACCTTGAACACTTACCATCATAAATCCCATTAATTGGCTCTCATATCAATAATGTTACATTACAACTCCTGACCCAAGGCAAAATGGCAGTACTGATGCTGCAATACTGAAATCTGACTTGAAACTAAAGTGTTTTCTTTAGTATAATGACTTATGTTCTCATAGTGTAAATGTCTCCTCCTTGATAGCTACTGCTGGCCCTTTGTCATTTGGGACATGGACAACACTTTATCTGGGCTTAAATAAAGTATAATGAAATGTTACCCCTGTATTTCTTTCTGCTCAGCATTTACTGAGGAATCACTGAAACTTCGCAGGGTTACATTCAAATTTTTGGTCTGCCTCAAAAGGCAATCTAATGCAAGAAATCCGTTTTATTTGACTTTATTTTAAAGTAATTGAGTTTTGCATTTGATTGAAGGAGGCCAAAATGTGAATGGATCTTTCATTTTTGAAACTCTGTTCATTTAGTTCCCCACAACATAGTTTTTTCCTTTTAAAATGTTTTAAAGTATCCGATAAAAACGTTGATCAGAAATGAAGGTCAGTGTTGGGGAAAAGCCCATTTTGTGTCCCATCTCAGTGTTTGAAAGACAAATTTGATCTATGTAAAAATTTTTAACATTTTCTTTTTATTTTGTATGAGTGAAATAAAATTAAGGTTTCAATAGTCTTTTTATTCTTTATTCTGTTTGCACAAAATCCACTTCTTTTACAATTTTCTATGTAATTACTAGACTGTTATAGTTTGTGCATGTTGACTGAAAGGGAAAAAAAAATAGCTTTTCAGTATTGCTACAAATTACTGCTTTGTTGATTCCTACAAAGTGATTTACTCCACTGGCTGATTACAGCCATAATATTAGACTGAAGTATACAATGGCTATCAAACAAAGATTTGGTCTGGTCAGAAATAAACTAGTTCATAGAAAATCCCCTCATTTCATTTAGTGCTGGTAAATTTCCTCCTAGTACAAAACTACATATCACCCATAGGGTCATTCATCATAGCTCTGTCACCATTAGCTGAAACGGCTTCCTCATTATTGCAGGAATGCTGGTGGTTTTCCTCCATTGCGGTTCATAACGCTCTAAATTTTAAAACTGCCCAACATTCATTTGAATTACGGTGGTGCAGCGAGTAGCGCTTGTCTCTCGTTGCCTCCATGGTGCAAGAGGACTTGGGTTTGTTCCCTGCTCACTTCGTGTGAACTTCAATCCTTTAACAGGACAACACCTGTCCAGCTAATTTATGGTCCTGCATTCAGTCAGTAAGCTCACAAGTTACAAGAAGTGAGTAGTCAAAAAGAATACTCGAGTACTAATACTTTCAGGAGAGTCCTGACACCGCTCCTGAAGTTTGCGGACGACACCACAGTTTTCGGCCTCATCCAGGACAGTGACGAGTCTTGTGTTATGAGGGAGGTTGAACGGCTGGCTGGCTGGCTGTCTGGTGCAGTCAAAACAACCTGGAGCTGAACACGCTCAAAACAGTGGAGATGACTGTGGACTTGAGGAGGAACCCCCTGCGCTTCCTCCCTCACCATTCTCAACAGCGCTGTGTCAGCTGGGGAGTCCTTCGGGTTCCTGGGTCCTCCAGTCTCCCAGGTTGTAAAGTGGGACACCTATATCGACTCCATCGTGAGAAAACTAAGCCCAACAGCGGATGCACTTCCTTCGCTAACTGAAGAAGTTCAACCTGCCACGGGAACTGCTGATCTGGTTATACTCGGCTGTCGTTGAGTCTGTCCCGCGCACGGCTATAGTATAACTGTCTGCTTTGGCTCGGCTACCGAATGGGACAGAAACAGGCTACGAAGGAGAGTCGAGACGGCTGAGAGGATCATCGGCGCCCCCCTGCCGACCCTTCAGGTCCTGTACGAGTCCAGAATGAGGAAGCGGGCGAGCAAAATCGTCACCGGTCCCACGGCACGCACCCCGGGCACAAACTCTTTACCCTTCTCCCCCCAGGCAGGTGTTGCAGAGCACTGTGCACCTGAACGACCAGATACAAGAACAGTCTTTTCCCTTTACGCATCACCCTCATGAACGGTTAACTCTCCCCTATAGGTCTCCTGTCAGTGTAACATTATCCAACCACTTTTGGTAATTGGATTCTTACGTACTTTTTTTTGTATTTATACTACTACTATTTATACTCTGGTGTTTGTGTACTCTAAATACGTGATTTATTCTGTAATTCTGTGTCAGCTGTTTGTAAATAGTAATACTGGAGGCACCTAGAAACACAGCTAATTCCTCCTAAAATCCTTGAGGCTTGTGTGCCTCAGCACGACTGGTTGGCCAATAAAACTCATTCTGATGATTCTGAAACAGTCAGGAAAACTAGTACTAGTAGAAGTCAAGGTCAATGTTCTTATCGACGATGTTCTGTGCTACTACTAGTCACGTTAACAAGTTAAAAGCTTCTAATTAGAGAATTTTTAACTCGTGTAAAAATATTTGTCTTTTTCTTTTTAAACCAAGCGCTTGACAATATACTAACTACTTTTTACCTCAGACAAGAAGCTGCCTGGACTTGGAGAAGCGGGAAAAAAATGCACTTTAGTTTTCTAAATAGTGTATGTAGTTTAGAACGTGGAAGGAAGGAACCTCCCCACACAGACCAAGCCCGATGTGAACCCACATCCGATCCGACCGGAATAAAACGGCGCTGGGAAAACGCTCACACTTTTTTTTATGAAACAATTAAACTCTCACGCTTCCTTCTTCGACTTAACGCGAGTCACGCGACGCGTCTCACCGAAAGCCCGCCGGTGCGAGTTAATGAGAGAGCTGGCGGGGTGCAATCCCGGCATGCAGCGCGGCCTTTGCGCACCTTGGGGGGTTCTGAGGCGGAGGCGCGCGAGTGTGCGTTTCTGACATAAAACCGCAAAAATGTCGCTTGAAATGAGTTTAAAAAGACCTCTTATTTTTGCTGCGTGTTAATGAAGCCTTCCGCAGCAGGTCACGCGTGTAATAATGCGACAACAGTGATGAGAAATAAAGAATGGTACATTGATGATAAACAACGTGTGATGAAAAAGTGCGGATAAAAAAAGGAGCCAGAGTAGAGAGAGAGAGAGAACATTCCAGTTTGGGTCACTCAATAGTTTAATTATGTTTGTCCAGTCAATGTAACATTAGTGTGAAGCTCGGGGAGGGCAACACACACGCACACACACTTGGTGTTTGCAATGGGATACACTGCAGGGCTGCTGCTTCGGACGGCCTGTCTGCTGAGCTCTGTCCTTGAACATGGTAAGTCAGTGTGAGTGAGGATATCCCTAAAAAAGCTGGTCCTTCGTCACTACTACATTTCTTACTGTGTTAGTCAGTCGAAATACCTCCATGCATTTACGTTTATTCATTGAGCTGATGCTTTTCTTCAAGTGGATAACAGTGTTAAGATACTTACAGTTATTTACCTGCCTGGTTGTACACCTGAGTAATTTTACTGGAGCAATTTAGGGTAAGTACCTTACTCAAGGATACTACAGCTGGAGTTGGGATTTGAACTAAGAACATCGAGATTTGAAGGCAGCAGAGCGACCCTCTACGCTGCCAGCTGCCTTTTGGCTGTTGGGGTAAAATGATATGAAAGAGTCAACAGATTGTCTGAAAACTATTTTGAAATTTCCATATTATGATAATGATGTGAGTCATTAAAGGTGAGTATTTTTAGTCACTTTGCCTTGCACCGGTGAGCTAAATTTTCTGAAGCACTTATTTCATTTATGCTTTTAATTTTCGATGTGGAAAAAAATGAGATCCTGGCCTTTTGTTTAGAATTGTACAGACAACCATTTTCACTTGCATATTTTGTCAGGAGGGTGATGATTTATACTGTTTAAAAATAGGACATTCACTTAAATGAGTAAAGTGTTCTGCAGAAAGTGTAATGGAACATACAGCATAATGTCAGCCATAAGGTCAAATTTGATTTACTGGGAGCTGAGGGCATAAATCACACGTACAACACAACTGTTAACGGAACTCTACTGACACAGGTCACATTTATATATTATGTGCTAAAGAATAACTCTTATATTGCCTTAACTGAAATGCTTTACTCCAGTTTGGTAAGCACCTTGCTGGAAATATCATCTTTAATCTTGAATGTCTGGCATTTATGTTAATAGGGACTTTTAAGAATGTTTCTTGCATGCTGGTTATTAAATGAAAGCTCTCCAGGATCTGTCTTCATGGAGTACTTTCAGTGTTAGCCTATTGTTTCCTGTGTTTGGACTCAGTGGTGCTGTCATGTGTAAATAACAACTGGCAACAGTGCCACTTTCCCACACGCTCATGAAGAGCCCAAGGATGGCAAGGCCGATGGAGGAGGGGTGAGGGGGCACAGTCTTTAATGCAATGCATAATAAGAGAGCAAGAGAGGAGAAAAGAAACAGCAATCACATTTATATTTTTAAGTTGGGCACAATGTAATATAATTACTAGTATAACTCCTTGAACAGATAGACTAAGTTACATAAAACTGATAAATTAATTCAAAGCGGTCTTCTAGGAAGGTTTTAAAATTCATTTGTTTTGGTACAGGTAGCCTGTGTGGACCTCACATAGACATCAGTGTAAATATTTTTCTCTTTTCTGAGATGTGGAATACTAAGAAGCTTTATTTGGATGTTCGCTGTCCGTAGCTATTCGTCACATCCTGAAAACATCTAAGCGAGGCCAAAGATACTGAGAATAGTTTGAATTTAAGTGGAGAGATGCCATGATCCCATATCTCTGGTATCCAGCAGGGACACTGAGGGTGACAATGAGGACCCACAGCCTGGAGGTGGTTCAAGGGGATGCGGTGATACTGCCATGCTCCTTCTTCACTATGAGCCCACTGTCTCGCCTTAACATAGTTTGGACTCTGACCCCTTTCTCTGATCCCAGGTCTCCAAAACAGGTTGGTCCCGTGTATCCATGCTCTGAACTGATTTCAACCCAGAAGAACATCTTATTAGCTGTGATGTCAAATTGTGCTTAAGGGTGTGAGCTTTTACCTCTGGTGACACAATATATTAGCATTTCTACAAACTGCAAGCCAGGCTATATTGGCTGGTTGCCACACAGTGGTGTCTTTGGGTATTCTTGAAATGGTACTAATGACTTTCTCCCAACTTTTGTGGAGCAGCTCGTGATCCACTGCACAGTGTTGCCTGGATAGTAATTTGAGGAGTATGTCTCAGTTTTTCTATTTCCTAGCATCAGGTACTGCTGACAGAGTAATGTTCAGTCAAGTTCAAGAAGGGATTTGAACATTTGGTACATTGTAATAAAGCAGATGCTCGGCACAGCTATCAGTCTCCTCAGACATACAAATTTAATTTGTAGATGAATGTAATAAGGGAAAGAGAAAAGCCAGAAATAATACGAGTTCAATATTTGTTTTGTAGGTCATAGCCTATGATCATGGGCAGGTGATTGAGGATCCTGCTCTGATCGGGCGGGTTGGTTTTGTGGATGTGCCGTGGAGGGCAGATGTTGTCCTGAACAACACCCGTGTTTCAGATGCTGGAACCTATCGATGTGTGGTGAGCAACCCCCCCGAGGCAGGGGATCCAGGCATTGGGCAGCTCAGCCTCAGTGTCCTTGGTAACTCTTCTGCCACCTTTGTTTACATTTTTGCTCCATTTCTTTTGGTGACTTTCTGATGTACTGTGTTGTATTTCCATGATGTTTTGCTCAAAGTGGCCAAAGGGTAATATGGATTGATTATACAGTGGAAGTGATCAGTACAAGAAAATTCTTAAAACAACTATTGCAATTAAGCTACTGTATTTAACCTGGTCTTGAAGTTTTCAAGAAAATGCTCATTACCTAATGATCACTCTCAAGCATTAGTGTATTTAACCTGCATTGTGTTAAGAAGATGTACTTTATTGTTTGATGCAAGTACTTCCTAATCAGTCAGGAGTATTTATGCCTTTGTCAGTGACTTCTGCATGTGGTTAAATTCCACTTAAATTCCTGTGATGCAACACAGTTTCTCCTTTTTCAGCACCTCCATCTCTGCCCATGTGTCTCTGGGATGGGGACACAGTTGTGGGCAGCAGTGTAACTCTCACCTGTGTTGTGGAGCAGTCAGTTCCTGTCCCAGAGATCCAGTGGAACAAACTTGAACCAGAACAAATCCCACTTCCGGTTAACATGCTTGGTAAGGCCTGGGACAGACCTTTTTGTGATTGCAAGTTGTGATACTTCAGCTTGATGCAGCTTTTAAATTTTTTGCATGGAAACAGCTTCAAATGCCTATTTTATTTTGCCTTTGTACTTCAGCTGGGCAGAAAGCTTTGTTGTGTTGGTTTCGTGTCCCTTTATAACAGTCTGAACTGATTTGCTGAACAACAAATACATTTAGCTGTCAGCTCTAATGATGAATATAAATTGAGGTGATGTCTTTTAAATATTCAAGCACCACTCTCTCTTTGCTGCAGGTGATCTTAAAGGGACAGTGTCTATCCATAACGTGTCTGCTCAAAATTCGGGCCTGTATCGCTGCTCTGTGTCCAACCACCTGGGGATTCAGAACTGCTACATCAGCCTGAATGTGTACAGTGGTAAGTGTGTTTTAGGATCATTCAGACATATTGGTGTATTTATTCATTGTCTGCCTGTACAATTGTATCACGTTACCAGCATCCGATCTGCACATTTTCAAAGATGCAAACATTTCCAAGTTAAGTTATTTTTCATTTGGCTTCACTGGCCTGTTTTCCAAAATGTATCTGTTCAAGTGAAAATGATCTGCAGTTCCACTCTCTGCCTGTAGGGACAGCAAAGTGCACTTAGAATACGAGCCTAAACAGTAGGGTGAGGAGGGAAGGGAACAGGGCAGCGTCACAGAGCACACACATTCAACGTATTTTTAATTATGTAATTTATTATCCCTCTTTCAGAGTTTTACAGAAACTACCCAGCAAGTAAACACAGGCATGTTTATTAAACTACTTTGGCAGGTAGCTTAAATTGAGGAATGACGATGATAACCCACTTGACTTGAAGCTTAAATTGACCATAAACTAAGTAGTGGTGAGTGGTTTACTTGGGTCCTCCTGAAGTTGATAATCATCTCTTTAGTCTTATCAACATTAAGCGATAGATTGTTGTCTGTACAGCATTCTGTGAGCTGGTTCACCTCCTCTTTGTACACTGACTCATCATTGTTACTGATGAGGCCCACCATAACTGTAGTGTCATCAGCAAACTTGCTGATGTGATTTGAACTGTACTTTGCAGCACAGTCATGAGTGAGCAAGGTAAACAGCAGTGGACTGAGCACACAGCCCTGATTGCATTGGTGGCTTCCTTTTTGTGATGTTTACTGTGAGAAACACAGTCAACATTTAAAGTGAAACAGTTCCTTGTTACATTTTTTCACATGATCATCCATTATATTGCAACTTGCCATGCTTTTACTCCACAGTTTGATTCTCGTGTGGCACCTAATGGAGGAACAGGGCACCATCTCTCACAACACAAGCACTTTAATATAAGGTTGAGGAGATTTTAAAGCAGACTTTAGTGTTGCTTCATGTTATGAAAGATTGTTAAAAAAAAAAGTTATCCAAATTATATAATGCATCACAACTGATGTTTCCAGTATACAGGAATAAGGAGACCCTGCACTGGGTTGTAAATTGAGGACAAGTGCATATGTATGTACATGTATACACCCATTCTTCACATAAGATTAATTGGTTCCATTAAATCATACTGTTGAATTACCATTATTTCCATCCATCCACCCAATTTGAAGAACAGCTTGTCCTGAGCAGGGCCACAGTGAGCCAGAGCCTATCCTGGAAGCACTGGGCACAAGGCTAGGGGGGTAAACCCTAAATGGGTGTATTGCAGGGTAACATTACCACTGTTGCATAGGAGAAAAAAATTTTGTTCCTTGATTAAAAAATATGTCACTTAAAATGTATTAAAATACAAGTTTGCTTGACAAGAACATCTGTATATTTTATATTTGTTTAAAAAAAAATTGCCTTCATACATTTGTTTTGAAGTATCATACCTAGTTATTAATCACATAATTGCTGTTTCTCTCCTTTTCCCCTGTGCTGGTCTTCAAAATAAGGTGTTTCCAAAATAGTTTTGAAAAGTTGTCTCCAACCTGAGCTACCATTCTGCAGGTTCTCTCAACTGAATTTAATACAGGCAGTCCCCAAATTACGAACAAATTCTGTGTCCTCAGTCTGTCTTTAAATTGGATTTTGACGTAAGTCAGAGTTAGGCATGGTGGGTATCTAACATCAGTTTGTCAACTGTTAATATAATCGTGTACCTTTTTATCCATAAAAAACATTACACACACTTCGGATACACTAAAACATCTTTAATATAACAATGCAGTAGTACTACGATGTAATGATGATGATAAATGTAACTACAGTATTTATAATAGAGAGACATAGAAAAAGATAAATGTTACTACTATCATGATGAACAGAGGAGGCTGGACCCAAGTGTAGGATCGTTCATTCAGACTCAAAGGACTAGACACGTTGTCGGGGATGGGCGAATGGTCGGTCGGTTGGCAAACTGAAGAGAGGTGAGAATCCGAAATCGTGGTCGAGGGGCAAGGTGGGCAGCCATTATCGAAGAGACGTGGAACGGGACTGGGGAACGATGACGGACAGGACTTGAAGAGCAGAGTGAGGTAGGTTTGAGAAGGGGGTGGACTTTAAAGTTCACTTTTCCATTGTTCTTTGGCATTTAATCTTTTGGTTTACTATTTCCACTTTATTTTCAGTCATGACCGTTCCCTTTTCTTGCATGCATATCCATCACTTGCATCACGTTTATGCTTTGGTGCCATGGCTAGGAGGGTAAAAACAAAAAAAAAAAATTAAACCAAATACAGTAACACACAAGACACTGTTAACAGGAAAAGTCTGTCCTACCTTGGGCTCATGCGCCCCACCCATGAGCTGACAAACCGCTGTAGACGCCCAATGTGATGCGCATTGCAAAGTAGTAGCGTTTTGTTATTACGAACCATTGTATATACAGTAACTTGAATTTTTAATAGGCTTAATTATGAAGTTTTCATTTGATTGTTACTTAAGGGTGACAAATCAACTTCCAGTCAGTAAGGGGATCATTCGTAACCGTGTTGTATGTAAGTCGGATGTTCGTAACTCAGGGACTGCCTGTAGTTCATATGTGCTATGATGAACATAGGAAGCTGTATTTCTAGTTATAGTCATGAACCATTGAATGCTTATATGGGAACAGTGAATTAATGGTGAATTTATATTTCCAAAATTTGGCTGAGCACTGCAAAATTTTTGGTAGGGAGCCATGCTGCTCTCTGTAAAGGACTACTTTCTTTTTATTTCCATTAGCTCTCAGTCCCTCCCCCGGAATCCTCCAGGGGGTGTTGTTATCCTTGTCCATGGCCTTCATACTGTTGGTTCTCCTTGTGCTGGTCCTTTGGCTCCACCGGTCTGGAAGGAAAAGGAAGTGGCAAGAGGGTGAGGAGGAAGAGTGTTATAACGAGATCAGGTATACACCCACTCTTCTCCGAAGGTCCTTTGTTTGATCCATCGCCCCCTCAGGAGTCACCCTCTAGAAAATTCACTGGTGAACCTGTTGCTTTTCATCGCTCGGTTAGTGATATGAACTGATTTACTCCGGTTGTTGGATTTTACAGTATCTTTCTGTATGGTTGTCCATTTAATCCATCATCTCAAACAGCAGTTGCCCTTAACTTCCCTGCTATAATGAGGCTGTAGTCCACTCCCCTGTCAAAGTGAAATTTGTGCTACACACAAAAGTAGCTATTGAAGCAATACATAAATATCAAAATGATTCTACTAATTGCAGTGAAACTACAGTAAAGAGCTGGAACACCATCTGTACAACAGTTCTACTTTTAAGAAAGTAGTGTGAACAAGAGTAAACTGATACTCCTGTGCTGCTTCTCTGTATAACTTGTGTTGTGGTGCTGGAGGGGACTCTGTAGCTTCACTAGTAGCCACAGGACCTGTACATGAGTAAACCTCCTCAGCATTCTAGCTTGGCTTTATAAAGTAAAAGATTCTCTCTCTCAATATACTGTTCATTTTGTGTTTGCAAGCTGGCACCCATGCAAAGGTACCCAGTAAGGAAAGTGACCCACACTCTGCAAATGATAACACAAAAAGCTTTAATTTAAATAGGGGAGAATTCACATAAAAAACTGTACAGAACTTTATATTGCATTACAATTATTTAAATAAAAAATACCCCCAAATAACATAAAAATGGGATGTGTACTTTTTACAAGTTTTGTGCAAAAGCAGTAGTTATTAGTCCCAGTCTGCATGATTAAATGTTAGAGTGCTCTTCCATATAGACATATCAGATTACTCTACTTTAGCTAAGGTGAAACACACAGTGCATGACCCAAACCGCAGTAGTGTCTTCCTTGGAAAACAGCCATCAAGTTAATAAAATATATTTATATATTTACAGTTACATGCTGTACATAAATGGCAAATTAATCCCTTTAAATGATACCCAGATCTATCCAGTAACTTGTGCCTCCTATCTCCCAGTGGGTAAACTATGCCTGTCATTTAGGGAAGTACACAGAAAAGGGAACGTATCTTGACTCTGAGGAAAAAGGTTGCGGGGATAGTTGAGGGTGGGGTGGGAGGAGCAGGAACACTGAAGAAGGGACCCTGCTTAACCCAAGGGATTAGCGAAGGGGAGTGTATTTCTGCGTGCGCACACAGTACATTTGTAAAGGGTGTGTCCTTTTTAATTTACAGCTCTACCCATAAGACCTGAGGTGCACTGGGCAATATTAAGATGGAATTGTTTCCATGGACCAATGCCACAGCACAATGAGCTGCTACAGGACCATCAAACTGCAGGAAGCAGAATCAGCAGACCCCTCCCACCATCCCCACTGCACTTACTCATAGTGGACACCTTAAATCAGAATGTATACTGTTATTCTGCCATAATTCTTTCCAGGTGCAGTGAGGGCAGCAGTGCACCGGCTCGCTGACCACATAATACCAAATAACCGAAGCCACAAACCCCCTGGGACTGACAGAAGTAACTAGTACATTATTTAGTTTGCATATCCAGCTACTTAGAGCAAGTCTGCCTCAACTACTAGACTAGAACTGTTTACCAACATTAACGTCTTACCAACTAAGTATGATCCACTCCTTCACTTCCTCCGAGCTGCTGTATATTCCATGTGCGTTCCATTCAATTTCCACATTCTCAGTACAGTTTACAAGTACACCTGCGCTCATAACACTACAGGCCATCACTCCTGCAACACAGGTGTTAAGCTACAGTGCGTTGTGCTCCTTACCTGTGTGCCCACTGTGGCCCGTTGAGCAGCCAAGGGTCACCAAATAAGACATTTCATTATGATCTCAAAACAGCAACAAGGTAACTCCACTCTTTTGGCCAAATTTCAGATATGTAGTTAGTGTGCAGGAAAGTAGAAGGAAAAGGGTAGTAGATTAACGCTCAATGGAACATGAAACAAAACTGAGCTTACTTCAGATGTACTTCCAGTTACACTGACCAAAGAGCAATCGATGGCAATTTTTGTATTGACACTTGTGAACAAAAAAATCAATTTTAAATATTGCCACATTTGTCTCCTAGAGAGTTTCTAATTGTAAAACCCTAACGACATCAGGAAAGAGTAGCAAACTACCCACCTTCCTTTTCTCCAATTCTAAGCATTAATTTCACACATAGACCAACCCTTACTTTGTGCTCCCATGAGACATTATCCACAAAATATGCAATTTTTCCAAGTTATTAATATGCTTCCAACTAGAACGCTGGAGCTAAAAGTACTTGAAACAGTAGTAGTTAGTAGTTGAAGACCTTGTAGTAGTATTAGTAATAGCCATAAAGTAGGCATTTGCTTTTCCAGAGCGCACCAAACAAACAAAAAAATTTGGGGCAGCTATTGCACTCTAGAGTCACCAGGAACAAGGTCTGGTCTGGGTCCTGCCCACTAATGCACAGTCCAGAGCCGATTGGTATAACAAGCTGAGGAAAGGAAGGTTCCTCAGTTGGGCCTGGAAACCAATATGTTTGTTGTAGTCAAGTAAAAAAAACATTTCCACCTTAGGAAAAAATTAAATGCTACTGTAATATCTTGTGGTGACAGTTCCAGTAACTTCTACAAGTACTGCATATTTGCTTCGATGCAATGCCTTGGACCTGTCAGTGTGCCCTTTTTCATGGGTGGTCCTCATCCCTCCCACCCACCATATACTGTGTGTTCTGAGGACTCCATAAATGGAGAAAATTGAGATGAGTAAAGCAACAAGTGCGTGTGTGTGACACGGAGAGAATGAAGGAAATGTACAAGCCCTGAGCTTGACAAGGGAAAATAATGACCTTTTGTGAATATATATAGCTAATTTTTTAAAAAAAAAAAAAAAACTGAATGACTGGGCTTACAGTTACTTTGGAATGTGTGGAAAGAATAATATGTGAGAAAAGCCAGCATCTCTTGCGACTCTACAGTACAATTTGGAATAGTCTCAACACCACAAATGCCCAGCGATTCCACTGCTCGCCTCTCATTATTGCAGCAGCTGCCATCTCTGGGATCATTTTCTATACCGGTAAACTACCACCCGCAAACTGGTCAGAGGTGCCAATGATGCCGTAGTCCTTTCTTCAATTCCCTGCACTGTCATGAAGCACGGAGACCTGGGAGGAAGCAGAAACAGGCTGCAATTCAGTCAGCTGCTGGGAATCGTTCTACCCTGAGCTGGAAACCAGGCTTTAGAGGATATTAATTCCCTTTTTTGCATTGCTGCTGGTAGGTGTGGCCAACAGGGAAAAGCATAAATAATGGAAAGAATATTGAGGATTCAGCACACCCCATCTTGCAAAAAAAAAAAAAAAAAAAAAATTCCACTCAAACTGACCCCTTTGCAGATATTTCCTAATCTGAGGCAAAAAGCTGAATACAGAAGCTTTGGAAGCTTTTCGGTTAAGCAAACACGTTCTGCAGATCCAAACCTCCACTGACTGAACACTCTGTTCCTCACATCAGCCCAGAGTGGCAACCAGAATCAACACTTCTGTACGACTGAACGGCTGGAGAGGAAAACTCCACGTGTCCCCGAGCAGCCGGCTCCCCCAACCGAACAAGAGGAAGGTATTTGTGCTTCCAATATTGCAGGGTGTGAACAAGGTTTGACGCACAAGCCTCGGATTTTTCTTTTTCACTGCACTTCCGGTTCTCCTTGGTTCCTTGGAACCTGAAGACAACTGGAATGACTTTGGGAAGCAAGGTTGGAAACCAGGCCTGCTCTGGTCTCGTTGGGTCTTGGCTGGCCAGACAGTGTGCTTTGGCTGCAGGTCTGGTCTCCGAGTGCACTCAGCGTAAGTGCTCCAATAAAGGCAGCTCTGTGGAGTCCTCCTGGGGTGCAGGGGGCTCCCCGGTTGTTAGGGGTGTGGCCTCGCTTGGCAAAGCTGTCCCCATGAGCTCCAGGCCAGGATTGACATCAGGAGGAGGGATAGGAGGAACAGGCTGGAAACGGCACAAAACATACATGCAGGGATCAACCTTCACATGCTTAAATTTAAGCAACAAGATGACATTCTCACTGCATATTTGGGCCCAGTTCATAATTCATTTCAAAGATACACAAGCGTGCAGATGAACGCGGGAAAAATACACGATTAATTTTTCCCCGTCGTTTCCCACCTGTGTCCGTACTGGCTGTGATGCTCCTCCTTCCCCTTCTGCAACGGCAGGCCCATTGAAGCCCTTTCTCCCTGACAGGCTCCATTTCCCATAAACCCCCTCGTAAGGCAGACCTCCAGCACTGCCGAGGCCCAGGCTCAGGACGGACCTCTGGGTCCCTCGCTGTGGATACGAGGGCCCGGGACAGTCCTGCACGCTGCTGCCGCAGTAGCGCTCTGTGGTAGGCATGGCGACCGTGCCGCTGAAAGACAGCTGAGAGCTGGACAAGTGCTGTCCCAGCAGTCCCTGGATGGATGAGGTTCGCTGGAGGGACGTCACCAAGCTCACCTCTCGCCTCCCCTCTGACTGGCTGAGCAACGCGAGAGGGAGTGGCTGAGGGTGGTGAGGCCATGCTGGCCCCAAAGGGTTGTCGCTCCCTGTGCGGCGATACAGACAAATTTCCGTTAAGCCAGTACGCAGCTGCCTGCTTCATCAACACTAGTTGAAAAGAAAATGCCACATCGCAATGATCCCCCAATATTGTAATAAAAAAAATATCTGAGAATGATGCATGAAAGATTTCTTTGTTAGATGGATTGTGAAAAGTCTGCTGTGGCAGTCATGTATCAATGGCCAGAACCCTTCACAAAGGACACAGATAAAAACCGCATTAGAGGCCAAGCCTAAAACATGTAGTACAATAGTGAGTCGCCACCAGCAGCTGGTTGCTGATGTAAACTCACCCATGGGTGGCTGGATGGTGGTGAGGTGTGACTGGGGAAGGGTCGAAGGGGTGATGCCCTGAGTGGGGGCACTCTGGGGAGGGTGTGCCACAGGGTTATTGGTGATGGAAGAAGAGCCTCCTCCGCAGTCAGAGTCCTCAATGTTGCCCCCACTGTTGCAACCAGCTCCACAACCTTTCTGTAACCTGTAGCAGATAAGTGCAGGAAGTGACGAAAACTGGGGACATTAACCTTTAGCTCAACAAGACGGGGGGGGAGCCACAGGTACCTGTCCCAGCTGCTGATGAACCATGTGTAGATGTTGTGGGGGCTGACAGGCCCACCCCAGACAGAGCGCAGCTGCGTATGGCCTCCAGCGTAGGAGGTGGTGAGAGGGGACACGTAGATGGGGTAGCCAATGGGCTGGTCACAGGACGAGTTTATCATGTTGCGCAGCGCCTGTTTGGCGTTCTGTATGCTGCCTCGCTCAGGGTTGCGATTCCGCAAGAAAACCAGCTCCTGCTGCTGCCCCGCCCAGAGTCCACGCACACACTCCCTGTTGACCTTCAAGGGGCAACAAAGGACAAAGACCATAACGTTGTGGTGAGGGGAAATGATTTACATAATCTTAATAATCTTCCTTTGCATTTCCTCAAAAAAGCCACACACAAGAGCAACATCAATTTCATTATGTGCTTTTCCAGTTTTGATTTTACCTTCACATCTCTGGTATTCACATGTCACTGAAGTAATGTAGGAAAAAGACTAATAACTGCATTTAACTATACAGTGTTACAATGTCAGACACCTTTATGACCCTGAAGCTCAGGAATCTCTTGTTGAGCATGATGATCTTATACTCATCGCTGCCATCATCCATGACGTGCCGCAGTGCCAGAAGCGAGGACATGTTGGCCAGGATAGCACTGCGCCACACTGGGTCACCCTCATGCGAGATCAGCATTTTCTCCTCGTTGGCTGTAATAGCATCATATAGCACCGCTGGGTCCTCATACTCATCAGGCGATGTGAAGTGATCCTGCAAGAGGCAGTGGTTTGATATTCTCAGTGAATTACTCACCCACATTGCTGTTGGACTTCCAGAGCCCCTCTATATTGCTAACTTAACAGAAATGTCACTGTCTATTGAGGTTTTAAAAAAAAAAAAAACCACTGGGTGGGGGAGGGACTAGACAGTCACTTAGCACAGATAAACACACTATTTCACTTCACACTTAACTCTGCTTTCAAGTTGAGGGCTCAGCAGATGAAACATGACTGATGTTTTCCCCAAACTTACCTGGTGCAGCTTTAGAGACATACGGACACCAGGGGCCACAACCCTGTTGAGGAGCTCCATGTCTGCAAACACCCACTCGTCTCTCGGCGACGTGATGCGGAAGTCACCCTTGAACAGAGCGTGCAAGCCATAGAGAAAGGGCTCCAGGCTTGACAGACAGACAGAGCGAGGATCCATCAGATACTCCAGCTTAACATTCTTCACGTGGTTCAGTATTCAATTTATCAGTAAATACACAAACTCACACAGTGACAGCACTGCTCGCATTTTATCCCTTTAATGAACACTGTGGTAACTGAGGATGTACAGTAGCTTTCTGGTCCTCACCTTGCTGACATACTGTGGGAGGCTGTCCCCAGAGCCCTGCGTCCCAGAATGCACAACCCAAAACACAGGCTCACAAGCGAAGAATCTCTCTCACAGTCCACAGGCTGGAAGATACACACACTGGTCAGCAGAACCCTACATTCCACTATTCTGACACACATCCCTTATGGTCTTTCAGTATAGAACCCTCATACACTACTGAAGCCTTTACCCCCCCAACAGTAAGGCTCCAATTCATATTCAAAGAAGAATTTTACCCTTTCTATATAACACATCCAAACAGATTTCATACCTTTAACTAGTTAATGAACTCCACCCCAATGGGAAAACTTTAACCACTTCTGTTCAAATGCATGATGTACTGTATGTCCACTGAATTTCCACTGAACATTGTGTCTGGAGGGCAGTTTCCAGGATTTTTCTCAGCTCTCATTACAACATTAATACCTTTGAAAGTGTGTTAGATGGGTTCCATCAAGAAAGTAAAGGAAATCTGGTCTTTTTCTACCTCTTAATAAAGTTTACATTCATTTATCAGACACTTCTCCAATGAACACTATTTAGTGTTATCACCAAGCACCTTATTCACCAAGGTGACTTACAATGGTGGATACACTACTTGCAACGAGTCACTCATCCATACACCAGTGAAACACACTATCATTCACACTCAGTATGAGTGATTCTATAGTTACACTGATGTGGAGCAGCGGAAACTGACCGCTTGCCGACGACTGTTGCAGTACTGGATCCAGTCCAGATAAACTGAGCAAAAGGCAGTGGGGGTGATGCCAGCTGCCCGATGGTCATAGTCCTCATCAATGTTGAGGTTGAAGGTGGGGTCACTATCCACATAGGTTGGGGCTTGGCAGGGACGGAGCGCATCCTGCACTGTTTCATTAGCCAGCCACTCCTCCAGCTTTGGTGAGCGACTCACATAGTAGATTATGCTCTGCAGCAAACGGTTAAGGGGAGGATGTAAACATGATAAAACAACAGTTTACATGCCAGCGCATACTTGGTGTTAATCTGAAGGAGTACACTGCTGCTCTCCTGTACCTTTACATAATAGGTGATGAGGATCTTTCGCAGGTCAAAGACCTGAAGCATAGAGGCAGCGTTGTTGTCACTGATGCTGTAGCCCTCCAGCACATACTTGGTTGCAGCCACCTCCCAGGCCAACCAGCGCTGTCCAAAGGCAGCATTGAAGGATAGCATATGAGGCAGATGCCCCGGCTCACAGCAGCAGCAACCCTCATCTTCCTCCACACCCTCCGTGATAGCTTCCACCTCCCGCTGCTGGCAGTATGTTCCTAAGGGGAGGTAGGAGAGGGAAAGTAAATTAACATGCTGCAGGCTTTTAATTCATTTAAACCTTGATTCCCTAATAAGTGGAACTGCCTGTAAAAACACAGATTCAAAAGTTCAAACATGAAAATCTGAAATAACTGCATCCCTTTGCAGTGCCTGTCCCAGAGGCCTTACCCCTGAATTCTAGGCCCCGCAGCTGAAAGGTGACCAAGCCGTTGCCAATCTCAATGATGTGCACCAGAGCATTGAGGTAGTCAGAGGCCAGGATGAAGCAGTCGCCTGTGCTGTAGTTACCCCAGCGGCCGAGGAGCAGGTCCCCACACAGGCTGTGTTGAAGGGACCGGGTGAGATGTTCATAAAAAATGGAGTTCAAGTTGTTGTCATCCGCACCTGGTAAACACAGAAAGAAATTATGTACTCGCCAGGAGGTATGCAGTAAAGGGCAAGGGGCACAGTTAAGACATCAGTAAATTAATAAAATTAATACATTTAGAGAAATTGCTTAACAGTTGGGACAGGTAAAAACTAATATTTGTTTGTGCTTGCCCAGTGGGGATCTGGTGTTCTAGGCGGGTTTGAGTAGGGATGCCGTGTCTGCTGAAGACTGAATGTGAATGACTTTCCAACATACGAGCAGAAGGACATTTCCAGCAGTGCATTGCTAGGAGAAGTGGAAAGTGTACTGTGCTTGTGTACACCAGGTGGTGTTAAGTCCAGACACACTGCCGGGGAGCAGATCTGCAGCCCAAACAGTGAGTTTACTACAGCTGGAGTACATTTATGTTTTATGCCTTGTAGCTACCACCAGCCACACTACAGCTGCAAGATTTCAGACAAGGCACCCCTGTGCACACACTGATCTCTGGAGACTTTTCAGCAGTGGACTTATTCAGCTGAGCTGTCAGTGTTGCTTTTTGCTTACTTGCATGCTGTTTATACACATTTACCTGTTCCAGGCTTTTCTATCACTACTTGTATGTGAGCTACTATAACCTTGTGCAAATTCCTTCAGTGTCAAAGTTTTTATTAATTTATTTGAACCTTCCTGTCGTATCTCACAAATCTTAACACCACCATATTCTTTAAATCTGCTACCTGCTTTAGAACTGGACCCCCACACTATGTCCCCAGCGCACTAATTAATATCTTAAGAGTTTTTAATGGAATTATGTTACATTACAGTGGGAAGGTTGTATCTGTGAAGTCTGACCTGGATTGCGATCCAGCTGCGTAGCCAGTCGAGTGTTTGAGTGATCCACTCGTTTAGTGCTGCAAAGGTTAAAAGATGCTTCAGTTATCAGTGCACCTCTGCTTGGTGTAGACAATTACTGGTGTAGACACTTAACAGGGGGTGTTTTTTAATATATATTAAAAAAAAAATAAATAAATAAATGAGCACCGGTCCAGGCTTTCACCGTCTTCAAACACAAGCTTGAAATTTGACAGCCCGGATTCTAAGAGGGCTGCTTTCTCTGCCTGACAATAGTGGTGAAACTTACTTGTAGTCACGCTCCCAGAACTTGACAGGTCGTGTGTAGGAGGTTACAAACACTGCGCTGCCCAGCACGGGGTTGAGGGGTGTGGAGAAGAGGGCAGAGAATAAAGCCTGAATAAAGAGCATAGCAGAGTCTGAAGTGACACATGGAGTTAAGGAACCATGAGGCAAATCTGAGACTGACCGCACCTGCATATGAACTGTGTGATGTGATGACACAAACAGGCTGGTTTAAGGTTGATATAAGCAGGAAGAGAAGGGCATTGTTAACAGTTAAATAAAAGTTAATTACAACTCTCCTCAGCAGTTCATTGCAAATGTATGGGACAGCTGTAAGACAAGGATACGAGGCACGGCGAACGGTTGTGCGAAGGCATGAAATGCCGATCCCCAGGTGATCTGCCAAGGTGCAATGTAGGTCAGCACAAAGCGCAATTTGTACAGGAGGTCCCACAGCTGAAACACATCACAAACAGAAGTCAGTACACCCACAAAAGAAAAGGTTCATCCTCATGCTTCAAGGAAATCTGTAAACCTTCCATAATACTGAAGGTTTTCTTGCCCCATGACAATAACCTCATGGAAGATATTTGTTCCATTTAATCTGATACCAAACCCCATGAAGACCAGAACTGAAAGTAAATCCCCAGGAAGCCAAAGTGACAGCTGAAAAAAAGAAAGTGTCACTAATAGACTCTCTACCGCTGCACTGAAATCCAAGAAGAACATCAGTTATCATGCCCTCAGAGGGGAGGTTTTTACTCCTGGTGCTAACAGGCTATAGCATGTGCAGGTTTACAGTTGACCTGAACACTTTTACTCAAATTATTTGAACTTTTCTGCTCTAGTAATCATCATCAGTGTGCACAAAGGCCTGTATTATAGTGACTGTGGTAACTGTTTGGATGACTTGAGGGTGTCAGACCTTGCTGAAGAGGATGGACATGAAGTAGTAGTCCAGCAAGAAGGTCTCGGAGAAAGCCGGGTAGTCAAAGTGGAAGAAGAGTACGGTGAAACACAGTGTGACGTACTGCTGGGATGGTGTGCAGAAAGATGAGCGAAGTAGCTTCATCCCTGCCAGTGATATGAACAGAGCATGGCAGCTGCAAAGAGGGCAAGAAGCACAAAAAAAGTCAAGGCCTAAGACTCAGGTGCAACACTGGTTTCCTTCTGCTTCGAGAGAAGGCTAAGACTCCATTGACTAATACAAGTTTTACTAGTTTTACTCCATTTTCATATGTCAGCACAAATCTTTAAATACAGGATTTTACATTTGACCTGTCACATCAACGCCTCAGGCTGAGGTACCAGGACAACTAGACTGTCCACATTCCTTGGCGTGACAAATGGTAACTGCCTTTTTGGTGCTTACTATACGCCAAGCTTGTCGGGTTTGGAGCTGACTGCCTGGGCCTCCGTGGTCAGGGAGTTGAGCACAACTGCAGGATAGATGAAATACTTCTCCACGCATTGTAGCCAGGCATACAGTTTCTCAAACCACATCAGCTGGGCTGCATCTGCCAACAGAAGAAAAAGTACACACTTAAGCATTTAGCTTACGCTTCTATCCAAACCAGCTTCCAGTTTTAGCCATTTGTTACCAATGCCCCACAAACTCCTCTCGGGCCACCTGTGTTCACACTGTCATCCAGATTTATGTCTTTTGACCCAAATGTCAACCTGGAAGAGGAAGTACTCACCACGGACCTCAAACTGGCTATACTCGCGTGATCGCAGAATGGGATGGGCCAAGCAAAACCAAGGCAGTTGCTTGCGGAGCTGAGGAAGCAGGTAGTGGGTGAGGAAGCCGATAACTCCAGCTACCACGTAGAGGACAAAACTGAGAGCAGGCTGGAGGGGAGGGGGGCAGGACCAAAAAGCACCAGAACATCACTTGTGTGGTAAAACAAAAGTCAAGAATTCAATCTCACTGCTATGTCTGGGTCAGAAACATATGCTGCAAAGAAAGAAGAGTGAATTTTCAATCATGCTAAATAAAATGTTACTGTTAACTGTTAAAACCATAATGCATTGAAAAGAAAATGGTAAAATATTGATTATGGGAAAGTACTAGAACAGTGCTTGAATACACCATTTTTGTGACCCCCCCCCCCCCATTTAATTAAAAACTGACTTTTGCAGCTGTGATTCTCTGGGCACACTAAACTCAAAATGCAGTTTCAAACCAAGGTTATAGAATATGCCTCAAAAGTTCACTTTTACAATTTTGAAGTTCTACAGAAAAATTAAATTTGTAGTTTTAAAATTTTATAAAGTGTCAGAAGTGATACAGGATTCTGGATGCTCTCCTCCATACCTGCAGTGCTATGAACACTGTGCTGGCACTAATGGCAAATGTGATGATGGCCATGAGAGGACACATGACCAGATCCGAATGAAGGGTTTCCTTCTGCCAGTGTGGAAAGAGAAGAGAAATGACTAACAGAACTCCACATGGTTATAGTTCAATTAGAGGTTTGAGAACAGCTTGAAGCAATACCACAGAGTTTCGTAGTTTTTCAGGCAGCGGGTCCTTTATCTCCAGTGGGGGCTCCTCTGGGTTTCGACTTTCTAGCTCTGGGAAGAATCTCGAGCGAACAAGCGACCTGCAAAGATTCAAAATTCAACAGTGAATACGAATAATCACAGCTTTCTTAAACAATTCTTAGTTTACGAAATCGTGCTCTGCCTTTACTTGCAATAAACAGCAATACACTTCTGAGATGCAAGGCAGACTGACCAAAGGACAGTGGGGTCGCTGCTCTGGCGACTCAGGTGGTAGGACAAGGCAAGGAGCAGTCCGCAGAACACAGAGAACAGAACTGGCACGTGGAGCTCGTCCCAGGGGGCCTAAGTTCAGTCAGCAACGTGAGGTGTGACATGTGGGGTGAGGGATGGAGAGGAGGTGAACAGAGGAAGGGAGGAAAAGGAACCCACAATGGACAAAAAAGAAAAAGGTAAAAGAGGAGGAAGAGGTAGTTGTCGTAGAAAAAGAGAAAACAATATCCAATGAAAAAATGACTTTAAAAACAGCAACATGCAAACCAACCCAATGAGAATAACCAAACTACTCCCACACTGAGGAAAAACCCTTCCCACTACTCACACTGATAGCACCCAGACAGAATCCATAGAGCAGTGCAGCCAGAAAGACACTGCGTGTCAGGCTGTAGACGGATGACAGAGGACTGGTGGTGGCTGTAGACAGAGAAATGCACTCAGTGTTGAATATTGACAAATGAATTATATTCATCACTGTCCTCCTGGTCATGTTGACATGCATTACAAGCTTTTTACCTGTTCCTCCAAAGATATGCATGTCCACCTGCTCCAGCAGACACATCAGAAAAGTGTTCACCTGAGGTAGGAGCCCAAAGAGGAATATGACAGGGAAGCAGAGGATGAACACTGCAACACAGGACAAAGTGGAATGAGAAAAGGTGAGACAATCCCACTGTAACACACCGACACATTAACTTAGCCATCTACAGTACTTTGCACAGAAATTAAATCAAATTTGGAGGGGGATGATGCATTAATTCAATTCTGGAATCAAATCTCAGAGGCTAACCTATGAGAACATCCCTTGCGCAGAGAAGAAAGGGTGCCGAGAAGAAGGTTATGCTGTATAGGGTGAAGGGCTGCAGGCGAATGGATTTGCCCCCCAGGTCAAAGAGCCAGATGAGCACACAGCAGAAACAGAAGTAAACTGGACGGCTGTAAACAATAATCCAGTTGTGCCCCTGATTGAACAGCAAAAAAACAAGCGGTCACAAAGTGATCACAAATGAGTCCACAATGCCTCCTGACACACCAATACTTGCACAGTCAACGCCGTCAATTAAGGTGTGCAGTTTTTACTGTCTGGGACTTTACGCACAAGATCGAACATGAGCAAAATCAAATTAATGCTCCAGCTGACTAGCCTTCTGTGCAACACACACTGCTTGTTTCCAACAACAGGATTAGCAAACATAATAGCCAGTGGCCTGCAATCAGCTGTGTTCAAAAGACTCCAGATCAGTCTGTTACACACTCTATAAAATGATGTGTGATTAGATGCTACTTTCCCCAGAGGTGCTCAGACTCACTCTAGCAGAAAACATACTTTGGAACAATTTGCTTTGCTTTTTTTTTCCAACTTACATGCATAGGGGAGGCAGCATCAGGCTGTACACTCTGTAAGAGAGCACAAAACAGGTCAACTTACAGATGACGACAGGTTTCAAAACAAAAGCAAACACTTTGAAGTCATGCTACAGCCACATTTTTTTTTTTTAAGTAAAGAATCTTTGGCAACTCAAAACTGGACAAACTATCACTGCCTTCTGTGCACATTAGCTCACAACCCACCTTCAGTAAGGAATACTGGCAGCTGGCGATGACCAAACAGAACTGGAAGACCCAAATGTCCCTGAAGAAACCCTGAAGCAGTAGCAGAAAACCCAAGAAAGCTACCAGGCTGGCCAGCAGCACTGCAAACACATTCTCCACCACGCGTCGGTTTCTGAGGGACAGGCAAAACAGTAGATTCTTTAATGAGTCACTCATGATTATTAACCACCTGCAGTTGCTCTGCTGCTCCCCCCTTGGTTGGTATGGCCCTAATTCACAGTTACATATGACTGTGAATGGATGGAATTTGTCTAAGGTTCACTTCATGTTAAAGTACACTTAGCAGGTGTTACAGAAAGGAGACTGAACCAGCCAGATACAGGTAACATCACTGAGATAGAGGACTATTGTGTCCGTATAGATGCTTCAATAAAATGCTAAATGCATCACTTTGTAAACTGTGCCACTGCACAACATAACTAATCATCTTTTCCACCAGGACAACTGAACTTCATAGCAAGTCACCTCTGCAGCCTTTTAATATATTCGGGATCCTTTTAGAGAAGTAATAATGGAATTTGCACAAAGCTAAAGAAAAGTGCACTGAAGGTTCTAAAGGGCAAGTAAATAAAACCAATAAAAATACACAGTGGGATATTTAATAGAACTTGTAAATAACTTTTTCTGGTGTTCATGTCCCATGAGCCACAGCAGGCTCTCTCCAATCCCCTAGGCTCACCTGTCTAATAAGGCAAGGAGGGCCAGGCGGTCATAGCGCACGCGAAGCCATTTTCCTGGCAGCACCCAGAAACGGTAGTACTGCTTGGGCTTTGCCTTCTCCTCAATCATCAGTGTGTTCTCCTGAGACTCGTGAAGGGATTCGTGGTCCAGGTCAAACTAGAGGAAGAAACATATCATCCAGGATGAGATACATAGTGGGGAGAAGCACTGTTTTTCCCTTGCACAAATGATGATTGCCATACACACTGGAGATCCAGCAGTGCAATCAAAAATTAAGCTTCTTCACCTCTGGTATCTCCAGCGGTACCCTGCGCACCTGCATCCCCTGCAGGACAACAGGTCTGGGCTGCAGCATGGACAGTACTGGCGCCCCTTCCTGGACCTCTGTGGAGGTGAAGCTGGAGGACTGGGACTGTCTCTCCCGCTCTCTATGGGACACACAAGCAGATGAGGTAAGGAAAGTGAATGCTTAATGCTGGAAAGATACTGAAGATGTCCATTACACAAAACAGCTCTTCAGCAAGACTACAAGAAAACAAGTTCTGGGAAGAGAACTCTAAACTTACTGTACAGGATCTTCATAGCCTCCTCCTGCTGGTCCAAAAGTGTAAGATCTCTTCACTCCTACAACACATGCCCATAACACTGCTGGCAGGATGATCATGACCATACAGCTGAATTTTTTTGCAATTCTTTCTAAAATTTCAAACAATTATTACAAGAGCTGGGAAATAAAAACAATATGGAGGGCTTAGCTTTGATCAATGAACCCTGGCCATAGTCTTGATTACTGACTATCCTTCACACTTACCACTCTCATCATAAAAGTAGTGCACTGCCCCCTCTGAGGTGTCATCAAAAGTGGATGCTTCATGCACACCTCCCCGGGGCAGGAGGAGGGATGAGGCAAACTGCAGGGCTGAGGGCAGGGTGAGAGCACGTGAGTGGGAGGAGGTCCGCACGCGCTGGAGATCCTGTAGGCTGAAGAGATTGGAGAAGCACAGTCCATTAAAAAAAAAAAAAAAAAAGGGGGGGGGGGCAGCAGAGCAACATTTGTTACAACTGACAGCGAAATGAGCACCAGACTGACTGTAAAGGTGAGAGCATTCAGTTCAGACACGAGACCCACCTAGGGGGAGATCCCATGGCAGAGGGAGGCGGTGTGGGGTTACTCCCTGCATTGTGCCTCCGGCGGATGGCTTGTGTCCTCTTCACGCTGCTCACAGAGTCCCTCTTACTACCCTCCTCAGAGGCCAAGGCTGGGATGAAAGGCAAAAGCAGACTGAGATAGGGCCCGTGTATATACTGGTTTTTGTCTTTACTAGTCTAATTTGTCCATCATTAGGTTATCCATAGCAAACGTCTACATAAATTGTTTCCAAAAACATATCTGCTATGGACTGTGATTGTTATTTATAAAGATAAGAACAAAAAGATAGTTGTTGACTTTAAGAGAGCACGGAACAACCACTCTCCACTGAACATCGACGGCTCCTCCACGGAGATCATCAAGAGCACCAAATTCACCCGGCGGAGAACCTCTTCTGGTCTTTCAACACCAGCTCCATAGCCAAGAAAGCCCAGCAGCATCTCTACCTTCTGTGAAGGTTGAGGAAAGCCCATCTCCCACCCCCCAACCTCACCACATTCTACAAAGGGACTATTGAAAGCATCCTGAGCAGCTGCATCACTGCCTGGTTTGGAAATTGAACCACTTTGGATTGCAAGACCCTGCAGTGGATAGTGAGGACAGCTGAGAAGATCATCAGGGTCTCTCTTCCCTCCATCACAGACATTTACATCACACGCTACATCTGTAAAGCCACCAGCATTACGGATGACCCCATACACCCCCCTCATACAAACTCTTCACCCTCCTGCCGTCTGGCAAAAGGAACCAAAGCATTTGGGCCCTCGTTGCCAGACTGCGTAACAGTTTCTTCCCCCAAGTCATCAGACTTGTCAATACCCAGGGACTGGAGTGACACCAACCCACACAAACCTATGCTCAACTGAACACCATTCCACTATACTGTACTGACCAACTGTATTTTTGCCAATTAGTATATTTATAGTACTTATTATACTGTAATATCTTTTTATATAGGATTGTTTTGTTAATTACTGTACTGTCTTGTGCTGTTTGCACAAGTCTTGCACATGTGCACTTTATGTAAACCTATGTAGGTAGCTTTATGTTTTATGTAGCATCGTGGTCCTGGAGGAACGTCGTTTCATTTCACTGTATACTGTACCAGCTGTATATGGTTGAAATGACAATAAAGCCACTTGACTTGAAAAAAAGAATAGAATAAACTGAGAACTAGCCCTCTATGGACAGAGTCTGACACCAGTGATGCAAATAAAAAAATGTAGATGATCTTGCTCCAATCATTAACGCAACACCATCGCCCCCCCCCAAAAAAAAAAAAAAAAAAAAAAGACCCAGAAATAAGTTCACCTTGCATAGACAAGATTTTTACACTAAAAAATTAACACGAGTAGAGGAGATATACACTTCACCCCCTTTTGTGCATCCACTTCAATCTGTCAATGTCACTAAAATTCCCGCAAAAACAAATCCACTTTTGCTTTGTTTGACAAGTCTAAAAGTTTAAAATTTTAGCTATACAGTCCTTAAGTAAGCAATAAACAACTTCACATCACATATAAAAGGACTGTTTAAGGCACCAGCTCTTGGCCTTGGTCCAATCCCTGATATTGGTAGTTTTTTGTCAGACCTGACTTTGTAATTTTCATGTTTGACTGAGCTCTTCACTGAATTAATGGAATGATTCATTATACGCTATAAGCATTTGTTAAGGAATTCCTTCAGTTTGTATAAACTCTACATCTTTTCTGTCCAATATTGAAAAGCAAATAAGTGTATATATTTATGTTGCATAAAAGATAGGTACTATTTGAGATTTCCGTTAAGGAATTACTACAATTCTTACACTTCTTTTTAGCAGTTACATTTGGAAAAAACAATACTTCAAGCCTAATGCTAATTTATTCTGTTTGAAGTTTCACAAATTAAGATTTTAAGACAAAGGAACCTGCAGCAGTGTTCTAATAATATTGTAATTGTTTAGGAAAAAACCTAAGTTCAGGCTTAAAGTTTAACATAATTGAAAAGTTAGCAAATCTTCATCTAACATATTCAGCCTCACTGTATTTTAATCATGCCATTTTTTTCAACAAAGTTTAAAGAAAAACACTGAGCACACTGGGTACCACCATGACCAGGGCTGAGAAATACAGGAGCAAAAAAATCCATGAAATTAAGATTCCAAGAGAAGCACATTAAAATAAAAAAAAAGAAAAATTTTAACATTTTAAAATCCTGAAGTGGACTCTCACCTCCTCCTACAGCTCCCTCCTCCACCAACTCTCCCGCCCGCCAGCCCGTCTGATTACCAGCCCAGGAGCCTCCCAGAGACTCGAGATGATGATGATGATGATGGGTACCAGGCAAATTTTCTGCATGTATTGTCCTTGCTTCCAGGTCTGACTTGGAGACAGTAAGAGGACGCGGAGCAGGGATGGCAGATGGTGGCAGAGGCAGGGGAACAGAAGACAGTTCTCCGGGACTGGTGTGATTCCCCCCAGCCCCATCCATACTGAGGACTCTGGCGTGTGTCTTAGCGCTTGCTGTGCTTGCTGACCTCTGGGCCCCTCTGCAGTGGGAGGGACCTGCAGTATCAGGCTCTCCCCCTTCCTTTGGACTGGGCAACTGACTGCACAAAGGAGGCAAGGGTTGAATGCCAGCATTGGTTGAGTCAGGGGAGTAACAGGAGGTGGAAGAGCTCGAGTCGTCATCATCTGAGCTGTAGTGGTGCTGGGAACCTAGGCTGGAGCCAGCACTCATGTCACTGCCTTCGCTACCTTCATCCTCATCGCTGGAGTCCTCAAACAGGCTCTCGCTGTATGCCTTGGCACCTAGTCGGCTACGGACTGGGATGTAGTCTCTATGCTGCCCGTGATTGTGGTGACGCCGGTATGAGCCGGAGTCGAAGCTGCTACTGCCAGCACCCCCTCGCTTCCGGGGGGTTTTCCGCCGGCTGGGCCTGTTTCCAATGCTGCCCCCAACACCTGCCCGCAGTAGCTTCAGGTCTTTGGGCCGCACCACTTGCTGTGACTGTAGCGATGGCTGGTCGGACAGCAGGAAGGGTCGGGGGGTAACAGGCAAAGCAGGCTCTGAACAACCAAGGCCAAGTGCTAGCCCTGTCGGCACAGAGCTAGCTTGCCGGGGTGGGGGCAGGGGGGGGAGAGAGACCCCACGGTCCAGGTCACAGGCTTCAGAATGCCCACTGCTTGAGGGGGAGGAGTCCTGGAGGGCCAGGGGCTGTGCCATTTCTGTGTCCTGGGGTAGGCAGGGTAAGTCCTCCCCTTCCACGAGTGTCCGGTCGAGGCCCTGCCCCAGCGATGGCTCTTTGGAGGGGGATCGCAGCAGCTCACTGTCAGAGAGGTCATCTGTGTCACTGCCTTCTGGCAGCCCCAAGCATTCTGAGGTTCCTGCAGTACCTGAACCTGGATTGGGGGCTGAGCTGGCCACCGTGGAGGCCACTCCTAATGGGGCAGAGCGGCTCAAGCTCAATGAGGGGCTTTCCAACTGAGTGGAGTCTGTCTTCTCACTGCGGTAGCTGCTCACTGTGCTCAGGGTCTCCCTGTCAGTGGTAGCACCCCCACCACTGAAGCAACTGTCCGTAGAGCCGGCAGCAATAGCCCGTGGTGGGTGATCTGTGCCAGGTGCAAAGGCGCCAGGGTCAAGGCCAAGCCCCAAGAGGTTCTCACTTAGTTCCTCACTCAAGCTGCTCTTGATGAGGGGGCTGAGAGGTGCATCACCCAGGCTCTCTGACTCCCCTGAAGGAGCAAGAGGTGAATAGTCCCCCATCACTTCTTCCTCAGGGCTCCTCTTGGACAGTTGGTTGGTTGTTTCCTGTTCAACATCCTCCACTGCATGCTCCTTGTCTTCTCCTTCACCCTGGCTAGAAGGTGATGGGGGGATGGACGGGCATACCCCTGGTCCTGTGGCCCCAAACCCTCCTGTCATCATGGTGCCAGCCCCCATCAGGCTAGGGAAGTCCCCAGCCAGAGCAGCAGCCAAGCAGGACTGGACCACACTGCTGCCCCCTGTGGACAAGAAGAGAATGTCAATTAAAAATGTGTTGAAAATAATGTCAGCGGGGGCACTTTTTTTGGGACACTGCCTCTCCAGCGCCTGGTCTTGAATTTGTTGCCACAGCAACACTTACGGATGGTGTCTTGGGAGCAGTGCCGGAGAATGTCTCTGTCTGCTGATGTCAAAATCACATTGTGGCTGCCCTGCTCTCTCATCACCTCCTTGATGTCTGAAAAAAATGCAATCATCTTTCTGAGTTGGAAGCTGCTTTTGTGTAAAAATAGCCCGTGGCAAATAAAGCTACACTGAAGCACATACAAGACATGCCAGGTGATTTATCCGATATCAATTCAAAATCATACCTCTTGTGTTATTACTTTAATAAGGTTGGCAGTAACAGAACATAGTTGACCTATATTTTGCAATTTAATCTCAAAAACAGTGACGACAATGTAAGAGTGTAGCACAGGACACACCAGAATAGAAAAGGCAGGCTAAATATTTACCTTTGGAGCCTCCTGTGTCATCAAGTTGAGGCAAAAACTCCTAAAAACAAAATGAAAAACCAATATAACTCTTTAAAATGTTACCTAGAGTAAAAGTGAGTGAGTAGGATGCCATGCAGAAAGATCTGAAAATAAAGTCAGTTCTGAAACATCCTCTAGCATTTGCATTACAGTACTTATGTAACCAACTGTACTCATATCTATAAAAACAATTTATAGTGTTAGAAGTGCACTACTGGTGAGAGGACCACTATTACAAAGATGAAGTCACTAAAGCCATGCCTCAAATGTGTGCAGGCAATAGATGTGCCTCCAACTGTGGCACAGCTAAAGTGGACATTAAAAAGCCTGCTTTTGGGTATAGCTCATTCATAAAGGCTGAGTTAACTGGCTCAGGGAGCAATTCATACCAAGTATATGGAATGTCAATTCAACTGATTTTTTTATAGAGCGCTCTTCTAACACAGTGACACATAGCGCTTGAACACAGGCATAAGGCAAAGAAATAAATACATTAGAACAAAGAAACAAAAAAGAGACAGCTGAATACAGACTAGCATAACAGAAATGCTTTTATGAAGCTATCCATACTGGCCACGGAGGAAAGGAACAAAAAACTCCCAACTGAAAGTCAAGGGAGGAGGAAAAAAAAAAAAAAAAAAAAAAAAAAAAAAAAAAAAAAAGACCTCCGCAGGTCCAATTGCCAGAGGCTGCCCACCCATCCTGGGCATTCTAGATTAAATAAGAATTCTAAGCCAGTTTACAAGTAATAATGACATTGTTGCTGTATGGTAGCTTGATCTCCCAGTTCAGCAACGGAAATCACCGAAGCTTTATTCCAAACATTTCATTCAGACATGGACAGCAAAAAGGTAGAGAATATCATGATCGACTGACTTTCACCAGCACATTGTGATTAATTTCATTTTCATTACATTTAGCAGTCGCTCCTACCCAAACTGACATACAAGTCGGGGGGGCGGGGTGTCACTTCAGAACTGATGATTAGATCATGTGGCCCAGCACAAAGCATATGTCCCACAGAGAACAAAGTACTACAGGACCATTTGATGCATTTGTTTTGGAGACGGTGGTCGACCCTTACAGACACTTGGTTCAGACCAAACAGGGAGTGCTGGGAACTGCAGCGGACAGGGGGGGTCGAGTTGACTTTCCGGAAAACCGTCATCTCCACACCTCCACTGCTGTCCCTGAAAGATGAGCATTAATACTACAACCTGTACTTGTCTGATTGACAGGTGATGCTGTACTGATAAGGAAAGCAAAGGATGGTTGAAAAACTTAGATCCTGACCTACTGGCTCCAGTGTTTAAGTACAGAAAAGAAGCATTAATATCATTCATTCTTAACTTTCCATACTTCTGATTTTTATTAAACCAGTGCAACCAAAACAACTGTATGATAACAAAATGTAACTGCAAGCAGTGGATATTAACCATGCAAAGAAGATAAAAGCTGGGAAAGAGGGGTTGCAGAGGTCCAAAATGATGCTTTGGTGTTTGTTACCAATGTCAGTGAGACAACTGTATATGAGTGCCTGGTAGCATGCTTTACCTGTGCTGGTTTCGCTCATGTGCCCCAGAGCCATCGTCCACCTCTTCCACCCTCAGAGCATCAGTGGTGAAGGAGGCCTGCCTCTTCTCCACTATTTCCCCCAAGTCAAACATGGCATGCAGCCGGAAGTTCACCACTTTGATGGCTGTGAAGAAGGCAGCCACAACTATGCAATAGACCACTGCCACAACTATACTGGATGGCAGTGCCTGTTTTTTTTGGGGAGAAAGAGGTAGGAAAAGAATTTTAGTTGAAGGTACACACTCTTCAGGAATGTTAAACAATGGCTGTTCATACCTGGAGACCCTACCTAATTCACTGCATAGAAAATATGCCCAATGGTTAAGCAAAAGGACTAATGAAGACCACAGTTAAGAACTGCTATATGAATAAGTTTGATAACTCTCAAACTACTATCTTAGCATAAACTCTCAGATTTACTGTGAGACAATGGCAAAGTTAAAACAAGGAGACTATACAACTACTATATCAGAAAAACAAGTACAGGTGAAAGAATCGAAGCCTAATGAATAACAACCTGAAACAAGGATGTCTTAGATTTAGCCATCTATTTTGTGCTGTCCAATAATGTCTGTACTAAATTAAACCCTCTTTAAAAACAAAAATAAACTTTCATTGGCACTGAACTTAAACTTGAAATCCACTCATTCAGTTGAATCAATTCACAGCACATAAGATAGTGTTGTAAATTACAGAGCATGTCCATCAAATATACAGGCAAAATCCAATTCCTCTACTGCATGTTACCAAAACATGGATAAGCTGTATAGAAAATATATGGAAAGGTTATATGATTCTACTGACTGAACACCACACTTATCAAAAACATATCAAGAATTTCAGCCACTATGGTAATACCACACTAAAACAGGAGAAAATAATTAAATCACTTTCACATTTCACAGTACTGTACTGCAATTTTCACAAAAATATCAAAGAAAAAGATGCCATCACAATGAAATTTGAAACACTGCATTATTTTTGAAAAGTAAGTAAAAGCACGTGCCACACTATTGCTGGCACACATTTAGAAATATTTCAAATGATGTATTTACTTCACAGCAGGGAAAAATACACCACTACTTAACCTGGAGAAATAAAAGGCAATTAGAGTCTTGGAGTGTGATGTGGAAATCAAAAAATAAAGTTACAAGATGTATATTTCCATACCCTTGTTTGGCGTTGGTTTACGCTTAAGACAGATGCAAAATCTATAAAATTAAAAGTAATTACAGTCACATGTGCCTCTAAATGTAGGTACAGTTAGTGATTCTGGGATAACATTTAAGTGCTACTGTTCCAACTAGCTTCAAGATTGCTTGATAGTCCTTTTTCTTCCCAATTTACACACACACACACACACACACACACACAACTAGGAAAAAGGTGTATTTGGCACTTTTCTGTGCATACCTTGCTCAAAAATGTTTACATTTCTAACTTTTTAAATGGTAAAGCTGATATATTTGCATTGTTATGAAGAGCCTTATTTCAGGAACTTATCGTTTACCACCTATTATTAAACTGCAAAACTAACACAAACATCAAAACATAAGATCACTCAGTGAGTCACTGTTTCAGAAAGGGGGGAGAAAAAAAAAAAAAAAGGCTATTTGAAAGTGTTTTGCCAAACTCACCATGTACAGGAGGAATGGGAACACCAGCAGGAATATCCAGAGGTAGAGGTGAAAGCAGTTCGAAAAGGTGCTCTGATGGGGGTCTACGTACCACCCCCCAGTGAGCGAAGCCCACACACCCTGCCGCAGTATCTGAAGTGCCTGAGAGCCCATGATCTTTCTGACTTTGTCCGGAGGGTTGCGGCAGCTCACCAGTGGATGCAGGCAGCGGGCCGGTCGCGGGTGCAGAGTTCAGGGCCCCCCGTGCCCCCCGTAGCCCGTGCGCCCTATGGCTTCTGGGGCTCCATTCAGTGGGCGACAGCAGCCTCTGCCAAGGACAACAACGAACGACGCTCTACCACTTGGGCCTCGTTAAGCTCCTACTAGGAGGAGAAAGCTTGCAGCATGTCCCTTTCCGGAAATATGACGCTTTGCCTGCCAATTCTTGCAAAAAAAAAAAAATATATATATATATATATATATTTCGAGCAATAATAATTTGGCACACTGGTGGTGACTAAATGAGAAAACAAAAACATTCATCGGGAGGAGGAGGACAGTCACAAACTGTTAGATTTCTTCAGTTTCCCAGCACTTCAAGTTAACAAATGTCAATGAAGTAGAGAGAAGAAAGAAAGAAAGAAAGAAAAAGCGAGCGCTGAGTGAGAAAATCCTTCCCCGAGAAGCGGCTACTCTGACTCTGGCTCGCGCCGCTGTCTGCCATGATGATGTTGACGAGGACCGAACGGCGGACAAACAAACAAGCTAAGCAGCTGAATTCTTTAACGTTTGGATCACAATATATAAAATAAATAAAAAGCAAGGCTTCGATGATGGCTTTTAAAAAATATAGTTTATTGCTTGCGATGTTGTCGTTTAACCATTGCACGTCCTAACGGAAAATAATGAGTAAAACACTAAGTAAGCGCTGTCGCTATCGGACTCTCCAGTTCTGGCCGCCAGTGAGTGTGTGAACCGTTACCGTTCACTCTTTTTTGTGTCCCCCTTGCGACCGGTTTCACTCTAATCCAGTTTCGATGAGTTTGCGTCTTTTTGCCCTGAGAAAATCCGAGAAATACAAACTGCCGTATGTCTAACGGGACAAAAGGTAAACCTTGCTGCTCTCGTTCTTCGAAACCAGGCAGGCTTGTTAGCTACGACACTCGTCCGGTTTAGCAGGTAAGTGTGACAAGAAGACGTCGCCGAACGACATTTTTTTCACCTGACTGACGAACTTCGTCAAGCAACAACACACTTTGCGACTATTTTCGTCGTGTTTCCTTCGTTACCCCGACCGGGAAATTCTCGTCAGAAGCGTTTCCTGGCTGTCAGCTCGGAATCAATCGGATTAGATCCACAAGACTCGTCGTTCGCTTCTTCTTGGCCCCCGCCGGGCTTTCTGGTTAAACAGATCAGATATACTCGACATCGATCAATTATACCAGCCGCACTGGCCAGTTCTAGTGGGAACGACTGATACTCACTTCTTGAGTATGCGGGAAGTCGGGAAGGACAAGGAGGAGCCCCCGTCGCTGAGGGGATCATTCATTGAGCCGGCCGGGGGCTACATGGACCTGTGTCTCGCGCGTGTAGTAGAAAACTACCTGCGGCTCGCGCGGCTAACAGGCGCTAACAGGACGCGGGCTGGGGGTTCGAGCCATCGACCGCGCAGCAGCCCCGCTATATTCCGGTCCCGTCCCGGATACACGCCTGTCGACGCTTGGCAAAAGCGACCCGCTAACAGTAACCAGCTACTAACTAACGGGGGGAGAACACAGCGCAGCCCGGGAGCTTCGACAGACCAGCGGCGCCAGCCCAGAATCCGGTTTTACGCTGCTGGCTTCCTCCAGCACGCCGACTAGCTACTACTAGTATCTACTAGGCCACAGGCAGACATACCCTACATCGGCCGGCTAGTAGTTGGAGCTCACTTTTGCTTGGCTGCGCTGCTCTTCTAGCGCCGACCATAGCCACTTCTTCCCCTTCCGTCGCTGGGCTCACAAGACCCGTTTTCCCCCCAGTCTCTCCGGATCCACGAGCGACAGCTACTAGCTCTTAATCATTGTGCTCTCTCTCTCTCTCGTCTTCTTCCAGGCTGAAAGCGGAGATGGGGACGTCCGTGTTTTCGGCTCCGTTCGGCGAGAGACGTGGAAGAGAAATAATTCAAAATCGTCATTGCCCTTTAGCCAACGAACTCTACTGAAAACATGTTTGTTTTAACTCCTGTTAAAAAAAAAAATACAGTTTCCCTTCACCCTGCAAACTCCCCCTGTCGAATTCGCCCATTCACACAGGTAGCAAACGCCTACCTACAGGAAGAGGGCTCCGTTCCACACTGTGATTGGACGGAGCACCCGTCAGTCAACGCGTTGACCCACATGATTGGGTCCAATAAGAACAAACTGTGAGCTGACCCTAAATTTTGTTTCACAAAATATTGGAACGTCATGACGTTCCCAGTCGGCACTAATGGTAAAAAGCGCCTATTGCTTAACTCTAATACCGGATTTATCGCGTGTTTTTCCATCATCCGACTAGCAAGTGGACGAAATACAAGCGATGATTTTTTTTTTTCCTGTACTGTGCTGCTCTTATGTGTTACAAATTATCAATATTGGCTTTGGTTAAGTTACACGATCGTACTTCACTCAACAAACTTTACCAGTGAATCATGACATTTGTATTATTTTCCCTAATTTTAATGGGTAAAAAACGTGGCATACACACAGTTACATAAATTTTGTAGGCTACAACACGTGTATTTTACACTAATTTCATCGTATATTTATAACATTGACGATTTAATAATTACCGCGTATTCAAAGTAAAATTCAGTATCGAATAAACCAGTCGGAAAAAAATAAATCTTCAATGCCAAACGTATAATTAAGATTTAAAGTACGTGTTATGGATTTAAAACTTAAACGCAAGCTTGTTTTTCTCAAGATTGTAGAATTATCATCAAATCAATATATCTAATTGTTAAGCCACATGCATTTTAATAACATTAACTGCCATTTTTGTGCAGAATAATATCCTAAGAGACATCAGCAGAGTGATTAAGGAAAGTATTCCACTTTTCGACAGTATATAACATGCTTCATGTATGCAAATAGGTAACCAAATTTATTTTTACGTATTAAAATGTGGGGGCGCGGGGGATGCAGTGGCGCAGTGGGTTGTACCACAGTCCTGCTCTCCGGTGGGTCTGGGGTTCGAGTCCCGCTTGGGGTGCCTTGCGACGGACTGGCGTCCCGTCCCGGGTGTGTCCCCTCCCCCTCCGGCCTTACGCCCTGAGTTGCCGGGTTAGGCTCCGGTTCCCCGTGACCCCGTATGGGACAAGCGGTTCTGAAAATGTGTGTGTGTGTGTGTGTGTATTAAAAATGTATTAAGGGCTACGATACATAATACTTTAAGATTTTTCAAGTTTACTGATGCTGACACATCTGTTCAAAAATGCATGCATACTTTATGCTATTTCACAGCAGTACCCCTCCAAGCCATTTTTCTAAAATGTGTTTACATTGAAAATGATTCCATACTCCTTGATTTCCTCAGGAACCATATAGTCTGAGGAAAAATGCTTGACTGGTTCACATTGCCCCAGTCTGATGGCTCTGTCCATGTGTTGACAGGATACCCGGTGCCCCAGTGGTGCCCATCAAGGATCGATGGGTCCTCTTCGCAGTATACAGCTGCTCCATAGGGCCTCTGATGTCCTTTGACTTATATGAAGATCACATTACAAATCTAATATTCTTTTCCGTCATATAACTCTGATGTTCCTAATGGAATATTTGAGCTTTTTGTACCTGTCAGTGTCTGGCTAGATGCTCTCATAAGTTCATAAGCTGAAACTAAACATTTCAAAGACCTGTTCTTTCACCTGCTGTCAACCTTCCCCCTGTCTGCAGCTGTTGTCAATGTCACCACCACCCTCTCCCAAACTATTGAAAAGTGTGGTTTTACTCCTGACCTCTCTGCCAATATCGTTTGTGGGGCTCTCCTGTCACTACCATTTATGTAACATTCCTTCACAGTACCAGACCATTCGGTGCCACCGCTGGCACTGAACGAATAGTCCTGGCTCTGGCCATTGCCAGTGTGGAAACTGCATCTCCCTGGTGGTTGGGATTGCTGCGTCAGCTAAAGGATCACTCCTCTTCAAGCAGTGCTTGGGATTCTCTGCCATCGATTCTACGGGAATCACACCTCTGCATCGGATCATGCATTAGCACCTGCCCAGCTTAATTCTGCGGGTGCCCGTTGTTTCCAGTGTGCAGCCTCCTGTGCTACTTTTCATGTTGCGATGCCCCATTCCATTCCCTTGTTACACACCAATACTTCTTCTGTTCTCAACACCTCAAGTGGTAGAATGTGGTGCCACTGAACTGTCTTGTCACTGGTGCTCCTTGCTGTCAAGATCCACCTTTAAGAGACCAATTGATATAACCTTCTAAAATGACCCTTATTGGCTATACTTGAAATTATTCATTTAGTGTTAATCATTGTGAACTTGTTTGAATACTGTTTATGCACTATAATCTTTATAATGCTTTTTGAACCAGTGTAGACACTTTTTTGCTGATGACCACAGTTCTGAGATGACAGTAATAGAGTGCTTGTGTAACTTCTTTACTGTAACACAAAAACTGTAAGTTGCCTTAAACAAAAGCATCAGATCGAAAAGTACCAATGAAATCACTGTACTTAAATTAGCCATGTCACTAATATGCCTCAAATGTCTTAGGACATGTTCAGTGTTGGAAAGTATCACATAAAATGTGCGAGATGGACATTGATATTTTAAGACAAAAGGACAGTTAAAATACACAGCAAGAACAGACGACTACTGAAAGTGAAAGAAAGAGGACAAACTGAACGGAAAAAATAAGCAAAAATAACATTCCGATCATGTAAAAAAAAAACGAAAACTACTAAAATGTAGTGAGGGCAGAATGAGAACAACACAGCCACTTCTAATTCAAAGCGTCTACATTAAATGTTTCATTAATTACACGGAGAAAATGATCGAACAGAAAGCGAGAGAGAGAGAGTGAGTGAGTGAGTGAGTGAGTGAGGGAGAGAGAGAGAGAGAGAGAGAGAGCGAGAGAGAGGGTGGTGTCATCTGATTCTTTTCCTGTTGGGGGAAAAAAAAGCTACGAAACGCCACCCTCGGTGACTGTAAACGGATACGTGGAGTGCCTGGACATGCCGAAGGAGGGAAGAGAGGAGAGAGACGTGAATTAACAGGCAATTTGCATGTTTGTAAAAACAAGAGGACAAATCAAAAGCCTCCCGAGGAAGAAGAAGAGCTCGTCACATCAAAGGGAAAGTAACTTTTGGAAAGTCTGTTTTGCGGCTGCTGGAGGAACCACTTGACTGAGAAACTTTGCGTGGCTCTTCCTGTCTGAGATTCGGCCGCAATAAAGTTGTGTGGCCCGAGCGGCGCCGGAGCGAATCGGAGCGGAGCGGAGCCGAGCCGAGCCGAGCCGAACCCGGCTATGGCCCGTGGGACGCGCCGTGGCCGCGCGGGACTCTGCGACGTTCGTCGCGCGAGCGTCGCCCGCTTGTTCGTGGCGCCGAATGACCGATTTGCGAGCTAAAAGTGTTCCTACACGGAGGCTGAATGCCTCTTTCCTGCCATTCTTCTCCACCTCTCTTGCGTTTCCTGCTCTGGTCACCAGCCACGGCTTCGAAAGGAACCGAGCAAACCGCATAATAACGTGATCGTGAGCCTGAGCGGCTGTAACGCGTACACAACACATGATCATGATGATTTTTAAACGGGAATCGCTGTACTCGGGACACCTTAACTTAACTTAAGTTAACCTTTACTTGGAGCGGGACTGCAAGCCGCCTCGTCTACTGACCGACCTGTGATACTTGACTGTGAAATGTTAGTTCGCTCGTTTGTTTGTTTTTCTTCTTGTGCCCCCCTGACCCTCCGTTCCGCGCTTTTGTCGCTTAATGCGAAATGCTTCGCGTCATTATTTCCACATGGACTAGTCGTTCTCGCTCGCGGACTTCGCGGGAGCGTCGCGCGCTCACAGTGACCGCTGTCGCATCGCACGAAGACGAGCGGGCGCGTGCCGCCGCGGCGCGAATGTAACGAAGGGAACGCGCGCGCGCGCGCTCTCAGGTTGGACGCGCGACACGCGTTTGCTCGGCGTTTTGCGGCGCCGGCGGTGGCTCGACGCGTCCCGGCGGGAGCCTTTTCCGAGTTTCACGGATTGACCCCATGAGCGCGACGCACGCGAGCGAAAGGGAAATATGCGCTTCCGAGTCCTCCGTCTTCTCACGCGTACACGTCGATCCGCATGAATTGAAGGCCGAGAATGGAGCCGCTCAAGAATATCTTCTCTCTGTCCAGCTGGAAAGGTGTGGAACAGTCACGCACGGGGAACTTCACGAACCCCCTGTGGACCGCTTTGTTCGACTACGAAGCGGCCGGGAAGGACGAGCTGACCCTGCGGAAGGGCGACCTGGTGGAGGTGCTGTCCCTGGACTCGGAGGTGTCCGGGGACGAGGGGTGGTGGGCCGGCAAGGTCAATAACAAAGTGGGCATCTTCCCTTCGAACTACGTCTCCTTGAAACCGAGCCGCTACGGGACCCTGCAGGACCGCGCCGTGGTCGGGCAGCTCGGTCCGGCGGCGGCGAAAGACCACGAGCCGCAGGAGGTGGACTTCGCCGAGCTGAGCTTGGAGGAGGTCATAGGAGTGGGTGGCTTCGGCAAGGTCTACCGTGGCAACTGGAGGGGGGAGCTGGTGGCCGTGAAGGCGGCCCGCCGGGACCCGGACGAGGACATCAGCGTGACGGGCCAAAACGTGCGCCAGGAGGCCCGGCTCTTCGCCATGCTCACCCATCCCAACATCATCACCCTCAAAGGGGTGTGCTTGCAGGAGCCCAACATGTGTCTCATTATGGAGTACGCTTCAGGCGGGCCCCTGAGCCGGGCCCTGGCCGGGCGGCGCATCCCTCCGCACGTTCTGGTGAACTGGGCGGTGCAGATCGCCCGGGGGATGCTGTACCTCCACAGCGGGGCCATAGTGCCTGTGATCCACCGGGACCTCAAGTCCAACAACAGTAAGGCCCCTCGCGTCACATATCATCTCGCCTCGTTCGTGCGTGCTCCGCTATCGTCCTTCGTGTGGCCGGCACATGCGTCGAGGGTAGCTTGTTGTGTCATATCGAGTAGTCAACTTTACCGCGCTTTATGCATTTTGCACAGCGGGGTGTTCTTACCATGTAAGTTCAGGGTAAGTGCCTCCGTCAAGGATATTATGGCAGGATTGTCATGTGGGCCCAGGGCCTTCAGGTTACAAGGCGGCGTTCCTATCCAGGACTGGGACGCTAGCTGCTCTCCCAGAAGAATTAATTCATTCTCCCTAGGGCCTAGACAACTTATTCTCAGACATATTTCAGAAAAGTCACATTGTGAAAGTACTCTTACTACACGCTACTCAGGTTCATCAAAGTGTACAAACCGTGAAACTCAAGTGTTCATAATCCACTGCTTAATGCTAGAGGTACCTTATAACTGAACTTCCACAATTCTATAATAAACCAAAATAAAAGAAACACACACACATTTTCGGAAGAAACAGTACCTGTTAATTATTAATGTCATGATCAGTGAACATCATATGAAGTGGAGCGATGAACTTAGAAATCATTATATGAATAAGTGTCTGAAAATTTTGGAGCTCTTAAGCAGCATCGTGCTGACATTTATCGGTTATGGTGGTTGGTTCATGTTAAGTCTTGCTAATAATAGATGCCGTCGAATGAAATGAAGAGAATTTGCAGCTTTCGTACATCAAATTGTCACGAATCGTCCTTTTCCCAAAGATACATCGTGAACTGGATGCATTAGGTCTCGAGTTCTCTGTGACCGTCGGCGCTGGCGTTTCAGTAACATGCAAAGGAAAAGCGAAACATTTGGCTGTATCTCTGTAGTACACTTTAACATTGAAAGCCCTCTTTACGCATATCTGTGGTAACTGATATAATGTCAGTGGTTGGAGATGCTCACCAGGAGCCAGCATGAGAAAAGTTACTCTGGTCAAAAAGGTCTGTGTCAGTAAACAGCAGTGGGTAAAGAAGTTAAGATTAGAAACTGTGGTTTTGACTAGAGATCAAGAGCATGCTCTTCATATAATTAACCTTCAATCTATTTTAAATTGTACTTGGACTCTGGAAATACTAAATACAACCCAGAAGGTCAAAATTAAATGATACACTAAATAATCTTAGGAATGTTTAGATAAAATTATGGGTCTGGTCAGTAATGTTACGGGGGATAAAATGCCCCAAATTTGCGCCTGTGCCAGTTTTTCGGGCTTGTATCCAGCACTATCACTGAAACAAAGGGTGATTGTTGTGCTCTTTTGGTTGGGTCTGAACAGGATAGATTCTCAGGGACCAAATATACATTCTCAGGGAGGTCAGATGTCTTGTTCCTTAGTATATTGGAAGTCATGTTTCAGGGTGACCTTTTATTCCGCAAGGCCACCTCAAAATTTGATGATTTTTTTTTTCTGGAAAACACTGGGTTTACCTCTGGAAAAGTTGAAGAACATAGTTCTTTTCTGCTCAGCTAGATGGTATCGCTCTTTCTTCATCTTGTTTTTGAGCAGTATCCTTCTTTGTAGACCTGTTGCAACTTGCCCCCGTTCAGCTGCTATTTCAGCGATAACCTGTTTTTTAAAATGCGTCTTTGTTTGTAACGTGGTATACTTCATAAGAAAACATATGGAGGCTTCCGGAATGTCCCTCCATAACGAGGTCTTACTGAAAGGTTGCGAAGTAGACTAAGCCACTAACCTTTTTCATCGCAAAGAGGCCGCCATTAATTGAATGTGACAAACAGCTCCAACATTTCAGACTTGAAAGCAACTGCATTTGTATTATTTCAAGCATAACTGTAATGGCAAATGTAAGTAAACACATTTGTTTAGTCTTTTGCCACAAAGATTGAAGAGCTACAGCATTGTAATTTATATTTGTTATATTTTACTTAACCTTCGGTCAGGTAATACGATCAGTATTTTTAGATTAATATCTCAGAAATGCTCATGTGAAAGGGAACGTATTCCGTTTGGCAAAACGTGCTCCAGCAACATCTCGATGAGTACGTCTCGTCGGATCTTTAGTTTGACACGACTGAAAAGTTGAGTCCTCGCACAGCGTGATTTCAGATGTGATTGATTAAATGAACAGCTCAATCAAGGCTTGAGCTTCGTTCATACAAAACCCAATATATGTGATTGGGAACCTCAGCTTTTAAATATCCCTGTATCCAGGTAATGAATGTGTTTAGCGTGTTTACCTGAGCACAATGAACGATTTTCAAAAGAAAAGTAGTCATATAATTAAGGTGTCAGGGAAGGATTCAACTCTTGTTCGTGCTTAATGATGGAAAGAAGGTCGACTTTGTTGATTAAGACTGCCAATACAGTGATGGCAACGTGTTATAAAAGCTTCTGTTCAAAAAGCCCAGTCAGTTGGCTTCCCAGTTCCCAAAGAACACTTAATAGAAATGAACATTAAAATTCTGCCTCAAGCTTCTTTATGTAAATTGCAGCAGCAGAACATGACTGATGTTAAAGGAAATAAAAGTGTGGCTTTTTTGTGGCAGTACAGATTCAGTAGATTCTTATTTGCATGTTAAGTTATGGAGAAATGGTTTCCAAATAAAGACGATCCTCAAGACGTTGAAATACGTATTTTGGCATGTCGTCCGGGTCAATATAAATGGGTTGAACGATGCTTCCTGCTACTGGAAGCCCTTATGCAATTATTTGCCTCTCATCGCATGTTTCCAGGTAACACGATCATTGTTTGTGGCCTTTTCGCTTTAGGTGTCGGTCATCACAGGGAAGCCTGTCGTGATGCTCGCTGCAGCCCTTCGGCCGTCAGACGGTACCGGCTTCCTGTCCGATTTGCTAGTCGGGTCACAAATAGCCGATCGATTTAGGTAGCGGCACCGAGACGGAATAGTGTCCCGTGCTCGCCCTCCGAACTGCTGCTGCAGCACTTTCTGTTGTAGTTATGTAAATAACTGTATTTGCAATTCCGAAGAGGGATTAAATGCCGACTTACGCAGAATACGAAACGGAGAACCTTGTTAGGTCACGATCGATTGGATACTCTGTTTGAGAACGTCTGAGTTTTGCCCTGGTAAAAACATCAACGAATGAAGCGCTGCTCTTATGGGACGACGGCGGTCTGTTAGCTTTATTAATAGTTATGCGTTTGTCTCCCGACGTCGTGAGCGTTCGTGTATGTTGAGAGCGCGGCTCGCCGCCGTTATCGCGACGCCTGCGAAGTGTGTAGTTTTTCCGGGTTCTTTTGGAAAAGTCTGTAGGACTTGTGCGCTTCTGGCGGTTTGGCCGACATGGCGATGACTAAATGTATTTGCTGATTACGAGCATAAACCGCGCGTGCTATATTTTGGTTGCTGCCTTTGCTTTCCATTTCTTTCGTATTCTGTAGAAAGGATTCAATTATTTGTACTTTGCCCCTTGACGAAAGATTGAAATTACATTGACTTTTTTCTTTGTGACAAATGTCTGTTTTTTTGTCGTCAACGGTGTACGGCGGTCTCGCCGGGATTTGTTGCAGCAGAAGACATGATATCGTATTCTAAGATGACATCCTTGCTCTTGAACCCAAGTGTCGTGTCAGTTCTCACCGAATTGGGTTTCCTTGCTCTATTTGGTGTTCGCCGCAGCGCACTCCTTACCGCTGTGAAGCCGTAGCTGCTTACGAGTGCGGTAGACTTGAAGTGACCTGTATCGGGCGGTTGTTACGGTACCGTTACGGTAGCGAGAAGGTTTGCAAAGCACGAGTTTGCGTATAACGTTGAGCTCGAGCTCTGATATCTGGGCTGTCTGACCCCGTCGCTTCCCCTCCGACTGCAGACGGCCATCCCTCTCTGTTCCTCTTCGTCGGTCTCCTGCTCTTTGTGTCAGCGGAGAGTTTGCCAGACTGCCTGTCGGCTAGCGGTCGGGCCCTCCCGGGACAAAGCTTCCCTTCTTCCCGGGAAAGCCCCCGCCCCGCCGGAATGCTCCCCTCGCCTACGGGCAGAACTAGAGCGATGCGGACAGGAGCGGAGGGAGGGCACGGGAAGAGCAGAAAGACCGCCACGGGTGTAGCGCGCTCCTGAAAGTGTCCCCTTGCGTTGAGGCGCCTCGCGGTTCGGGAGAATCGACCTTTTCGCGCAAATGAAGGCGGCGCCGCCCTCGGTGTCGACAGACTTTGTTTAAGGAAAGCCCTGAATCCCGAGCTTCACGCCGAAACCGAAGAGTAGTTGCGGCCGCTGCTAGCGAAGTCGAGGATGTCTGTGTCGCTTCTGCGTCGTGAAGCCGTGCGTGCGTGCGTGCGTGGGTGCGTGCGTGCGTGCGTGCGTTTTTCTAATGCGTTTCTGTCGTGCTTTAATGTCGCGTGTTCCTCCCAACAAGGAGAGTCGTCCTGTTTGGGAAGAACGGAGGTTTTACCTCCGGCACTCGCTCAATTTCATAACGTACGTGTGCTTTTTGGAACAATGCGATCCGTAGGCTGTTAATGTGCAGCGTCAGTTGTGCGATTGCTGCCTTGGGTCGGCGTGGAATGAAGGCCGATGAGTTCCTTCATAGGTTTGCTGCTCCGGTTGCTTAGTTGAACCTTTGACTCTCCTTTAATTGTTATTTACTGTTGCTTTAGCAATGGAAGAGCACAGCTCGAGAACACCAGAAAGAAGCTGCAGGACACCCTTTCTGTGATTGTGATAGCCCTTCTCTGTCTTTATTCGTGGATTAATTGCTTTGAATTTTATGTGTATTCACAGATTTATAAATGTAGCGGTGTTCATTTTTCCCGCTCTCTTCGTTTGTCTCTGCCTCCCCTCCTTTTTTTAAAAAACAAAAAGTGCATGCAGCGAGTTTTTTTTAAATTTAAGTCTTTCTCACTTCCCCATGTAGCCCTGTAATTAACGTAGACTTTATGGCACTGTAGCATTGCGAGTTCCCTAATATAGAGTTTATAAACGTAAAGATCCTTTGTTCTTAATTTTTGCTTCGGTTTAAAAAAAAAAACAAAAAAAAAAGAAAAACCCCACCTAAGGCCCTGCAACGAAATGGCCGTCATTTAGTTTCCTACTGATTCAGTCTGTTTCCTGCTGTTACCGTTACAGAGTGATTTGCTATTGTTTCACCAGTCGCCCTTTCAAAATCTCCGTTTTTTGCACTGTCTTCAGCATTAGCCCCTTTTATTTGGGACTTCCTGTATTATCGAGGTGTAGCTGATGTTTAAAAAGAGTGAACCGATACCAATCTGTGAAAGACCGAGCTGAAGAGACGCAGTTGCGAGGGTAAGAATCGGACGGGCACGATAAAGACTTTGCTTGCCGGTTTGCAGAAGTGACAGTGCTCGTTTCCTGCCGTTTTTAATTTGTATAGTTAGTTGGCTCTTGGAACCGCCGCAACGCGCCCCGCTCACGCGTCCGCCGCCTCGCCGGTATGCCTACATGGGACGGAGGAGCGCGCGGTGTGGTTTCGCGGGCACCGCTTGCCCTCGTGACGTCGGGTCTCGTGTTGGCTTCGAGCGCTCGGTCACCGCACGGGATGCGAGAAGAGAAGGGGAGGCACGGAGCGAGGAGGAGGGAGAAATCCAAAATTGTGCCCACGAGTCACTTCTCGGGCCGCGTTCGGCGTTTGGCCTCCGGGGTCTCGTTCTTAGACGCTGTTGTTTCAAGGCTTCGTTACCCCAAGTAGGAGACGCCGCTGCACAATTACCGTTTTCTCGTGCGCTCGTTGGTCGTTTAACCTTTAAAGAAAAGCACCCGCTCCTAGGTTTTTGGTTGCCGAGATGGAACCAGATCTGGATGTTCGAGGTCTCCTGAGCCGAGCGACCCGACTAGGCGGAAGGAGGAAAAGTGACAGCCCAAGATTATATTTGACGTGTCTACTTTTGTTTATGGCGCACGCGCAGTACAAAAATGAATCGCGTGATATTGCCATATAAATTATTAGTGTTGTCCTGTTTATTGGTCCGCGCAGCTGATACACACAGCAACAACAACAATAATAATAAAAACAACATTGCTAAAGTCCTTTTAAGATCGATACACACACACACACACATTTCCCGAACCGCTTGTCACATACGGGGTCGCGGGGAACCGGAGCCTATCCGGCAATGCAGGGCGTAAGGCCGGAGGGGGAGGGGACACACCCAGGACGGGACGCCAGTCCGTCGCAAGGCACCCCAAGCGGGACTCGAACCCCAGACCCACCGGAGAGCAGGACCCGGTCCGACCCGGTCCAACCCGCTGCACCACCGCACCCCTTTAATATCAATAAACCAATGGAATAACGTAACAATTAGGAAATGACAGTAGCGTCCTTGGACAAATACTTTGTAGAAGGACAATTATCATTGTGTTAGAAGAATGTTGAAATGTTCTGTTCCTGGTAAACATGGACGTTTTATTAGCAGTTCAGTTTTTTTATGTATTAATTTTATTTTCGGGAAGTAAAGTGTCTCTTACTTCCCTTCCTTGCACAATTTATGACGATATGGAGCCTTTTTTTCTTCTTTTTCAAATGATGGAGGAAGATTGCGGCCTCAAGGCCGGCCCAGATTGTATTAATTTTTAACAGGATCACTTTTATCTTTTTTTAAAATAATTTTATCCAGCGCAGAATGTCTTTCCAGAGACGTCTTTGTGGTAGAAGCGGTACCCCATGTGCAGAAATGCTCCGTTTCCTCTTTAAGGTCTTGCAAAGTGCTGTTTACTCTCCTTCATTCTTCAGTTCTCCTCGCCCAGCCTATAGAGAATGAGGACATGGAGGGGAAGACCCTCAAAATCACAGACTTTGGACTGGCACGTGAGTGGCATAAGACAACCAAGATGAGCACCGCGGGCACTTATGCCTGGATGGCGCCTGAGGTGATCAAGTCGTCCACCTTCTCCAAGGGCAGTGACGTGTGGAGGTGAGTGGTGAGGGAACATCGATATTGTTGATGACTGGATGATGCCATGAAGCAATAGGAATATATGTTTTGTTCGCTCAGCTCCTCTGGTAAAATTACATTTCTTACACGGCTATTTTGTACAATGCGGGGCAAGAACAGGCACTTGCAGAAGAACCGATTTCTTTCTGCCGAGTTCATGCGCAGAGGTGACGTTTGCCAAATTGACGGCAAATTTAGAAACGTAATACGTCTGCGTAACAATTTAAGCTTGCTTTCTTAGCGAAAATGTGATTACAATCACGCAGCTGCGTTCAACAAAGAAAACAAATAAAACAGTTATTGCAGAGACAGTCTTTCGCCAGAGGCAGAAAAAGTTGGAATAAACTTTTGTGCGTTTTTAAGTCTTGCGTTCTCTGCGCGCATGCCGGAGTTATCCCTGACGTGCAAAGGAACGCGCGCCCTGTCTCGGAGGGCTCCCCGACGCGTGTGTGTGTGTCTGTATACTGTCCTGCAGCTATGGCGTGCTGCTGTGGGAGCTGCTGACTGGGGAGGTTCCCTACAAGGGCATTGATGGTCTGGCTGTGGCCTATGGAGTGGCTGTCAACAAACTCACGCTCCCCATCCCTTCCACCTGCCCCGAGCCTTTTGCACAGCTGATGACAGGTGAGATATAGAGGCACAAGGAGCTGTACGATCGGAAGGATTTATGTGCGTGCGTGCGTGCGTGCGTGCGTGCGCGTTTACCTGATGCCTTCGTTTAAGGAGACGTTCAACGTTAGGATTGTACAGTGGGTATTAACAGGATCTCAGGATGGTGTGCTGGCAGTCCAAGATGAAATAGTGTGCTGCGGCTGACCTAGGATCGGTCCAGGACTGCACGCAATTGTCAGAGTTAAACGGAATGAAACCATTGCAAACTGAGGGCAGTTTAAATGTAATTTAAAAGTTGAACCAAGGCTAAGAGCACAAGGAGATGTGACCAGAAATTTGTGTGCGTAAAGATGGAAACTGGCACGAACGATGCGAGGTGTGTGTGGACGGTCCCCTGGTAAGAGAAGTGCACCGATGGGATGTTTTGGTTGCGCAGAGTGCTGGGACCAGGACCCCCACCACCGGCCCAGCTTCGCCTCCATCCTGTCTCAGCTCACTGCCCTGGAGCAACAGGTCCTGGATGAGATGCCCCAGGAATCCTTCCACTCGCTGCAGGAGGACTGGAAGCTGGAGATCCAGAGCATGTTCGATGAGCTGCGGGCAAAGGAGAAGGTAGGATGGGCAAGGAATGGAACGCGGAAGTACCAGGTGCAGCTGCTGTCTTCGGACTCTAAGGTTGCGGGTTCGAATCTCGTCTCGAGCTGTAGTACCTTTGAGCAGGGAGCTTACTCTAAATCAGAGGTCTTGTGAAAGGGCTGGTGAGTCTGAGTCTGCAGTGAAGCACATTGTCACTTTGCTGACTGGGATGCGTTCACGTTACACGCACCTTTATTCTCATTTTTGAACGTGACAAGCGGTTATTATTAACAGCTATTATTTAGCTAACACCTTTTGTCTAAGGTGTCCTACACAGCCAGATACTGAACTTCCTGCAGTCCTTTACCTGTCAGTACAGCAGCGCAGTGAAACAGTGGCACAGTCATCCATACCCTATGTACCCTCTGGGCGATTTGCACGTGGTTCTTGACTTACGGCAGAGTTACGTTCCCGCATCCCCGTCGTAAGTTGACGTTGTTGAAAGTTGAAAAGCCCCTCGGGAACCATAAGGACGTATAAACAGTGAAAATTCACAAATTTTCTATTGTATAACGGGGTTTTGTCATATTTTTCACTACTTTCACACATTATTCATGCTATGCTGATACGTACGGCAAGGTATTATAATTGTTCGTGCGGCACTATCGTTTTCACTTTCGCTGCTAAATCTACTATCTTTCGCCTTTTCAGCACCACCAGAACACTCACTTTTTGTGTGCTGGCCATTTTAAATCAAAAGTATCTTGAAGGGAACTGCAAACAAAATGTTTTGTAGACAAACTCAGTCAGTGCTACATACCCAAACGCTGGCAGAGACAGAGTCAGTAACAAATATTGATACTATTTATATTTATTTATTTAGCTGATGCTTTTCACCAAAATGAATTATAATGGGCGGGGCGTGGTGGCGCAGTGGGTTGGACCGGGTCCTGCTCTCCAGTGGGTCTGGGGTTCAAGTCCCGCTTGGGGTGCCTCGCGACGGACTGGCGTCCCGTCCCGGGTGTGTCCCCTCCCCCTCCGGCCTTACGCCCTGAGTTGCCGGGTTAGGCTCCGGTTCCCCGCGACCCCGTATGGGACAAGCGGTTCAGAAAATGTGTGTGTGTGTATGTGAATTATAATGTTAAGCTACTTATTCATCCATTTGTACAGCTTGGTAATTTTTTTTTTATTTTTTACTTGAGCATTTCAGGGTAAGTACCTTGCTCAAGGGCACTACAGCAGGAGATAGGATTCGAACCCGTGACCACTAAGTTCAGATGTGGCTGCTCTAGCCACAGTGCTACCTGTTCTTACTTAACAGCAGATGCAGTCTTTTTTATTAGATGTTGGGACTCAAAAATAATATAATAAAGTAACGGGATGGCCGTTGTAAGTGCAGGTGGTCATAAGCTGTGTGTGTCGTAACTCAGGCTGCCAGCAGTCACCAGTCTACCTGAAACACGTATCTGCGGAGTATCGGAGTGTATCTGTGAAGATCTTTTTTAAACAATTGGCTTTACAATGACAGTTTTATTTTTTGATCAGTTTTTGGCGGGGCAGAATCCGTCGAAGTCCATCGTTCGCTCTTAAATCTCCAGAAAGGTCAAACCTGCGTGTGTCTGCGTCTCCAGGAGCTGCGGTGCCGCGAGGAGGAGCTCCAGCGGGCCGCTCTGGAGCAGAAGTCCCACGAGGAGTTCCTGCGGCAGCGCGAACAGCAGCTCGCTCAGTGGGAGCAGGATGTGTTTGAGCGTGAGCTCAGCCTACTGATCCTGCACATGAACCAGGAGAAGCCTAACGTGAAGAAGCGCAAGGGCACCTTCAAAAAGCACAAGCTGAAGGGCAAGAACGGCGAGAAGATCAGCATGCCGCAGGGTAGGAGCCGCACCTTTTCGCACGGGAGAAGCTCGTGCTCTTCTCCGAAGCGACTTACACCGCTAAGGTACCTACGATTATTTACCCGTTTATACGGCTGGGTAGTTTTACTGGAGCAATTTAGGGTAAGTACCTCGCTCAAGGGTACTGCGGTTCGAGGTGGGACTCGAACCTGCACCCTTTGGGTCCGAAGGTAACGGCTGTAACCACTGCAATACCAGCTGTCCCCAGCTTACCTGCAACCAAGTGTGTGTTTTATGTCTCTTTGAGAGAGGGAGACTAGAGCCATCTGTGTCATCTTGTGCCGCTGCACGCGAAGCCTGCCGTGTTTGGGACGCCTGCGCCGTGCTGGCTCGGTGCCAGCAGCAGCGTGGCGAGTTTCGGGTGGTTAATGAAAGGGAGATGCAGGCTGCCACGGCAGCAGGCTTCCTGTCCGCAGGCCAGGCTGAGCCGCACTTAGAATAGCTGCCCTTTTTGCGTCACTGCCCTTAACCTTCCCGGGAAAGCTTATGGCCAGGGGCAGCCGTTTGAGGCCTTCTGGAGAATTCCGCAGGCTTAGGAAAACGAGCAGTTTGCTCAATTTACTCGGCTCCCTTTGGCGACGGGGGCCGTTCTCGTTGGCGGAATTTGCCGACGGTAAGTGAAGACGTGACGTGTTGTTAGAAAGCATCACCTCTCTTGTCTGCCTGTCCATCTCACTTAAATTCTCCGTTTCGTTGTGCTCTCGGCTTCCATTTCCCTCTTCATATGTCTCATATTTTCTCACTTTCTATTTACTTTCAGTTTTCTTATTTCCCAGCTGAATCTTTATATTGGTTTGATTTTATTTAATCTTGACTTTTTTCTTGATCTCTCTCTCGCGCTCTCTCTCTTTGTATCTCCGTCTTACTTCAATTTCCTTCGACGTCCCGTAACCCCAGCCATCATCCTACTCTTTTCATTGTTTTCATGTATCGAAAAATATCTGCTCTCTTCTAACAAACGTATATATTTTTTTATTATTGTTCCTCAGATTTCATCCATAAAATCACAGTGCAGGCTTCCCCAGGGCCGGAGAAAAGGAATTTTCCAGACGTGGGCTCGGGATCCTCTCCTTCTTTTGGCCCCCGCTTTCGGGCCATCCAGCGTGAGTCCCTCCCTCCTTATCTTGCATTTCTTATCATGCATGTGTTTTCTGTTTTCTGTGTGTGTGTGTGTGTTTGTTTTCTCCATTCTTCAGCATTTGTTTATTGTTCTTGCTTAACACACATATTTCAGCAAACTTCGTATTATTAGCCACTAGAGCAGTACTGCTGGATCCTCACTGAGTTCACTTTGACCCCCTTTTTTTGGGTTTCAGGAGCAGGACTCCAGCTGTGAAGAAAGTTTTAAGATTGAAAGTTCATATAATTTGACCTTTACTCTCCGCCCGTTTTCCTTCCCTCCATACAATCCCTACCGCTGCTGATTGCGCTTCGGCACTTCAGTTCACAATGTCTGCGCTGCAGTTTTGAACGTTGGAGAACTTAAAGAAGCTTCCAAATGGGCTTCCTCTTCTAAGTGGGAGGGGGCAGTTGGTAGTGTAGTGTAGTGTAGTGTTTAGAGCTGCTGCCTTTGGACCCAAAGGTTGCAGGTTCGAATCCCCCTCCAACTGCAGTATCCTTGAGCAAGGTACTTACGGTAAGTTGCTCCAGTAAAATTACCCTGCTGTAAAAATGGGTAAGTAATTGTAAGCAGCTTAACTTTGTAAGCCGCTTTGGATAAAAGCGTCGGCTAAGCGAATAAATGTAAGTAGCGGTCACAGATTATTGCGGCATTTTAATTCTACACTTCAGTTTTCCTCCAAATGGGGGCGCTCTTGCTTACGTTATCAAACGCGCCACTGAAAATACTCCTCACTGCTACTACGTGCCCTCAATACATACATTAGTACCGAATTTGAATGAGTTTTCTCTCTTACTCTGCTAAGTGTTTGTGAGATAAATATGTAGATAATCAAAATCAATTAGATTTCTCTTGTAGTAAAGTGATAAAATGTAACACAAAAGTAATTGGATGATTATTAAGGAAAAGTTATTTGTTCGTATCTGTACCGGTGTTGATCAGCTGAGCGGTGCAGAAATGATTACTGCTCCCATTTTAACGGTTAACCTCGGCGGTGAGACGGGGGTAACTGACCTCCTTAAAAAAAAGCGATCAGCAATTTTCACGGGACTCAATTTTTCAGACATTATCGCCTAACTTTCTGGGTTTTGTGAGTTTGGGTTTTTCCCTGGATGGTTACTGTAGTTTACATGTCGCTGCGAACCGGGAGCAATAAATGCTGGCAGAGAAGTGCTGTTTTCACAGGGCGGCCCCTCCCCCGCTAAAAGACATTACCGAATGCGTTTTGAATGCGCGCACGGTGCGCGTTCTTGCTTAGGAGTGTAAAATACAGCGCTAGAAGGACGGCTCGCGTCCCCTTGGTCCGTGACCCGTGTCTCTCCGCAGTGAGTCCCAGCGAGAGCAGCAGGCCTTGGGGTCCGCCCTCCGTGTGGCCGCCGGAACCCGCGGCCCACAAGCAGCCCGGCGAGGAGCACCGTTTGGGGCTGCACTGGAACCAGCAGAGTCCCAAGAGCCCACGCAGACCCAAAGTGCTGCGCCTCAACTCTCAGGACTGCGGGTAACTGCGCGCGCTTCCCTCCTCGGTCTTTAGTGACCCTTCCGTGGGCCGCGCTCTCCGAAGTGCGACCGTAGCGCAGCTGAGAGAGGAAAATAAATTCTTTCCTTTTATGTTCAGGTATGTTTCGCATCGGTTGACTTCTCGTTGCGTTTCTCTCCGTTTTGTCGCGTTTCAGCCTTTCTATGAGGGCGAAGCTCTTGGAGCTGGACAGCAATCAGAATGGAAACTCGAAGAGCGATTTGGAGGAGTACAGACCTCCGACCCCGGAGTCCCATCTAAACGGTAACAGCAGTCACGCGTGCTCTTCTCGACGCCGAACGTTCACTCCTACCGCATTGTTGCCCCTGAGATGCAGATCAGCCGCAAGACGCTTGGAATAAAAATATACCGACTTCGTATCGAGAGGAATGTATTTAGCACTAATCTGCGTTCACGTACAGAGGAGCCACTTTAAGATTCCTGTCATATTAAACCCGAAGCCGTATTCAACAGATTTGGATGTGAGCTGAGCCTCTTGTTTTCCCTGGAAGTTCGAGAGGGGAGATGTTCTCCCGCTCCCCTCTGTTGGTGTCAGTGATGGTAACGGGGTAACAGTTAGTAGTTGTGACTGTGATTCTTTGCATCATTTTACATTTCACATTTATTCATTTAGCAGATGCTCTTCTCCAGGAAGCATCAAAGCTGTAAAATTTAGCTCCTTTCTGAACGCGTGGCTGCCTTCTTTTCGGTGTCTCTCTTGCAGGGTTCTCTCTGAAGGAGACCCCTCGGACTAGTCTACCTCACGGGGACTCGGGAAGCGAGGAGGGGTCCCCGCGCTGGCCCCACCACTCCCCGGCAGGCTCACCTAGACCAGAGCGCAGCTCCCCCGGGGGTCTTCCGAGGAGCACTCACAAGGCCCTGCTGGACGGGGGCGCTTTGCTGGCCTCGGTAGCCCTCGGACGATGCTTGGAAGCACCCCCCAAAGTGCCGCCTCGACCGAGCCTCCATCCTCCGGAGGCTGAGCAGCCGCTCCCAACGGTGTCTTTATTCCGGGACCCGCCCACTGTGGACGACCTCATCACCTTTAGCCAGACAGAGGTTCTCCCCACACCTGCCTGTAACTTGGCCTTGCAACCCGCTATTCCACCTCTGCAGGCCTGGGGCACGCAGGGTCAGGGAGGTCCTGAACCTCAGCAAGAGCAAGCGAAGTTCTCCCCAAAGGACTGGGTTGCTGTGGAGCCCCAGGCCAACGGGGAACATGTGTCCAACCCCTGGAGTCCAGGCGCAGACAGGAGGAGGAAACCGAGTCAGGATCTCCTTTCCGCTCATTTAGGTGAGATCTTCTCCTCAACCTCTCTCGTCAGGTGCAGGTCTGCACTGTTCCTTCCCAAAGCGGGAAGGGATCATTTTTACATGTGGCACTTGTCATCAGTGCCGCGCTAAGGAAACTTCATGATAAACGGAGGCAACCCGCTTACGTTTATCTGGCACTTTTCTCTAAACCGACTTTCTTTTAGTTACGCGTTTGTACAGCTGGGTAATTTTACTGGAGCCATACCTGGTGCCTGGTACATACCTGGCACTTACCTGGTAAGTACCTTCAAGGGTACTACAACCAGAGGTGGGATATTCAAACCTGCAACCTTTGGGTCCAAAGGCAGCAGCTGTAACTACTACACTACCAGCTGCCCCTTCCCAGTTGCAGGTATTCAGCAGTCCGGCGTATTTATTGAACTCAGATACAGGTATAGTGAAAAGTACAGAATGAGCAGATATTCTGTATACAAATCAAAGTATTAGATTTCTGTAGTCTAACAGGATCCCAGGAGCAGGTATGTGACCCTTTTTTTTTTTTTTTTTTTTTTTTTTTTTTAAGCACATGCAAAAAAAAGGATAGGAAATACGGCCGAGAATTTCTTGTTCTTTTAACGACACACGTCTTGAAAATGGTGTAACTGTTCACGCATCGTAACTCCATAAGCATCCCCAGATACAACCTTTATTCAGCCATTACTCTGGCATTGTACTTGCTCATTTGTGTATCTTGTAATATTTAATAAAAAAAAGTAGAGAATAAAAAAAAGAGAAAAATTGGTGTGGGTATCAGGATTTGTTTATTCTGTGTCTTATGCACCTACTCCAACGGTGAACCTCGGTGCAGCAAGCGGTAGGTAACAAACTAGGTTTGCTCGAGACTTTCATGTCTGCAGCTATGTCTCCTTCTCTCAATGTAATGCATAACTTGTACTTTTGCTGAGATGTACGTCGCTTTGGACAAAAGCGTCTGCTAAATGAATTAATGTAAATGAAAAGTAAATGTTTTTGAAAAGCAGAGGGAGGCTTTTCTCTAATTATTCACAAGTCCTTTCGGTGGTCCTGGAAAAATCACTTTAACGTGATTGCAACATCTTCTCACTGTACCGATTGTGTGATTAAATGGCCGGGAAATTTGATTAAATAGATCTGCCGTGTGTAGTAAAAACCAAATTCAGAGCTCTTCACGCTGCTGTTTCTGGGCTCGGGCAGAGCGACGGAACACGACCGCTTTTTCCGTTCTGAAATTTGCTTATTGTCTCGGTGTCTTTTCGAGCACATGAGCTACATCTATCCATGGGAGGTGGTCGTCGTGGCCCAGATTCACATTCGCTTGTGTTTTGCTCTCTCCCCCCATCCTGTCAAAGGTGGCGACCTGCCCATGTGCTCGCAAGACATCCCAGAGAGAGACGGCCGCACATCCCCTGCGCCCCCTCTGCTCCCAAATCCTCGACTCTGGAGCCCCAAGGCACGGCGCCTGGATGTGAACGTTGTTCCGCGTCCGCGCCCGTCCCCCGTCAGGCCTCGCATTGACCCCTGGAGCTTCATCTCAGCTGGCGGTGCGGGACGGGCAAGCGGGCGCGCCGCCGCCGCCGCCACCGCCGAACCGGACGGGCCCTTCCGCAATGCCCCGGGGCGCCAGCCGTCCCCCACGAACCCGTTTGCGAACTGCGAGCCGTTCCCTCCCTCGGACTGCGACCCCTTCGCCCGCCTGGTGGACCCCAGCGGGACCGCGGACCGTGCCTCTGACGACCCCTTCTCCGTCCCCTTCGGCACGTCCCGCTCGGCCCCCGCCTCCGCCAACGCGAGTCCCTCCTTGTCTGCCCTCAGGGTGGCCCCCTTCTCGCCAGCCCTCGACTCCCCTTTCCTTGACCTCGGCTGGACGGGCAGAGGTCCGCTCTTGGACGCCGCCAAAGAGAAGGAGCGTCAGAGGCGGCAGCTGGCTGTAGGCCTGGAGCCCTGGAAGTCTCCGGCGCACCTCAGAAACGAGCGCTTCTGACAACGCCCCACAGCCCCGTCGAGTGCAAAGTGTTCGAGGAAGCGGCAAAGTGGAACGTGGCGCCGATTGTTCGATCCCCAAAACTGGAATGCGTGCACGTTCAGGTCCGCCGCCGTCACGGGCTCTTTGGCCGGAGGCGTCGGGTGCCGGATGCCGGGCGGCAGGGGAATTGGAGTCGGAGAAGGAAATTCGGTTGGAGCCGAGCCCGGCGAAACGGCCGCTTGTAAGAATTGACCCTTACCGTGACGCACGGAGATGGCGGATGTCGGCGTCCGCGCTCCTGCGTGGTTCGGTCCCGACGAGACGGAGCCGGGACTCCGCATCCCTCGGCGTCTTCGAACGCCTTTCTTATTCCGCATTATGAGCTCAAGTGGCTCCCTTCCTTGCGCGAGCAAAAGGACGGCTGGTTAAGCCGATAGTTGACGTTTTACCTGACAAAACACAACTGAAATGTGCAGTGCTGTCAGACTGTGCGAATAGCAGAACTTGGACTAACGATTCGCTGAATATTTTGGGGACACGGAATAAAACACTGGAATCATATTTTGCAGTGGGACCAAGAACGCAATATTAGAGGCCAAATGTTTGCACTTTGAGGGAGTGACACAATTTGCAGAGAGAAGCAATAAGACAAATTGGTGACGGAATACGCGGAAGATCCCGGCAAATAAAATACACATTCCTTTTTAAATTAAGCTGTTTTTAAAGATTATTACTGTTGTTATCCACAGTTTTAGCTCAGGGATGGGCGGTTCTACTCGTATGAAAAAGCAGTACATTTGTTTGTGATACACGCATTTCTGTAGCTTTTATCCCATTTACTTGAACCTGGAGTAAAATACACTTAAAATACACTTGGAGTAAAGTACACTTGCCTGTTTTTTTTCTTTTTTATTTTATTTTATTTTAAATTAATAAACCATACTAACGAACACCCTTCGGAGGAATACATTCAAAGTATATGTGTGGTTAATGATCATCGTCGCCCGAGTGATATTGGTGTGTACTGCTTTTTTGTGAGAGTAGCCTGGGTGGCTCCCGATGTCAGTATTTGGCTTGGAAGTGAAATCACGTTTGCTATGTGAGGTTGTAAAATTAGCTGCTCGTTGCTATAAGGGTGTCGAGCGTCACCTCGGACTCCCGGGATTCCCGGAGCGTTGGGCGCGCCGCGTGTGTGTTGGGGGCCGCCGCGGGCGCACGGCGGTGTCGGTTCCGGCTGAGCTCTGAACTACCGAGCGGAACCTGCGCGCTCGGGTTCGAGCCACTCTGTTAGTGAGCGGTGCTGCTCAAATCGTACGGATCCCCAAGCATTAGTTGCACACGAGTAAATAGTACTTGTGGTGTACAAGTGTAGATTATTACTGAACTCTTACCGGTGCTGCAGTCTTAGTCTGTGCGTCTGGTGCCTTTTCCAACTTTGCAAACTGCACTGGGTTCGATGCTCAGATTAATCCATTAACTGCTGGAGGGGTAAAGAGGAGTAATTACTGATTAGTCAAAACGACCAACTCTACGACTCGTAAGATACGCAAATATTTCTTGAAACTCCCAAGTGCTTAAAGGCTGTTTGACACAACTGAGAACGACAGCAATTCTTCCCTTGTTTTAATGCCTATGTGTATTTTTTTCCAGCTAATTCGACGGTTCGATCAGAGCGAATGGGTCAGTTAAGAGCTCAGCTGAAACAAAAGCCGACGCGCATCGCCAGGAGCAGCCTTCCCAGAATCGAGTGTGACACCCCGGGCGTGCAGTAGCATTCAGAGTGTGACTTTCACCTTGTGCGTAATGAAACGAAAGGATGTGTGTAAAACTGTGAATGGGTGGAGTAAACGGTAAGCTGTGCCGGGTCTCCTCCTCCTCGGGCGTATACAGGGGGAGTCCGTCGATTCATTGATTCCCAAAGTGCGAGTGTGGGACCCCCCCCCCCCCCCAGCCATTCCATACGTTTGTTCTCCGTCACCTCCAGACCTTTCGATTGAACCGGTCGCCTGATCGACAGTGTATTGATGATGTGAATACGGGGTGCTGGTTATGAAAAGAAACAAATGTACGCGGTGCCTCAGGGTCCCTGGACCACACCATTAACCCATCGTTGGGCTGTACATTTAGCCCCCCCCGCCCCCCTCGTGCACCTGTCTCTCCTGGATCAGATCCTCTCACTTTGTACCAAAGAAATTGTCTGTTCCGTTTGACACTGCTGGTTAATGTACTACTGACTGACCACACCTTCCATACAATGGTGCTCTGTATGTCGCCCCCTGGTGTTGTGCAGATGTACTGCAGCCTTGGTATTTATTTATTTATTTATATTGTTTTTTTTTTCTTTTTTTTGCTCTTCTTAATTCCCCCCCCTTCTTCTTGAGAAAGGCCAGCCCAGCCTGGGAGAACTTCCCTCAAAGCTGTTGACCATTAGCGGCTTGAGCGGGTCATGAGTTTTCCCCACATCCGCCGGCCCTCCCAGAGATCGCAGCGAGACTCGTGCCGCAAGGCTATTTCAAACGCTTGGGCGGATGGCGCGGACGTGCCATCATTTCGCTGGCGGCATCTCAGTTTTGCGCTCTTCCGTTTGTGCTGTCAACGCTCACGTGAATTTCGACCCAGAGAAGCGGCTTGCTATGCAGTATTTAGGTTAAAACTTGAATTTCTCACGTGCCACTTGATTTGGGTGCAGGGCTGGGTGCCTAATTTAAATCCCTAATGTTTGCTTGTGCCGCAGTTGTTTTTGGAAAAACATTTTATAAACTAAAGTCTAAATGCAGGGGGAAAAAACTGGATAGTAAAAAATGTCTTTATTCTCATAGAACAGACCTTCGTGTAATTCTAGAAGCCCACTGGTCTCAGTATAAACAGTCTTGTTTATAAAGTCTTGTTGATCCTGTCTATTCCCAACCAAAGCTGGATTTCTTTTTTTAAATTTGGCACTAGTACAGGATTTATCTTTCTACTCCAGCACAGCAAAGCTTAGATTCAAGGACTCCACAGTGTTGTAACTAAAGAAAAACACGATTGTTTCCTGTATTGTTCTCGCTGGAGAAAATTCAGAGCCGTTTCCCCTTCAGGCCTACAGTATGTACCTGCGATACAGTTCCAGAGTTCCTCGCGGTCGAGTCGCGAAGGCGCTATTTTGGCCCTCGCTACGTGCCTTTTGAATCCGTCTTCGGAACGCTTCGCCTTCCCCTCCTGTACGCTGTTGTGTAACGATGGTCACGAGACCGAAGTGAAACCGAGACCTCCTGAAATAACACAGAGGAACCGAGCGGCGCTCGTCTGGTTCTCCGCCACGCTCGCTAGCGTCCCAGCCCCGTTTAACTAGTTGTTGCCCCGGCTTCCGGAGCCATCGGGCGGCCGTAGAGCTTTACGTTAAAGCTCAGAGTAACTTTACCAGCCGCCGCTAGCGCCGCTGCACAGTCGTTCCCGGGTGCTCTGCGCCACATCGCAGCCCCGTTAGTCCTGCGAAGCGGCTTTACGTGTCCGTGGCGTCGCTCCTGACTTCTAGTTCTCTTTGGTCACCGACCAAAAAAAATGCTTTGTCGACAATCGATATGAAAAGCTGCAGCAAAAAAAAAGACATCCCCCCTCCGCCCCCCACTTCTTGAGCTTTTCCTTCTGTAACAGGATACTAACACTGACCCCAGGCATTTTTATGTGTACCTAGTTGTGGATTAATATTTGTGTTTTACACTGGACAGCAGTTTCGAAACCATCAGAAAATAAGTTGTTTGGGACTTGTGATTCTCGCGGCCACAAATCACAGTAAAGCCAGGCTAAATTACCGCTTGCCAACTTTGCACTGACTGTAAAAATGTAAATGAAGGTAACTGAACTAAAGTGATTCATTGTCCTCCATGTAATGCTGAGCTGTGGATGGTATGACTTGTAATGCAATTACATGATTAACTATTAAATAACTGCAGCCTGTACATTTTCTTTGACTGTGACACAAAAGCAGAACAGGTGTAGGCCAGCTCTCAATCAAATCTCATTTTACCGCTGCAGTATTTGTCCAGTTTTTTTTTTCTCTCTCTTTAAATTAATGTCCAAGAACACTTTATTCACCATATATCCAACTAATTGGTTGTCAGTTTTCACCCTGAGTGGATTAAATTCATAAATATCCTATAAACCAAGCTGGGCTTCCGGGTCTTTCTTTACACACATGAACACAAAGCAAAGAGCTCTGCTGGGGGTCTGGAGCGCCGTCACCCTCCAGCAGGTGGCGATGTGGAGCTGCACGTCCTTTGAGTTTCTACAAATCTTCGTTTTGCTCCAAAGCTACGTGCGCGTGGGACTAATGACAAAAACAGCGTGATTGGATTTCTGGTTAAAGAGTTGCGCCAATTCATAGATGCCAGTTAAAGAAGTGAATGTGGCACTTTTGTAGTGCACTCCACATGAGAGCCCTTTAATGGTTTTACTTCACTGCGGAATTTCAAAACCGCACTCGGAGCGTCCTTGTTGTACAATATTAACAAGCAAAATTATCAAAACTATGTGTCTGTACACATGTGCTGTACGGTACCACGGTGGTCATAGTGATGCGGGGCGTAAAGATGTGAAAAGGTACATGTGGGCCGGGGCACCAGCCCCTCTCAGAAGTGCTGTGGTACGAGGAATTGGGAGTTCTGGATTGACACGAACACGGGACAAACCACAAAAACGCGAGCAGAGACACAGCTGGAGTGGCACTAAACCGCAGAACCTTGGAGCAAAGCGCCACTGTGCCGCCCGCGATGAAACAGTCGCTAAACCCGTCGTATTCCTGATAGAATCTCGACAAAATGTCAAGAGACGCTCTAAACAGACGCTCTTTTGAGATTTTTGTGTTTGGCTTTTTTGCTCTTCCTTTAGACTTCTTTTTTCCTTTTTTTTCTTTTCCCCTAACCCTGCGGTACGACCCAGGTCCGATTGATTGCCGCAGAAACGAGGTTCCGTATCCTCGGCGGCCCTGGATAAGCGCCTCGTCTTTAAACGGCTCAAACAGTAGAACGCGATGCCTGAGAGCCGCCTGGGCAGGAGCAGCGTTCAGCGTCACCGTGCAGCATAGCAGCAACCTGCTGACAGGTGTGTCACCCCCGCCCCCCCTCCCTCCCCACACCATCAACTCCACGTTGAGACCCCATCAGATCTGGCGGAGCGCTCTGTTCCGGGCAGCTGTCAGAAAAATTGCCTGCGCTGATGCCGGTACTTGAGGCCAGCTTTTAGGAATGAAGAATGGGCCCTTAATGGCTTTAATGAGTCCATTTGTTTCACCTAAGTTCACCCAACTTTGCATTTTTTTTAAATCCTAAATTGCCAAGAGAGAGAACTGCAAGCGCAAAGGGTCCAGTTCTTCAGGAGACATTTCCTTTCACAGCCTGAGGTCTAAAGAGGGGGGAAAACAGGCATCTCTGTATATCAGTACATGACGGCATATGTGCATTATGTAGACGATACAAGTGTGTGTCTGTGTCATGCTGGGGGTGACGAGAACTGAGACGTTGTCCGCGACCCCCCACTCAGCAATTTCGTGAAAGTATTTGCGGTTAGCGGGGGGCGTGGTGGCACGGCGGGTTTGGCCGGGTTCTGCTCTCCGGTGGGTCTGGGGTTCGAGTCCCGCTCGGGGTGCCTTGCGACGGACTGGCGGCCCGTCCCGGACGTGTCCCCGCGCCCCGCTTTGCCGGGTCGCGCTCCGGCTCCCCGCGACCCTGCATGGGACAAGTGGTTTCAGACGGCGTGTGTATTTGTGGTTATTTTAAACATGTAAATAAAACATTTATCAAAACACAGCGAATGAGACTTTTCCAGTTTCCTCCTTCTAGCCTTGTGTTAGTTGTGTAGGTAGCGCCTGTTTTCTGCGAGCGCAGGTCGCCTTAACATCGTCCCCAAGAGAATAATGGAGAAAGAGGAAAACCTCTGAGCCGGTTGCGAAGCTGGCCGTCGACGGGTGACCTCCGGGTGCTCGGCGTGGTGCTGGTCGGGGCAGCGGAGAACCAACGGGTCCGAGGTCGGTCGGGGTTCCTAATACCCGAGCCGTCCTTCCGAAAATCTCGCATGCGAGATGAGACGTTCCGATTTTCCCTCCATCGCGGTCCAAGCGCATTCCTGACCGCAGCGTGCTTTTAAGGCAAAATCGCCGCCGTACCTAGAGCTGCGGTGATGAGAGATGACAGGCCGTTACCGCACTGTCAGCCCCGGTAGCAAACGGGCCCCCTCGCAGAAATCCCTGCTATTAACCGCTGTAGTCATTTGGAGCCGGGGGGGTCGGACGCGGCGCGAAGAAGACGGCCGAACGTTCGCGTGCTGTGACTGGCCACGCCAGAGCCACTTTGGCGCAAGAGGTAAGTGGAAGAAAGAGAAAAGCGGGGGGCTGCTAATAAAACAGCGCGGCTAAAAATACCGCAGCTTTTCTCATAATTATTCATGATTTTCTGTCTGGTGGAAATGCAAAAAGAGACGTTTCTGTATGCGAACGCGCGATGCGCCGCCACCCCGGACGGGCCCTATTCCGTTTTCTTTCTCTGATTACGGATCGTCGGCCGCCGCGCGTTTACAGCCGTTGACCTGCCGCGCGTGTTGCGTGCACTCGCACGCACGCCAAACGAAGGCAGGATCCGTGGCTCCGAGCGGCCGAAACGAGCCGCGACATATTGCGTTCCGCCGACGTCGCGCTTCCGTTGGCCTTCGGGGCCGCGCGTCCCCGTGCCGCCGGTTCACGTTAGACGTCTTTACCGCGTACGCGGAGCCGCGTGGGCTTCGCGGCCTCCTTTCCCGGCCTCCCACCGATGCGTTGCGAGGGCTGCGTTCGCTCGAATTGAAATCCGCAAGCCCCGACGGAGCCGGCGGAGCTCCCGGCCCGAAGGCGACGTGCGAACGCCTCTACCCCCGGCGTTACCCTTCTCCTGCACGGGAGCCAGAGGAGTTGGCCCTGGGCCCCTGCTGCTCAGCTTCCGTCTGCTCCCCCGCTAACGGCGCGGCCTGTTTTTGCCGGAGAGAAGAGGATTCGGGACACGCTCTTCTGGAAAGAGCGTCTCTCTCACCTATTTGTACATGGGAGCCTTGCTTCTTCGTCCTCCATGTTGTCGGTGGAATGTTCACAACATTTACACGCACGCACACACTTGCTGAAGCCACTTCTCCCAGGAGGAGTGGGGGAGAGCCAGAGTCTAACCCAGCAACACAGGGCATGAAGATGGTAGGGGATACACCCAGGAGGGAATGCCAGTCCATCACAAGGCACCCTAAGCAGGACTCAAACCCCAGACCCATCATGCCACCACACCTCCTCTTTGCAACATTCACTGTATGTCTATTCATCTATCTGACACTTTTCTCCCAATCAGCTTACACTGCTAAGCTACTTGCTTATCTATACAGCTGCATAATTTTACTGGAACAGCTTAGGATGAATATCTTGATCAAGGGTACAACAGGGATTTGAACCTATAACCTCCAGAGCCAAAGACAGCAGCACCAACCATTACACTACCAGCTGCCTGGTGGGGCCAGATGACAGTATTATATACATGGAAAAGCCAGTGTGATTTGTGTGCTTTGAAAACAAAAATTCACATCTCAAATGTGTGTTTTCTCTATTAAAAATGTGCTTTGTAAAAAAGATGAGCAAATGTCCTTTTACAAACCATTCAAAAGCTTCAGTGATCAAATCCTAAGCTTATAATAACCATAAATTTCATACATCTGATAAGATAAATGTCTTTAGAGAAATACTTTTATTTTTTTAACATCAATTTATATATTTATGCCTTGCTTAAAAAAAGACTAAGAATTATCCAAGGAAAATATAAATGATTAAATGAAACTGCTATAAAAATAAAATTTTCATGGCGACTGGGTCAATGATCTCTTTTATAGAAAAGTACATTTTACAGTTGTTTGCTGTACAACAGACTTTAACCAGATAAAATATCATAGCGGCTTCCCTTCGTTACTGGTTTGTTCATAATGAAAATGTTCATAAAAAGACCTTAATCCAGTTTTTAACTGTTCTCTTGAAGAGGGTCACGGTGATCTGGCACTTATCCTGGAAGCGTTGCGTGCAAGGCTGAGGGGAGGACGCCCTGGACGAGAGACCAGTCCATTGCAGGGCAGTGACACACACACACACACACACACAGACGCATGCGCACACACAGGGCAATTTGGAGTCACCAGTTCACCTGAACTGTATGTCTTCAGACTGTGGTGGGAAACCAGAGCACCCAGAGGTAAAGTTCATTGAGAAGCTGCATTTAAATATGCTGTACAAAATAATCAAAAGACTACCCATCCAAGAAGTTCTCATAATTACTGAAATCACTCATAACGCTTCTTTTCTGAGCTGTTTGTAAAGTATCATCTGACATAAAAGTAAATGAAGCGACACAAAATCATTCGTAGTGATTTTGCCTTTCAAGAGAATTTAATTTGTTTTATTAATTCAGGAATTCCTTGGCATTTTCAAATTTTCGCGGTTTCTTTACAACTTTTTTTGCCTTAGGGATCATTATTATTTGTATGTTATAGAGAGAACTGAGATTTGTGAGAGATGCTTACGAGCCGTAATGATACGCGACAGCTGAAGAACATGCGCTGTGCGGGAGGGAGTCGACTCACCTTGTGGGTTTTCCACGTCATCGAGGCAATTTTTTTCATTAAAATTTCTCTCGTTCTCAAATATGAGCGGACCGATTACGCGAGTCGTGGGGTTTGAGCTGCATCTGCTCATAATGCAGACTTCTCAAACCGGGAGAACCCCCTTCGTTACATGAAGGAGGCCGTACATCGTGACACGCTTACGCTTTGCCGGTCGTTACCTGCAGCTGCCGGAACACGTTCAGGTTAGCTGGGCTTCCGCTAAAAATCCTTCAAACTCTGTTTCGCGGAATGGTGTTCACATCATAGGCAAAGGATGCGGCGCGTGATGACATATCGGACGAGGATTTTGCGGTGCACCGTAGCTTGTCGGAAACGGTCGAGCGTGAAAAACAAGCCTCGCGTACTTTTTCCGGAAATGCGCCGTAGTTCCGAAGCCGGCGGCCCTTCGATCGGCGGGACCGGGAGCTCCAGCCGGGCTGCTTCAGACGCACGTTTGGAGCGATGGATGATGGAAGTTCTTGGCCGTAATGCGAACCACTGGCAAAATATGGGGAGGGTCCAACCTTTTTTAAACAACAGCTGTGGTGGAAAAGATATAATACGGTATGACGCTCACGTTTCTGGAGGGGAGCCAAACTACCACATTAATTTGTTTGCAGATTAAATAATGGAGATAAACAAAAATGCGCACCCCCCCACTTCCCTTAACATGACAAGGTCACGCTCCTCGGAAAAGCACTTGCCAGAGGCCTCCTTTCGCGTTAATATTGCGGCGCAGACATTCGCTCAGCCGTGCGGCCGAGTTTGGACCAACTCGTGGAACGGAAGAGCAGGTTCGCTAAATTCGGTGCCGCGAAGCAGGCTGCTGATCCCTCTCAAGGGAGGTCAAGGAATAACTTTGTTTTTCCCCTCTCACTGACACAGTGCTTTTTATTTTCCATCCCTTCTGGTAATGCAACTGTAGGACATTTCGAAGGGCCTCTTGATGAAAATGCTGTATGAATAAAATCTGGCATCTGGTGGACAAATCTTCATTGTGTTAGAAACGTCCAAATTTTGCATCTATTGAGGAAATTTCTGAATTTTTACAGACTAGTTACATCTCAACACCAAGGGTAAGGTCACCGCTGCGTTTTCCATCACTGTTACGAACTCGTCCCCAACGGCATTCAATCTTCACTATAACGGCACGGAGAATAGGCTCTTGAGCATTTATTTAACTAGCTTATCTTTCAAATGGATCAAGTACAAATTATTAGCTGAAAATTTCACATGACACTTTGATTGCTTCATCTGCGTTTTACAACAGTTGCGTGAAAAAAACGGACCGTCTTCATTTACCGCGTGTACATAGTTCATCGTTACTGAGCTAAACTACACGATTGTCTGCTAACGGTAAGACGACAGCGATAGAAAATCCAAATGAAAGTCCACTTTGACGGATTAATTTGCTCACCGACAGGAGTATTTTATACAGGATGAGGTACGTGGGCGCGTGTTCCCTAACACTTTTTTCAATCTATGCATTTAGCTTTTATTCTCTGTTTTTTCATTTAAATGCCATGGTTTATTGTATCAAAACAAATCGCTATGTTTTGATTGCGTTGTGAATCAGGTTTATTTGGCTGAATTCCGCAGCAGTTCCACAGGCTCCTGCAAAGAATTAAAATAGTTCAAAAAACATGCAGTGAGCAGTATGAAAAAGTATTAAAGGTTCTCAATGAAAGTGCAAGTAAAGTCATAGCCTGTTTTTTTTTTTTTTTAAATTAAATAAATCTTTACCTCGCTCTTCTGTGTCAAGTAGCTGACTCACTTACACACCCAGACAATTTTTTACCAGAGTAACTTCGAGGGAAGAAGCTTGCTGAAACTCAAGGCTTCTAGAGCAGGAGCTGAGATTTGAACCGACATCCTTCCGGCAGCTCTGACCACTATGCTGCTCGTGAACTCCGAGGGCTTTGCGTCCTCTCTTTCTTAGGGTTTACATCTTCCACAGTCCCGGGATGAGTCGAGTCAGTCCTTGTGAAGCTGGGAGCTCCGGCGGAATGGAAAGATACTGCATGGAAATGTCCCTTTTGACATTGCCTGGCTTCAAAAAACCCCGTACATTGAATTTTTGTTTCTATGCCCAGTTACGTGACTGCATTTGAATGTTTTATTTTGTGCAAAGCACTCAACCCCGTCCGTCCCCTCGTCGGAACTCTGCGTGGATGAGACGCGGCGCCGATACGGTCGACCGTGTTCCCGGTTTGTGGTCCCTCTTCGGGTTTCTGCTTTGCTGAGATACAGCACTGATACAGCTGAGTGGGCCCTGGGAATGGCCTCCCCCCCCCCCCCCCCCCCGTCGCCTTGGCACTGCCCACGTCCCACAGCACGGCTCGTGTGGATCCACCGGGTTGCCAAGCCATTGTTGTCCGTGATACAGGGAGGAGGCGACAGAGGAGGAGGAGAAGTAGGACGAGCTTTTGAGAAGTGGGCATGACCTTTGGTGCAGCACAGGTGGCCCTCGTAGATAATCTGGGAGGGGGGCACATTTATGCAGATTTATGTTCACGGTCGGCTCACTCGCGGAGCGGCCTGCCAAATTCCCAGGCGAGAGCGAAGAGCGTCGCCGCCTTTGAGGTGCTGCCGCTTGGCTCTTCCAGGCGCGGCAGGGCGGCCGGATTACAACCCTCCGCTTTCATTCCTGCCTCTGCCGTTTCCCCTTCCGCACACCTGCGCCGCTCGAGGGAATCGGCCACGTACGCGGGAGCGAAAGTGAACGTAAAACCGTTTCTCAGGACGCAACTCGAGGCGGGAGAGCGAGGAGCGATAAAGGGGGTACAGGTACGGCAACGAAATCCTGATTTGCGCAAAAAAGAGGACAATTGGAAACAGTGACGAAGGATTCAAGTCCGAAACGTTCTTGTAGGACTCCGTCTAGTTCACGTGCGTCTGCACATAAGGCGCCGATAGAACGTTCCACAACGAGAGCAGTTGTGCAGCTTAAGCACGATCTTCTCTTTCCGGCCTCCCCGACTCCCCCGCGTGACCAAAGCCATATGAGGAGAGGCGACGGCTGTGAATACTCTTAATACGTGAATGAGCGCTAATAAATACTGCTAATACTGGTCACCAGTGGCAGCTGAGGCCCCGAGCCACGTATGCACCCGATGAGCGGTACGTCGGGCCCACGGCTCGGGTGCTCCGGTTTGGTCGGAGACGCAATGCGAAGCGGGATACCGGCGTTCCGACCCACCCCTCCGCTCCCCGGGGCTTCCCAGCCAGTGAGCGTATTTGTATTTGCGTCTGCAGGAATACCTGAGGTGTCTCACGGAAGCTCTAATGATACATCTCATAGCAAACATCTTGAGCTGGAGGAGATGTAAACCCACAGCGCCCGGCTCTTTGGCTGTTGACATGTTTACCGTGTTCAGTTTGGGAATAAAGTTCTCTTGAAAAATATCAATCCATCTGGTTTTCTTCATTTTTGTTTTCCTTTCTTCATTTTTTGAAAAAACGATATAGAGGAAATCGTGATCTAAGGCCCGTTTCCGTCACAATGCCAGCTGGACGTGATGCGTCGAATGTATTAACAACATGATTGCAAGAATCGAGAAATTACAGCATTTCCTTTTCTCCCCTCCATCTCTTATCTCTCCCCCCAATGGGATTTGAACAATTTGTCATTTTAGAAAAAAGAAAAGGAAACGGCTCTAAAGCTGCGTGTATGAAATTCATGAATAAAGATCCTCTCTTCATGAATAGACCTCATTCTGCTTCCCTCTCAGCATTAATTTGTCTCAAGAAAAGCTGCCCTTGCACGTCACTGGTGCCATATTTTGTTTGGCCTCCTTCACACACCCTGGTTAACATGCAGGAGTGTTTTTCTGCTCTCATATCAGCCCATTGAACACCGTCGTCATTCATTTTGCTCCCGGAGTGCAAAATCGTGATGCTGCTCACCAAATGGCGCTTTCCGAGCGCCTCCAAAATGCTTATCTGCATCGCGGAGCCACGTTGACCGAAAACGCTTCTCTTATTTCTCAATCCGGGACGTGTTTTCCTGCAGATTTTCTCTCTTTCGCTGTCACATTCTTTAGAGTGAAACGTATTTTTAAATTTATTCATCTGACACTTTCCTCCAAAGTGACTTACAACGAATACTATGTAGTGTTACTATCAGCCCACACACCTTATTCACCGCGGTGACTTACACTGCTAGATACACTACTTACACTGGGTCACTCATCCGTACATCAGCGGAACACACACACACTCTCTCTGTCACTCATATACTATGGGTGAACCTGAACAGCATGTCTTTGGAGTGTGGGAGGAAACCAGAGCACCCGGAGGAAACCCACACAGATACGGGGAGAACCTGCAAACTCCGCACAGACTGAGCGGGGATCGAACCCACGCCCTCCCACACCACTCAGGGGCTAGGAGACAGCGGCGCTACTCGCCGTGCCACCGCTGAGTTTAAAAATGGAGTGAAAAAATATTGCAGGGCAAAAAGGTCTTTTCACAATTTCAGGATTCTTGGGTTAACGTTCCTTAAGAAGCTCTTTGGAACTGATCATGAGGGTTAACGGTACCCATTTTTCATGCCTCTGGTGGTGGGAGCTCCTCATTTTGGCTTTGCCGCGTTGTGCTGTTGCGTCGGGACTCGGTGGAGCCAAGTGTCCGGAAGGCCCCCCGCACGTGCGTGACAGCAGCGGGCAGCCCTGGCCCTCACGGGCCGCAGGCTTCGCCACTTTGCATTCCGGCTGAGCCTCTAATCGCCCCCCCAATGGGGTTTTAATTGACTTCGGGCCCAATTCAAACAATGTTCAACAGAATGCGTTCGCCGAGAACTCGAATGTTTTTCACTCAAATTAAGCCAAATTAGTGTTAATAGGAGAATAACTGTAATCTAAATGTGAAAGATAAATAAAGACATTTCTAAATGTTTTTTACTTTCACCTCCAAAATGAATAATGACGTTAATCATTTCAGTTACCCGACTATTATGTTTCATAGCCGTGGCGCAATTAAGTATTAATGGGCTGATAAAGCCAAATAAAATGAAATATTATTTTTACGATGTTCTCTGTAAATTTCTCAGAAAGGTCATATTTTGTTTCCAGCGATGCACCCGCGCCTTTTGTTTAAAAAAATTCATTGTCGTTTAGCCTAAGTGCAAAATGCCGGCATCCATTCGGACACGATCCGAAGCGTTAAAATGGTGTTGGATCGCAGCTCCAATCAAGCCAGGGCGAGTAATGAAGAACTTACGGCCGCTGCCCGCCCACGTTACACAAGCACGGCGCTCTGTAGGACTGTCCATTTGGCTCCAGCGCAGGGAAAGAGTCTGAACGCCGGTTGCCATGACAACAAGAGGAGGAGGAGGAGAGGAGGAGGAATTTTGGTGCAAGACGAAACAATGTATATTGTCCTGGGCTTGTAGAGATTCTTCCCTCGCCTCCCCCCGTTTCCCCGTCATCTCGATATCGTTTCTCCTCTGGGGCTATTCCCCTTCGAACCCCCTCCCCCCCCCCGCAGCCCACGCACCTGCACAGCCATTACTCTCACGAAACCCCTGACAAGTCGAGTGACTGCAGCGCGGGAGATGCGCTATTAAAATGTTCTATTTAAATGAAGATGCGCGCCCGTCCTTCTCCTTCAGCAGCCTCATACTCGGGTTCACATTGTGAAGGATTTGGGGGGGGGGGGGGGGGGTGGCGAACGACGGCGGGGACGAGACGAGAGAGCTTTCCTCGATTTTGCAGACTCGCCCGTACCGCGGTCACGGCTGCTTCCTGGAACAACGGTACCCGGTGCCCGGTGCCCACGCTGCGAGGGGAATGAAGGCGGCATCGGCCCGGGCGAAAGGCGCGCGGCTCAAAATGGCTGTTTATGTCTAATTAAGATGTCCGCTGACGTGGTGACGAGGGGCGGGATGGGGGTGGGGGGGGTCTTGTGTAGCGACAAGCGACGCGCACACACCTACAGGCCGACGCCAGGGCTGGGGAAGGAGGCGGGCCGCTGCAGCCCGGCTTTGATTTACGCTTCCGCTGCAGCAGGCGGGGAGGGATGTCAGTCTCTTGTTGCAGAAACACCAGGCGCGTCGGCCAATTAGTGCAGCGAGCGGTCGCCTCGCACCGCAGGAACGCGCACGCGCGCACGCGCGCCCGCACACACGCACCTGCTTACGCCCTTTACAGAGTCGGCTCCTTCAAAAACATTTTTACATAATTCTGTAAGATGTACATCCCTTCAGAGAGGAAAAGAAAAGAGAAAAGGCGTCAGTACATGAATTAATTATTACTGCCTGGTGGAAATGAAACGGGGGCGTTTGTGATGAATGGAGATGTAAGTCGGGTGTAACAATGGTAACCGAGGCCTTATCTCTTGCTGAGCGGGAATCTCGCGCAAATTTTACTGGAATATTTTGCTCACGCTTTGACGTACGAAAAGTCGTCTGCGACCGTGCGTCACGTAAACCTCACGTGTGACTTTTTCAGATGCCGTAGCTCTCGGGACGACCATCTGGAGTGACTACCTGGAGGGGAACCCTCACGGCGCAACGGCTGCTTGGGTCCTCAGCGACACATTGTGAAACTCATCGTTTTTTTCCATAAATTCTGAAGACTCATCTCCTGATTAGCACTAAAACAACTAGAAAAAGGATTAAACGCAGAAGTTACCAGGAAGCGCTTTATAACTGTAATAATATGTAAAAACTGAACTTATGACTCCGTTTAAGCTGCCGTAGCTGTGGGGCGCGGAGCCTCACGTCGGGCTGTTGGGTCGGGTCTATCAGCAGCACGCGCTAAAACCTTGTCAAAGTGGCATCAGATGGCGAAACCTCCATCGGAGGCAATTAAATATCTAGTGAGAGCAGTCGGGAAAAGTGGATTTAAAGGAGAGTTTTCCCACCATTGGTGTGGCCAAGGAATTCTTTCACATATTTCTACTTTCCCCGGGAGAGGATGATATGATTCAAACCTTATTTCTTTCCGACTGTGCACTTTAACTCATACGTTTTTGCGCCACTTTTCCTTCCTTGCGTCTCACCTGAAACCACGCCCGCGAAAGCGTCCTCTTCCATCCCCAAGATGATCTCCAGCCAAAGACACCGGTACTGGAGGTGCAGATTCTCCCTGGAACGGAGGACAAAAGGAGAGGCGTCTCGTTCCAGAATTTGAATTTCACTCCGCTCGAAGCATTGCGTTGTGGGAGCCGGTGCTCCGGTGTCTGCTGAAGCGCTCAGATGCGTACAAGGAGTGTGCGAGCAGGTGATGCTGTGGGATGTGGAAGTAATGAAGTGACGTTCGCAGCGCTGGAGCTCTTTTGGAGAGGGTCGCTGCAGGGACCCTCTGGGTGGCTCTGTGCTCTTTGAGGTCTGAAGCCAGAACGCCACCTCCTCCCGCTGCGGGGACATTCCTGGCGCTCCCCGCCCGCGAAGACTCATGTTTTTCTCGGGCAACGCTGAGGAGGGTCCCTGATAGGAACAGCAAACTCGGCCGGGATGAACACAAGGCTACTTTGCGAGAGGCTGCGCATCTATTTTCAATAAGTGTCAACGTTTGATTGCGAGTCACACGCAAACCAACATGTAGTGAAACCACGGGAGGGCTTACCATATACAAAGCACAGATGATGAAACCGGCGTGTAATAAGGGAAAGAGGCCGGGCTGTCCGGAGAACGAGTACTCGTGGATTCGTTGAAGGAAAGCAGATAACGTGTCTCTCTCACACGCAGGTCAGATCACAGCTCATAAAAACAGTGTATCATCACCAAAGCAACACGAATAAAAGCTCTAAGAGGTGTTTACTCTGCACCGCATCGTCTCTCATCCACCGGATGGCAAAGGAGCCAGTGGAGGTGAAGAATTATTGTGAAGCATCATGAAGTCGCAAGCAGGATTGAGCCAAAATTACAAATGACATCAGCACTCGGAAAACCAAGAGAGAGCTCATATAAGGCAAACCACACAAACAAATCTGTTTCGGCTATTTCGGCATGTCCAGGATATTGATATTTTTAAACGGAAAGCCGAGTTTGCTCTTGTAACCGCTGGTAGTATTTTTTCAATTTCATGCCGTGCAAAAACCGAGTGTAAAGCTCCTGACGTGGAAGGCAGCATCAATAAACGCGAACGATAAATGTGTTCGCTGGCGTTTGAATGAAACACACTTTGAGATCAACTAGGAATGATAATTTTATGCTCTCAGAGTTATTGTTAATGATAAGTCATAGCAAGGGTGGTGTAGAGGTTCGAGTTGCTACCTTGGAGTGGAAAAAACTGAGCTTGGATCCCTCCTCCTGCCGGTACACCTCTCAGGCAAGGTACTCAAACTGAAGCGATACAGTAAAAATTACCCAGCTGTGTAATGGGTAAATAATTGTAGGCACCTCAGTGCTCAAACCTAATATCATCGGGTGCCTTTGAGAAAAATATGAGCAAAATAATAACAAATATTATTGAAATGGCAGCGTTCTGAACGAAGGTAAAAAGTTTAAGAAAAGTGAAAGTAAATTCAATGATAAATCGCTCATTATACAGTATATTTGTAGATTTCAAATGCTGTCGGTACCTGACAAATACTGTCGCAACTATCAAGCAATCCGCTTTTCACCAACACAAACTTTTCTGAGTACAATTTACAAACTGGTTTGCCAATCCAAATTTCCTGCCAAAGCGTTGCATAGTGCTCTGACACATCATGAATTGTAAGTGCTGCCTTAAATTTTTCAAAAGAGTGGAGGCTGTATGAAAGACACGAAGAGGACGTGAACAAGCTCTAAGTGTTCCTGTGCTCCTAAATCTACCAGCTTTGCACCCTCGGTGAAGTGCTGCCTCTCCGACACCATAAAATACCGCTGGCTCCAAGTTGACAAGTACAGTCATCCTTAATTCACAAGCTCTCTTTATCCAAAATTTTGGTATAAGGGCTTGTGGTACCCAGGCTTCAATTTACAAAACAAAAAGAAAAAAATCAGTAAAACAGCATTTTTCCAAAGCAGGTCTTGGGTGAGTAAAGGCAAAATGCTGTCATGTGCAGTAGCTGGTGTGTCTGCATCCAGATCTCTCCATCTGTCGGTGTGTTGGGAATGTGAGGATGTTGAGAGGGGGCATAGCGGAGAGTGCATGAAACTCCGCAAGCGTGTCTGTCAGCCATATCGAGCGCGTTGTTTAATCGAACTATTGCGAAGCCAGCGGAGCAATTTGCAGGAACAGTTTACCCGAGAGATTTCTGGGTATATATGCACTGATATGCACTGATATGCACTGGTGACAGTGTGCAGTTTTAGAAGGTTGTTCGCAATACATGTGATGTGCTCAGCGGATCCCTACCGGGATTATTGCTCCTTTTGTGCAGAACTGATCAATGAAAAAGAGAAGTGGGAATTACCCTGAAGCACACCCACACTGTCTGAAACCACTTGTCCTAAGTGGGGTTGCGGTGAGTCGGAGCCTAACCCGGCAACACAGGGCGCAAGGCTGGAGGGGGAAGGGATGCACCCAGGAGAGGATGTCGGTCCATCGCAAGGCACCCCAAGTGGGACTCGAACCAAAGACCCACCAGAGAGTGGACCGGGCTGGGCCAAACCCCCCGTGCCACCGTGCCACCATGCCCGCTACCCTGGAGCAAGAACTCAGAAAACTACTCTGGTTTTTCCAAGCACAGTCTGGAAGCAGAACAGCCAAGGTGAGAAGTGTGATGAGTTTGTGTTGTTTTCTGAGATGCACGTCATTTTGGAGAAAAGTTTGCACCAAATAAACAAATGTAAATAGAAATGTAAGTTTTCTATTGCGCTCATATCATGGATTGATAGTTATATGGGTATTTTACAATGTTCTAGTGATATTTGGGAAATTTTTTTGTGATTTTTTATTTTTTTTTTTTAAAATGTGCCAGGAAGACATTATCATTTCTCCCATTTAAAATAGTCGTGAAGAGTAGCTTTGGGTGTCCAAACTGATACATTTCTTAAATCAAGGAAAGCAATAAAACTTATTTTGTTCTTGAAATTTCTTTGCATTTCTTACAACTATGCTTTCATTTCTTATTATTATGTTTGTATCGTGAATTAGTGAGTTTTTTGTGACGTGAAAGAAGGGACCGAGGAACCGCAGGTGAGCACCAGCACCCTAGTGTCACTTTGGACACGGTCCTTTATTAGGCTTTCCTGTCTACTGCATGTCGTAAATACTCCCGCCTGGGGACTCAAGTGCGTGCGCTACGCTTCCCGGCTCGTCAGAGGGAGAGGCCGTCAGCTCCCTTGGTCTCCTCAAGGTGCTAAGTGAGAGGGAGAGAGGGACAGTCCATGTGCTGAAAGACCCCTGCTGTTGCCTCCCATCCCGCTGAGCTCTCCAGCGTGTTGACATTTTCATTTATTAATCTCGCAGATGCTTTCATCCAAAGCAGCGGACAACACAGAGCGAACAAAAAGTAAACTCCAGCAACACACGGAGAGTTATAGACGCAGATGCAATTGCTGAAGCACGCTCGCTGAGCGCGGCACCATCGTTCCTGCATCGTTTTTGCACAAGTGGCTCCATACAGAATTGATGAAGAGCCCCAAGCCTGCTTTTGTGTCACTTCCAAATCAACAAAGCAACTCTTAGTCTCAATTAAATTTGTAAGCTGGGACCCACGGTAAATTAACGTGCACTTCATATTATTACGGTCTATTATCCGTCCAAAAATGCATAACTGGTATTTAATTTGTTTGAAAATAATCATCCAATCAATGATGTTCCATAATAGCTGCAGAAACGGGTTCTGTTTGCAGAATCTGGAAAGGTAATGTGTTCAGTGTTTTTGTAACTGAATAAAGGGATCCGGAGGACACCCTTGTGCCTTACACATTCGCGCGCACGCACGCACGCACGCGCGCACACACACACACACACACACACACACACACACACACAAATAAAACACATCTGGAACTTGATTAGATGGAACCAAAAGTACCCCAGAGGGGTAACTGCGCAAAACATGGTGTTTTTTCCAACTTGCTCGAGAAGACATGCCTCAACCAGGTGCTCCGTCGACACCTGCGGGACCCCCCCCGGTGCTCGGAAACCTTCATTTATCCCCGGCTCCAAGTTCCAAGGTCCGAGAAGCGTCTCTGCTGTATTCATTAACCTGCCGCTCCAGCGTTGTCGCACCTGAGGGCAGAAAGAACGGCGCGACCTGGGGACCGGGGCTGCGACGCAGAGCGGAGATTATTTTTCCCTGAGGTGGGACGACGGAGTCGCAAGAGGGAAAACTAAGAGTCACGCGCAAGAAAAACAAAAAGCGAAAAACAAGAGGAGACCGGGAGAGTTCGGAGACAGCGCCCCAGAAAAACACGTCAAGCTTTTTCGACTTGACTTGTAGGGTGGGAATCGGGAAGGCGGCGTGAGGAGAACGCCCTGGGCCCACCGGGCTCCCCCGTCACCCACCGCGCGCATGACAACCTGTGCCGGAAGCTCCCTGATTTCCTGTCGATGGTTTTAGAAGATGATTGTCGCCTTTTTCCAAACGCTCCCGAAACAAACTTCTCGGCCGCTGCGGGCAGCATCGCTCCAAACGACGCTCACATTTCCTTTCCCTGCTTTACCTGGATGTGTTTTGCTGGACTTAAGGACAGGAGAAGTGAGCCACACACATTCCCCACCGGTCGCTCTCAGTCGCTCTCAGTCGGCTCACAGTCAGATCTCCACGTCCGGTCAAAACCGCGGTTAATCTCAGGATCGCTGCGGAACTCCAGGTAGCGACGTCACGGAGGACTAACACTGACAGTCAGGCAAACTGAAACCTTCCCTTCATTCCTCATGTTATAGCTGTTGTCTCCTTGTTCATTCGCACGCTTTATTTTTTATGTTTCTCCAGCTGTCAGTATCATAAATCCAATAAATCTTGAACTGAGCTGCTCTAAAGGCTCTAAATTAATTTCATGACAGTTAGATATAAAAATAAATAAAAAAAGAACGATAAAGCCTGAACTCTGGACTGACATGCAGATTAGAACTTCGTTCGTTCCCTCGGACGAAAACGGCGAAACCCTTATTAGATTTTCTGTGTGATAGATTATTAGATTTTTAAAAGCAAATTACTTCTGCACCTCACACCAGGTGGAACCGCCCATTGCGTTTAGGCGAATTTTCAACTAATTTTCATCTTCACGTTGCCAAAGTTTGATATTATAAGACAAAATACATACAGATAAAAAGCATAAGCAAACATATGACTTATCATTTATTTTGCTCGCAGATGTTGATGAATTTTCAGTCAAGACTTATAAGTACTTCAATGAATGAAGTCATCAACTAAAGGAGATTAATATTTCATATCACAGTGTGTCTACAAAGCAGATTAACATCCCGTGTGTAAAAATTTAACAGCGAGGCCCTTTTCCTTATTCCCATCGCTTTCATCTAAACTATCAAAAATCAGTCCCAGCATCGTACAATGAAAATGTAAAAACGACCTTAAATAAAATAAAAAGCGTCACGAGTCAGTTAGAGCTATTCTCTAAAGTTTTGCCGAGAACGAGCCTGAACCGAAGGAAAAGACGGATACAGCGAAAGACACACAATATAATTGCTTATAGACAAATCACACAACACGGGTATAAGAAGTATATAACCAATTGTATTTTCCCTCTGTTAATGTACACATAATTAGATTAATCGCACTGTAACACTTTACAATAACATTTAGTAAGAACAGGGGGTATACTGAGAGCAGCCTATCTTTGCACAGTCTGTTAAAATATATAAAAATAAATTAAATAATAAAATGTAAGGATAATCGTTTAACAAAGTGAATGAGTGCAGCTACCCTCTTGATATAGAGCCATGTTTGCTTTGTGTACAAATGAAATAATTATAAAACCTGACGGAACCAAAAAGGAACAGAACGTGAAACCGTCCCTGCCTGCTGGGGTGGACTGTTGCTCGAACAATCGGTTACGTCCCCCGTGGAAATGTATCGTAAATAATGTGGCACATCATGATGGAGATGGTTGTGGGAGCTCAGGTCTCGCAGGGAGAGTTCTTTCTCACGCTGTCATGGACAAAACCACTGAATATGTTTTCAACCCATACCACGTCGTTTAATTAAGAAAAAGAAAATAGAAATCGCAGCTTGCCAGACTTTCTTTTTTTCTCAAACAGGAATGATAACAGGGAAAACACGTTATTCTCAGTAATGGTAAGATTCAAATATCTAGACATTTCACAAACTTTTTCCACGTTTTTTTTTTTTTTCTTCTCATGGAACAGTTTTTTTTCTTCTTTTTATGGAATCAAGAAAATTTAGAATACTAGAGTTTTGTTTGATCTCAACAGAAACATGGTCAATTCTTCTCTTCAGCAAAAGTTTTCAGCGTTTTTTTTCTTTTCTCCTTTGCTTTTCGACTCTGGAGAAGGAAGAGGGAAGCAGGTTTCCTCGCACACGCTCGAACGTCTCCCCCACGTCGAGACGCGAAGAGCGGAATTCTCCAGACGTGACTTTCACCTTGCGGAAAAAAAAAATCCTTTGTTTTCAGTTCCCGTGCTTTAATCTCAGTCCGCAGGCTAAGCCATAAACGGCTGCTCGGCCCTCGCCGCACGCGCGGGGAGAAGAACGTCCGTCCTCATACGTGTTTCCCGGTGTGCTTGCGCTCAAGCATTTCTCAGTTCTGCTTCTGGTAGCTCTCAGTAAAGTTCATTGGTATGTCGATATATATGTATACAGAGCAAAGTTTTTTGCAACGGTACATTTTCTTTTTTGTGTTCTGTAATTTCTGAAGTACAGGATTTTTCAACATCCGTCCCCTCCAGGACTCGGTGGCAGGTTGATATCGTGGAGCCCCAACACATATTACACAAATTGGCCCAGAACAGAAATCCTCCCGGGTTTTGGCCCCAGGGTTTGGCGGCTGAATGAAGCTCTTCGATTTGTTGACACAATGTAAGTTATTTATCACACTTTTCGCTTAGCACTGAAACGGCCTTTTGTTTTTAGTAAATGAATACGACATGCTCGAAAGACAGCTGAATAATGTTGCAATAGCACCTTAGCACCATGGATGAGGAGAGACAGAGAGAGGAGGGCTGTGAGAGATGAGGAGAGATGCGGACGGGCGAGGGAGGGTGGGGGTGGGGGGGGGCGCGGGCGGCGCGGGAAGCGGGGGGCAGCGGACCACCGGAATGTCAGGACGTGCCCTGCAAACCTTCCTCGGAACGTCGCTTTGCGCCCGCCCTCCTGCGGGGGCAGCTTGGCCTGCGGCGATGCCCCCGCCGCCGTTGCCCAGCCGAGCCGTCTCGTCGTCGTCGTCCCCGGCGAACTTCCACGCCGTCCCTACTCGCTAGCGCCTGTACAAAAAGTCATACTTCTCGATCGGTGGCGGTTACCGGTCCTGGCTCAGCTGAGCTCAGCCCCTAACTCCTGCTGCCGTCCCTTCAAAGATTAAGCAGTACAGTATTTACAGAAAACAAGGATGACTCGTCGGCCATCTTCGCTATGTTACAACAGTAATGGGCTGCATTACTGAGTCAGTGATGAAAAAACCGTAACTTAAAGAAAAACCCACTGAAGAATATGAAAAAAGAAGATCGGATGAAATGACTTTTCTTGACCCAAACGGAAGAAACGATGAAAGCATTTACTTTTACGTTGTGGACTCCTCGCGCTCTTATCCCAGCAATATCAACCTTGGGGAGAAGAGGAAGGCCGAGAGGAGCGTTTGGCCAAAGTGCAGAGTTTAGACTGATGGTGTGTGTGGAATACTGAGGGAGGATGCGTTGGGAGTAGATCCAGTCTAAAACCCTGGTACATGCTCCTCTCCTCTCCTCTCCTCTCCTCTCTCCCTCCTCTCCTCCTCCTCCTCCTCCTCCCCCTCTCTCTCTCTCTCTCTCTTTCTCTCCCTCTCTCTCTCTCTGTGTCTTTCTCTCTCTGTCTCTCTCTCTCTCCCTGGGGCCGCTCTCAGACGTAGTACTCCTTGTCTTTGTTCTTCTTGTTCTTGGTGGCAGTCTTGGCGGCCCCTGGTTGCTTCTCCTTGACCACGGCACCGTTGCTTTGTGCGGCTGAGTTGCTGATGTAGTTGCGGCTCTGGTCCACCTGGTAGGAGCCCTCGTCACGGTTGCGGTACTTGTACATGGCGTAGAGGAGGATGAGGATGCAGAGGGCGGCGGCTGCCACGATGCCCACCACCATGCCCGTGGTGCTGCTGGACTCCCGAATGACCTCCACGGCGCCGGGCGGGCCTCTCTCTCCCGAGGCTGTGGGGTTGGCTGTGGGCACATTGCGAAAATTGGGAGGGTGGGTTATTCCCGGGCCGTGCCGGTGCCGCCCGCCGTGGTCCGGCTCGTAGGACGGGGGTGCCGGGGGTAGCAGGACCTGGTCCCGGGTGTTCATTTTGCCTGCGGGTATGTGGCTGCCGCCACCGGGTTTGGGGCGGGGCAGCTGGGCAGGATTTGCGGTAGGGGTGGTGGAGGAGGAGGGCGGGGGGCGGTTTGAGTTTGGGGGCCTGGAGAAGTGGCGGTCGCGGGGATTTTGGACGCCGCCCTCCGCCGCTGGGGGAGGCGGCAGGACCGTCCTGTCGGTGACGAGGGGGGAGTTTTTATAATAATCCTCGTCATCGGACTCGGTCATCTCCCCCGAGCCGTAGGCCGACACCTCAATAGGGTCCTCACAGTCCTCCTGGTCCATGGGGCAGGGGGTGCGGGCATTGGCCAGGGTCAGGGACTCTTTGGTGGTATCGAGCAGGGTGAGGAAGGGGCGGTAGGTGGGGGGCGGGGGGATGACGGGGTAACGGGTGGCGATAGACGGGTGGTCTAGAGAGTCCACTGTAATTATGGGCAACACTAATTCTCCTCCTAGGATAAGAAAGAGAGAAGGCAGGAGAAAAAGCATCAGTACGGATCTGAAAGGCTCCTGCCGCACAGTCAGATGATCAACATTCAAAGTAAAACAACAACAACAGCACAAGAATAACCTTCATTAGAACAGCACTAAGACTTAGCAAGAGGTTAGTTATATAGTTAGATTTTATTTAGTTGTTAGTCCTCTATTTAAAAAGTTCAACTGACTGCTCTCAATTCATAAATATACACAAATCTTTCTAAGTATATGAATATAGAAAAAAGATACAAAAAATCAGTAGCTGCTAACTGCTCTCAACATCTTTCTTGAGCTCATCTAGCTGAATAGCTAAAATCACTAAAGTACATCAGTATTACACTAAAAATGTCACAAGAAAACTAAACAACAGTTAAAATACCTAAGCAAGAACTGCTCTCTCTGATTCTGCCCTTGCTCCCTGTCTCAGTGCTTTGGCTTCTTTGTTGTCTCTTGTTTAAATAAGATAGCAAACCACAGAGTTCAGGTCACTTACATCAACAAATTGGCCGCATGATTTTAGCATGAAAAAAAAAATTACAAAAAGAAAGCTGTGTAAGATTGTTCTGGTAGAAACACAACTTTTCCCCCTTTCCACTCTTTCACTGACTCCTGAGATGTGCGTTTTAAAATGATGTTTTAAAAAGAGGCGCATGGTGTCATGGCGTACAGCCCTTTGCAAATCAGACCATCTCGTGTCCGTGACCATAGATAGAGCAGGTCACCAAAGAGGAGAGCTGTTCCTCATGTCTACTTTTGCCTTCTAGTCCTGCTCCCAGCCCTCCCCACCGCCCCGCCCCTAATTTTTACAATATTTACAGTGCAAAGGAAGGTACCTTACATAGTTTTGCTTTTCGCTGACGTCACCCTCTGCAGTGAGAGCCCTGTGATTTAGACCTGGTTACGCAGTGAAATGGTACCAATAATAAAGGAGGTTTAACTTGTCAACATTACCCTGATTGTGCGATTTTGACGTACCGCAGTGCTTCAGTTATTGGGGTAGACAATAGCACAAGAATATCAACATTGTTGTTTAAAATACATAGAAACATATGCAGCAGCACTTTGCTTCAATGCACATAATGATAAATATGGTTAGATGCAGGTTACAGGCAGATAGATGCATTAAAACTGAACAAGTCTAAGAAAATAACGTATTTCTGTGAATCACCTTTGAAAAGTACAGTAATGGATGCAACGGTACACACATGACACGCCCCACAGACTAAATGCACAACAATTTACGAGTGAACTGAGGTTACACGGGGCAATTTAAGCTCATAAAAACTTTTACTGGATCTATAATTAAGGTATCAGCAATGAAACAACCCCTTTATGCACTAAGAAAATATTAGTCTTATTCTAAAGAGTGTTATTTCGCTAATCTCAGGTTTTCCCGTACAGCGCTTCACTAAAAACATTTCAGTTTATCTGAGAGAAATGGAGGATTAATTTTTAATTAAAGCTTTTTCCCTTGTTTTGACAAAATAACTGACAAATTCATCCTGTAGGAGCAAAGAATGAATTTGTGCTGATTTCAAGACCTGGAAACATTTTGTAGGGGAGAGGAGGATTTAAAAGAGAGGCCCTGTGTGGGATTCAGAGGTTTAGTGAAGTAACACTACGGTTGGGGTCTGAAAGGGGTTATGGGGGGGGTCGGGGGGGGGGGTGTGACTGACACTTTGACTAGGGATTGGCATACAGGCTTCCTCCCTTCCCAACCTAGAGCCCCCACTGTGAGTGTTTAACACTTGAATATGGTGTCAGCGTTGGCCAGCGACTTTTTTTTTTTTTTTTTGGGGGGGGGGTGGTTATCATAAGCTTGCATTTCTTACAAGCTTTAACAAGAAATCCCAGACACAAAGCAAAAGAAACATTGAAAAACTCCATTATTTACAAAACAGTGTTACTGCAGCCATAGAAAAAGCAGAAGTCATAGACAAGAAACGGAAAAAGGAAGAAACGGTGTCGTCATAGAAACGTTGCGTTTACGGTCAAAACCCCCTGTCGTTCAGAGCGTCAACAGCGTTTGTGTGTGAAGGAAGAGTACCGTACTTCCTTAGGGCAGAGGGGACAAATGCGGTGCGTGCAGCGAAACAAGACGTTAAACATCAGCAGGTGGAGAGGCACAGCGCACACACACACAGCGCACACACACACAGCGCACACACACACAGCGCACACACACAGCGCACACACACACACTGCCTTGTTATACACTGCTTTGTTATAAGTCAACTTTTTCTGTGCTATTAAGGCTGATGTTTCCCTTTTCTCCTTTAATAAGCTGTTCATTTAAATAAATGAATGCTTCAGTAAGTGTATGTGAATGCATAAACAGACAAATGACAGGACAAACAAATAAATAAATGACTGATCAAGTGACTGAATGAGCGAGACACTGACTGCAAACAAGTCGAGTTGCTTCTAAATAAATTCACAGTGATGAATTTATGAACCATCTCCTGCCAGCCAGTTTACTTTTTCCCCCGCTGGCCAAATTGTCACGAAATAAACAGACACAGGCACAGACATTACGGTGACAGGTTGTGGCCTTTCCCAATGGGCATGCGCACACACACACGCACACACACGCACACACACACACACACACACCACACACACACACCACTCACGCACTCCACGGCGCACAAACACACCCATAACGGACACACATACACACAGATGGAGAACGAAACTGACAGCCAGCACCGGCTGCTTCAGCACTTGCGAAACGCAGCGTGGGTTCGAGCGCTGAGTAGGTACAATGTCACCTGAGTGAGAAGCAGGGATATGGACAGGTAGGCCTTAGGAAAGCTTGTCCCTCAAGCGTACTCAACCTTCACACACAACACACAGGTAGCCGCACGGCTGCGCTTGCAGCGCCAGAGGAGCAACCCCATCCCCAGGGCGTCGCGTCAGTGCGGACCATTTCTGACTCGTGTGGAACTTGCATTTAGTGAGAAAAGATCACATGTATGAATGAGTAACCATTTTCTTTGAAACCTTTTGGGTTGTCTTTAATTTTCATCTCAGACCTTTCCTTCATGCAGCTGTGATTGATAACAACGCTCAAGACTCAATAACAACACTCATTTGTCCCCATAGCGAGAAGTATTCGACCGACACTTTTGCTTTATGAGCACTTTGGATATAATATCTCAAATGGGAGAAGCACGGTAAGAGCTGCCAAGAACTGTGCACATGAAGGATTCGACAATACAGGACTATTAGTCAGGCAAAATCTATTTGCTCCTCCACGGTCCTCGTGACAAAGCTGCATTACCCAACGGAAACCGAGAACCCTACTTCCTGTTAAGGCACCATCGCTCTGAATTCAACTGTCAACCCTCTACTCTTCAGTCTTGGAGAAAAGCATTGAATTTATTCAATTTCAGCACAAGTTGGTAGACACCAGGAAACTGGACTGTTGACTGGATGGTTGCAGCCGTGATCCCCTTAGGGTTGGGTTAGGGTTACGGTTAGGGTTACGGTTGGGTTAGGGTTGGGTTACGGTTACAGAACTTGTTCTTGTACCACTGAAGGGGAAACAGGGACCTTCCACCGGAACTGTAGCTCAGGAAGAAAACCCTCGTGGGTTTATATTTAGAGCACAGACCGTTACAAATTAGAAATGCAGAGAGTTTTCCGCAGATTTTATACTTCCACAATAGAGGTAAATTGTAGACTCTTGTCTTTGCACAGTATTGATGATCAGAAGCAGATATGTGAGAACAAAAAAAACTTTGATGGAACAGAAATATAATTAAGTTGCAGATACTCCTGAGAAAATAACTTCATAGATATTGAGGAATAATGAATATTGCGTTATGTTTTTTTGAATTAATGACCAGTAACAACAGAGAACACCTCAGCGGTGGTTATTGTTTTGTTTGTTGTTAAATGACTTATTCAGAACTAATCATAAACACACACACACACACACACAGAGCAGCTACAGCCAATCCTGCCTTAGGTACCACGTAAAACCCATTCAATGAACATAAATCATTTAACAACTCTGCCAAAGGAACGAGATTAACTTTGCTGTTCCACATCTGCGGCACAGAATCGTGTGGTTCACAGCCTGGGCTTCAGTGTCGTTTAACAACTGCTCTGCGACTGATCTCCATGACAGCGGACACCTCACATCTCACGTGCCGCTAGACATCCTGACAGACCTGTTGTGACAAACTTTTTGCCGGAATCCGTGAATCTTGGACAATCGAGTGTCTCTGCCTACAGCTCTCCGAAATGCTGCTTTGTTTACTCTGAGCTGTACGTCGTTTTGGAGAAAACCATCTGCCGAACGAATAAACGTAAATGTAAACAAATTAAATGTAACACTTCAGCCTGCACTAATATTTCATGCGGTATCTAAAGTTAGGAGGGGTCGGATTTAACGAAAATTGCCGGGTGGTTTGTTGTTGGCTCTGCAACTCCATGCGAAGGGTATTTGCTCAGTAAATAAGGGTAATTCGGAATGCATTAAAAATGCAAGGGGTTAGAATCTCACGGAGTGTTGCCCTAAGGCATGTGCAGTTTTGCATCAGATGTGTATAATTTTCATATGATTCTGCTGAATTATTGGGTGTGACTTTCCAGATGAGATTCTTGGCTAATTCTCCAATGGACCTTAACAGATACGGATACACAGTTGAAGTAAATGGGATCTTAAGTTTCCTGCCGCATTTGGACTCGAAAATGTCCGGTAAGAGAAAAGCTCATCGTCATGAACCCCCCAATCTCAACTTTCCCGAATCCTTGTTGTCAGCGTTAGTTAATTGCTACCACCTGATTGTGGTTTTCCAGGCAAGCCTGTGCCAGGTGTGTGGGTGCGGAGGCTGTGGGCGCTGCGGAGGTAGGAGGGGTTGCGGCAATGGCTGTGTGTATGGCACTGTTCTTTAATGCTTCCTAAAACGTCAAAAACAACCAAAAAAAAAAAAAAACCATTCTGATCCATTTCAACAATTACCTTTGTGTTCTGTCTTTGACTGGCTAGGAATTAAGTGCAAAAAATCTCCCGAAACCCTAACCCTAAATTTCAATAATAAACAAACTTGATTTGCATTCATTTCAACAGAAAGGGAGTTTACTCCACTTCTGCAACGCTCAAAACACCTGTCAGATGTATCCAAGCAAAAACAAACACATTAGTTGATTACAGGCTACCATAGAGAGACAAGAAAACAGTGACGCTAAAAAAGTATTTGAGCCAGAAAATTGATTTATAAAAAAAAGGTACAGTAGAGTGAGATGTGTGATTTTTGTGTCATTGCCTCCTTCTCCTGTCTTTGCCGTGAACAGATGTTTCCTGCTCAGCTAATATAGGGGAAAAGAGTGTATGCTTGACAAAGTATACAAATTAATCTTCGCACCATAAGCAGCTCAAAGACGATGTAAAGGTTTTTAAATATTTGGACTTTTCAGCTGACACGGTGCACTTCACTTAAGTGCAATCGTTTTTCGCCCTTCAAACGCCTTGCAGACATATTACATTCTGGATGACGGCAGAATCTGTAATCCGGGCATATAAACAGCACTTGAAATATACAAATTTAATTCCCTTTTTTCCTGACTGCAATTTTACCTTGCACTGATGGATGCTTTATTCCAAGGATGGGAATAGGTGTATGCGTTTAATTTGTAATCGCTTTCGGTGTGGAGAAAGGAAAGCTTTTTATTCAACACAATTGTCTTAGCCGGTGTGCATTCAAACACATATATAATAGTTCGTATCACAGTTCTCTCAGAAAACTCATTTCATTGGCCAGAAACAATGAGTGTGCAAAGGGCACTTCTCATACATTCATGATGAAATCTTTTGCAAGTGGAGATAGCCTTGTTCTGTTCAGAAGGTTTTCTTTTCATCTAAAAAGCTGTACGTCGGAGCCTCGCGCTCCTGATAGGGTCCACTTAATTTCCCTTTACTGTTCTAATCAAATTACAGCTGAAAGGAGAAAAAGATATAAGGAGATATTATTTCATATTGCAGTAGATTTTTAACAATAACAACAGGCTGCTGCGGCATAATGCATGGAGTTTTATGACCTACGTTTGGATTTACGTTTCTTCGGAAAGATGGAAGAAGGCCTTTGGCGCTGAAGGCAATTTGGGTTCTCTTGGCTTTAGATTTTATTGAACTGCTTAATCACTGCCTGTTCAACTGTAAATACATTTGTACGCTGCTAGACATTTGAACGCAGGGCGTTTCGCTGCATCAGTCGCGACCCAACTGGGACTTGACACAGAAACCATCCTGTCACGAGGCCATTTCCCTCTCAGTATGAGTCCAGTCCTGATGTATCACCTTTTTCATTTGGCTGGAATAACTGTTTACTCCTCGGTATAAAAGGGTTCAGAGGGGCTCATTGGTCCAAACACATAAAAAAGATATGTGTTAAAACAAACCTTCTGTATTTTCATCTCTTTTTAAAACATTTTATTTATTTATTGAACTATACTTCATAACATTAAGGTTTCGGGCTCCTATCCACGATGCCAGCAATGTGCAGGAGCAGTTTATGGCTCCCCAGCAAAATTCAGTAGCGATATGTCACGTGGTTTTGGGGTCTGCAGGGTAAATTGTCGACTCCTCTGATGTCGGTGGAAGGGGAAGATAATGATAATTCCTGTGATTTGGCCAGGGAACATAAATAAAGTTGGCTCAGGGTTATGGGACTAATGTTTGATGGTATCTTTGGCACTCTAGTAAAGGCAGCTCATTAAAAAGCTGCAGGGTGTGGTCTAATGATGTAATCTGGGCAACCTGGCAGGGTCAAGGATTAATTGGCCTCAAGGCAGTTGTGAAACGCTCCATATTCATGAACTTTAGAGGGATCTCAGAAATTCCGCACATTCACTTAGGTGTCTGCCCCGGTCCCTGGAAGAGACGCCATATCCACTGTGAGATGATGAGGCCTCAGAGCTGCAATGCTGCTGTTTGGGACCATCTCGCTTCATGAATCATTGTCTGCAAAATAATCTTATTTGCAAGTCAGATGCAGCAGTGATAGATGTGCTGCAGGGTTTTAAAAAACCCCGATGAATAGAGGTTTGCAACCAGAGCGTGACACACCTGTTTGACCATTCAGCAACAGTCACTTCGATGACATAGACATGGAATCTGGACCAGAAGGTTGCTAGTTTGAAACCCCCGTAGGGAAAGCTGTTCTGTTCCTGACAAAGAAACTTACGCACTTCATTAAACGTTACACTATTAAAATGTACGTCATTTGCTCTCATTAAGCGTGCGGTCCCTAGACGTGCTGCACTTACATATTCAGCGTGCGACAGAAAAACACAGTCGTTCTGCTGCTGATTTGCCGCTGCGTCCCGTTTCGCTGCACGTGTGTTCATTGCCTCATATTACCTTTTCAATACGAGAAAACCGACTGCACTCGGACCGATACAGGATCGCATTGTAACGTAACTGCAGCGTCGCACCGTTGCACCGTTGGCACTTTTCGTTTTTTAATGACTAATTACCAGGTTGTTAGAACAACGTACACGCTGTCAGTTCGAGACCCCTTCTTGTTGTTAGACACATACGACGCGCTCTGTATGGCTATACCTTTTGAATTTAATTCTTTATTTGTCAGGTCCTCTTTTGTGCTCATTCTTGGCAGCTCTTCAACAGAAAGGGACTTTAACGTTTAACGAAATGTGGAGGGAAAGAGCGGAGCCCATTTCGCCTTTCGGGAAGTGACGTCAGCTGTGAGCCATATGCGGCTCCAGTCTCGCAAGGCCACTTCTGTCGAGCTGGAGGCTGTGGAGAAAATGTCTTCCTCACACAACGCCAAGCCAGATCTAGCAAGGCAGCACAGGCCAGCGGAAAGCGCCAACCAGTTTGTTCACTGCTGGGTGTGCGGGATGCGGACCATTCGAGCTACGCTGCGTCTGTGCGTCAGGGGATGTTGTCACCAATCACAGCGGCGTGTGGGACGGGTCAGGGTACAGGGGGGGACGAATTGTTGTTGTTGTTGTTTGTCGCCGTGGAAACGCTGCACAGAACCGCCAGAATGGACTCACCGGTTCCTGGCTCACACTCCTCTAGGTCTTCATCATCGCTGGGGCATTCTGCCGATGCCACGAGAATGTCATCTGTATTCTGAAAGCGGAACATGGATAGAGTGAGAAAGAGATGCGCAATTAAACATCAGCGATGTGCCAAGAACAACGGCAGGGCAAGGTGAGAAGAACCCAGCGACTTCATGGAAATGTTGACGCGCAAATAGTCGCCGCGGCTTCAAACCGCAGTTTCACGTCAATCTGATCGACGGCTCTGCAGGCACCCAAACCAAGGGCAGGGGTTTACAGCCCCTTTACCCCTTGTCAACACCCAAGTCCCATTGCGCTGCTTAGCAGGTCACCACGTCACCACCGGAAGGAGGTTCGTCGCGAAAAACCGGAGTCTGGTTCCACTTGTTTGCTCTGTAGAATTGTCAGACTTGCAGAGAGAATTTCACTTGGTTTGTTCCACAAAAGTTTGAGCTGATAAAAGGACTCCACTTCATCTGCATGCGCTCCATTAAGCACCATTCTGCTGATTTTTGCTGAACTCTGCTCCCTGGCCTAAAGTTAATATTCTGGACTCATAAGGCAGACTCATAGAAAATTCAGCTTGATCATGACAGGCAATTGATTTGAGCGCATCGGTTTGTACCCTGCATCTACATATGCTGTTTCAAATTACATTAATTTAACCAAAAAGCAGCAAGGAAGGATTTACTTATTTATCAAGAAGCACAAAAAAAAAAAAAAAAAAAATCCTGTGCCGCACAGAGAAAAAAATCTGATCAAATAAACGGTGCATCTTTCTGTTTATGCGAAAATATATTAATTGATGTCAAACATAATAAAAATTCTGCGAGTAAATACTAAGAGTGAAGAAAAATTAACAGTTTCTCTTAATTGGTGTTAAACGTAGCACTTTATCCTTGCAGACAGTGATTTTGAAAATGTAGTGCAAAATCATTCATCAGATCAAGAGAAATATAATCCTCAATTTAAGAGGCAGACGCAGCCCATAGATCTTTGTTGTAAACGTGTGGGTTTTATCTCAGACGCCATGCCCTCCGCAAAAGGTTTACAGCCAGGTGGAAAAGCATCCAATAAAGTGTATTGCCGAAACGTCGATGTCCTTTTCGGAAGGGCTGTGATTAATCGCCAGTAATCTCTGTCCAGGGATGACTGTCGACCGGTTTTCCGGAAAATAACTTCAGTCTTGTAAGAGTGCGCAAAAACGTAAGGGAAGCGTTATAAAATGCCAATACAGTAAGGTCAGCCCATTTATAAGTTTGCCAGGGAAGGGTTTGCAGAGATGAAAAAACGATCTCTTGTGCGTGCCATAGAAACAGGCGGAGTGTGTCATCTGTATAAACTTCTTAATGTGTTCGGATGAAAGATGCTACAATAGGTTGTCATAGAAACGTGCTTCGGAGGTGGTATAAGCACACATAAGCATGCCTTCACATACTGCAGCCTATCCTCCTGGCAGAGGCCAGACTGTTTGTAGGGGAACATCACCGATCAGTCCATGTAATTACCGTAGTTTGATTATGGCGTTCTGATTAAACAGAGAATAAAAGACTGAGCTATAATGAAAACTTCATCAGCGCATTACTCAATTACTGAGTCGTCTCCTTCTGCAGGATTGGGAGACTAAAAATACGTTTTCATCCATGACCTATTTCTTCGTGGCTCTGACATGATTCATCACTGAAACACAGTACACTACCACGCTGCACCGTTTACTCGCTCGGCTCGACTGCATCCGTAACGCAATTACTGCGTTTACTTTCAAACATAATTTTAGAGTAGTTTTCGCACACAGTCGGTTAACGTCCTGGGAATAATGGCTTGCGTTGCTTAACTCAACTTGGGCAAGTATATTTAAAGTACATTTTAAATACACCGTGACTAATGCATGCATAATGTGAAGGGCTGTCAGACACAAATAACGCCTTTCATGAAAGGCACCGAGAACGCTGCCATCTTACATAAAAAATGCTATCAATATCCCGGTCTCCGCGGAGGGCTCTCCGTCGATCAAGTACCATCCTGTGACATCTACGGCGGTTTAGACGCAGTTTGTGCCGCCACAAGACAACAGCGAGTTGAAATGCGCCTTGTCTGCCGTGCGTCTGAGTGCAGCAAAAGGCCACGGTGTGTGTTTTGTTCTCAGTATTTCAGTGTTCCAGGAAGGCTCATAATGAAGCTCTGCTTCGAAAAAAAAAAAAAAAAAAAAACAAGTGTCACGAGGAAAGATAAAGGTTGCTGTGTTTCTCACTGCTTGCGACACCGTAGATCCAACACCTCCAACGCAGTGTTTCCTCCACATCGTTCCCATATGAGTTGTTGCTGAACTTTCAAGTAAAGACCTGAAATTACACTGTTGTCATGCATAAGGGAGACATGTTGATGGCAAAAGGATATTAAAGTCATCAGTTAATATTTTTCCTCTCCCCTTCACCACATTTTTCCTTTACTCTATTTTTGCAACGAGTCCACGGCTTTAGAAAGCATCCGATTCCCTGGCGGTTTTAATTATATGGATCTTTTCACCATATAATTAAAAGTTTTATTGAGCATACTCATAATTTTAATTACTGGATTAAATTGTAAGAGAACAAGAAAACAAATGATGAGTTCTGAGTACTTTTTCTGTTCGAAATACCGTGCAGAGGTTTTTGATTTGAACTGAAGCCCGGGACCCAATTTAGGTGACTTGTCAGGGCACCTCTGCAGTCTATGTGTGTGAGGTTACCTGGATGTCAAGTGAGATTTGTTCGAGTGTCACTGCCTGATTGGCTCCGGCACCCTCCCCCCAACCCCAGCCCCAGCCCCAGCCCCATTCCCGTGCCATCGCTGTCCTGCCGCTGACCCCCGGGACCGATCACAACTCCAAGCTTGGATCAAATCTGCACACACAGTCCATCAGTGTAATGCAGGCAGGCTCACCCACCCGTGAAAATTGTACTCAGTCAATCCGAGGAAGATGGAAAACAAACACGGAGCTCGAGGGAACTGAAAAAGCAGACATTTCTTAGCATGGATGGAAGGGATGGACAGAGGCCGATTCTGCAGCTTCCGTCACAAGGTGGGCGGATTCCAAAGGGCGTATGAGCCAGGGTTTGGGTTCAACCTCATTACTGAAACGCTCACGTAATTGCCTCCTTAACAGTGCATCTCGATCACATTTGCTGTGGATTCCCGCCAAATTTTATTGTACGGAAACATTTACTTTTACATTTACGTATTTAGCAGACACTTTTCTCCAAAGCGACTTCCAACGAACTCTACGTAGCGTTATCAAAACGACGTTACGGCAACGGTAGAGCGATGACGTCGATCGGTTTTCGGCGTTTCACGTGAGCCTGGCAGGTGAGAATGGGACGCAAAGCAACCCTCCCACTGGGTCGATTCCTAAGTCATTGCTGCACCCCGGGACTGCGGCTCAGAGCACACCTGTCACACTCGTCCATCTTTCCTCTTTCAAAGACATTGCGTGACAGTGTTTGCCGCTGCTGATGTTGAAACGCCGACAGACGTCCCGGCTGCAGGATGAGAAGTAAGCCCTTGTTAACCCCCGCCGGTCACCGCTCTCGCGTCTTTCCACAGCACCGTGTGACACGCCGGACCGGACGACACCCTCTCGTGACCCTTACTCGCTTTCCCACGTAACGAGATGCAACATCTCTCCCCACTTCTCCGCGCTCGGCGCTAAAAGCGCGCTGACGGTGCTCGGTGCAGTGCCTGGAACACACTCGGGGACTGATGCTTTCCTCATAGAATTCAATTTCCTGAGATGCCTTATCGGATCCGTTCCTTTTTTTTTTCTTTTTGGCCGTAATACTGTCTTCCCGGCGTCGTTATCGTTTGTATTGCTTCCAGAGCGGCTCAGCGCCACGAGCGCGTACAGCGACACGCGGACAGGGCCCGTCCAGATAACTGCGGTGCAGACTCCGAGCGGCGGGGCCGTGCGCATATCAGGCCTGTAAAACGTCTCATCCCACAGCCGTGCTCGCAGGGCATCAGAGGGGCTCTGACCGCCGAGAACGCCTGGGCGACTTCTTCGCCACCGAGACCGCCGTGTCATATTGTACAGGGCAGATAAGGTGCGGCTCCGCGAAAGGATTCCGATGGCCGGAGAAGCCTGTCGCTTGCTGAGTTGAAACACGGTGCCCTGAGATTTTGCCTCTTTGGTCTTGACATGGTATAAACAACAAAGCGCAGACATTTAATTAGTCAGGTTTAATTTGTATTTAGAGACTGTTCACAGCTGAGTTGCCCCAGCTCTTTATCTATGTGTTCCTATTGCAGAGCATTTAGTTTAAAAGACTAATTAGCCCTTGTTATTGAGTGAAAGACACGGTTTTAAAATGTGGCGAGAAAGAAGGGACGAGAAAGCTCCTGTCGGACGGCTGCCGCCTGCCTTGGACCGAGCGGTCCTCGCGATTCCTGCCGCGTTCGAGAGGTCAATTAACCGCGGTGGAGGCGCCACGTAGCTCCCCTTCCCGTCGCCGCACGCGCTCATTTTTCCACGGGCTGCTCTTTCAAACGATAACATAGCCGGCGGTGCCGTCCGCATCGCATTCTATTTTACGCTCGTGTCCCGCCGGCTCCGGCATATTGCACCGAACTCGCTTCTGCTCCTCGGTTGCATCACTCTCGCTTTCCTACGTGCGATTCGCGGGTTAGGACTCTCCACCTTGCCTAACGCGACATTACTTCCGTGCGCTCGACTCCAAATATTCCCACATTCGTTTAAAGTGTGACTCGCAAAAATAAGTTTGCTGCGGGGAAACGCGTGCCGGCGTGTCACGGAACGAGTGTCCGCAGAAAACGAACGCAGACCTTCCTGGTGATGTCTCCTAATAGGCTGTTTTCATGGAGAACCCAAAGCCTTTCATTAGCAGCGACTATGAACCTGAATGCAATTACGTGACATCAGCAGCTTTGATTATGAGCAGCTGCTCAGTATGACAATCCTTTGCACACACTCATTAATTGTTCTAATTGCATTCCTTCAAGGGCCGTGTGCGACAAAGTGGTATCCAGGGCTGGCCAATAAATCACGTTTTCTCAGTGCTAAGCGCAGCAGCACACAGACAGTGGCGAGACCTATGGCAATAACGACGCTCACAAAGAATCCTTGCCAGAGTAAAAGCTGCAGTTTAGCTCTAACCCATTTGCCTGTCAAACCCTTCCGCCATCAGAGCGAAAACTTGATCTAAACCCTCCATCTCCCGGCCCGTGAGTCGCCTGGCCTGCCGTGCCTGCCGTGCCTGCCAGCCATGTAATAATCTAACGCCGTCATTCCCGCTCTCGGTCTGTCCTCCCCTCTCGCTGTCGTTCTCGCCAGCTACACTCCTCTTATTAAACTTTCGCTCTTCCGCGGGTTCCGCGAAATTCTCCTTCCGCGTCGGTCTGCCGTCCGCCGCCCAGCGGTCCTCGTCGCGGTCACGGCTGTAGGAGAAGTTCACAGCACTTGAGTGATTCCTGTCGTGACACAAAGTGTCCCCTCTCACCTGAGTAACACTGTCTCTCATGGTGGGTGAGCGCTGTTTGCGGGTGGTGGTCGTGGCCATGGTAGTGGTGGTCTCCATGATGGTGGTGGACATATCTGCCAGAGGGGTGGCGGAGGTGGTTTCGGTAGTCAGCACAGATGGCGCATCCCCCACCAACCGCAGGTTCCCCTCTGACTGCACATTGGGGTCTCCCTCGGCTGCGAGCTTCAGCACTTGCAGGCCATTATAGTAGAGGCCCGAGATCTGGCCTTGGAAAGGCCGACCTCTGTCTTTGCCCCCAATCTTTATTGAAGCCTGGCTGTTGAAGATGGTTAACTGTCGCCCTGTGATGGAAGAAGGGGTAGGGAGAAAAGTACAGGGTAAGAAAAACAGGAATGGGAAGAGAGAAAGTGAAAGACAGAGTGACGTCAAATGCGTCAATCCGTGTATGCCTTTTTTTTTTTTTTTTTTTTTTTTTGAACGCATTGCACAGAAAATAACAAAAGGGCACTTTTTATGTTTATTTACAGTTCCTGGTAACACCCAAGCAGCTCGACTCTAACGTTATATGAACAGCCCCTACAAAACGTCTCTCGCTGCCTTGACAAACCAGCGTCCAAAGTCTCGCACTGATTTGAGCAGTTGTACATTTTCTGGGTTGGAGAATTCACCTAACTTTCTAGATGACAAAACAGATCACGAGCACCCAGCAAGACAGGCTGAGAGACTAGACCGGTGGAAATGGTAAACCAAGCTGAAAGAGTAAATCGAAATGGCTGTCAAGTGCATGGAACGTGCTCATGGGAAATGTCTCATTCACAGCGGCTCCTCTGATTTTTCCTCTTCACAGAGGACTTTAAAAGACCCATACATAGCTAATGTGATACCAGGATCTGTAAGACTCTCCACCCACTGATGTCAGTCCTCCTCCATGGTATCCCATTCGTGACCCTCTCTGTTAGCTTTCAGGTTGTGTGCCAGGGACAGCCAGACTGAGACATTCCTTGCGGTTCACCTTGCCGACCCCTTCCTGTTCAATGCCTTTCATACAGAGATGAAGAGCTAAGGCAGAACGTCACTGTGGAGTACTCGGTATTGTCTGCATGAAGCGATGAGTTAATTACACGAGACCTCCAGAGATCTGTCTGTGGATTGCGAATTAAGATGTGGAAAGATGTTAAAGACAGTACTGGACAGGTGTCATGAAACCACATTTGGTTTCGTAAGAAGTCAGTTTGTTTGTTTCCCACTTAACATGAAATGCTGCTCCGGATAAATGTTTTCGGTCCTCGGTTTTTTTTCTCAGCCGAGAAATCACTTACGTGGATCTATTATTCTCTTAATCAGGCAGCGTACGTTTTCCCAAGATCTCAAGGTTACTATATTGGAAAAACGCATAGCTGGACTAAGATTGCCTAATTATGCAAATCATTACTTTCATTTAAGGTTGAGAGGTTATAATTACAAACCCAGACGGAACGAAGACTGGAAAATGCTCACTGGTCCATACTGTAGGTTCAGGGGGGATATTTGGGGTTCGTTTTTCTTCAAGTCCCTGGCACAGGCCCTGTGGCAGCTCTGAAGTCCTACTTGGACCACAGAGGACCTGCAACAACCTCAAGCTCCAGAGAGGGGCGCTGCGGGACGGAACCAGGGGGACGTGATGGACATCAGCCGGCAGGCGTGGCTCATCAAAAGTGTCCCTTTCTCGGGTCCTCACGTTGCCACCACACGCAAACACAAACACACCCACATAGGGTGCACGCAAACAGCGTGCCGCCATTGTCAGTCTTCGCTCATGTGGTCTCGAGTTCCATCAAAAGTGGCAGTCCAATTGCCTGAGGTTCTCCCCCATATTTAATCTAAGCCGGCATTACTGCGAGAAGCTGTCTGAAGTGTCAGCAACTGCGGAGCCTCACATTTTCTCACTAGTGTCCCTTAAGAGCAGACGGTGCTGAAACTCAGTCGCGGTGGTGGCGCGGTCCTCTCGGAGGAATTTACCGACTCCCGCGGTCTACCTGCGCTAGGCGTTCCGGCTAGACGACAAGCCTCAGCCGAGCGTGAACATGGAGGAATTTTCTGGATTCGGCTGAGATTGATGAGGCTGCTGGTGGGTGGGTCAAGTAAACTGAAGTGGCAAGAAGAAAACTCCTATCAGAGCTCATGTCGGTAATTAACTTCGTCTCGGCCACACAAGCCCCTGTGAAAGGAATTATCTTTCGGCGCGTGTTCGCTCCCCCCCAGTGTGTACACGCCTCAGTAAAATACTGCAGTCAGTGGCACCATAATGTAAGTCCTAAAATCTCATCCTCTAAGCTCTGGAAAAGCATGACACTTGGGTGTAAGGACCTGCCAAGGAGACTGAAGACAAAAGAATTACAACTGGATGGGGACGGGAGCCGCGGAGACGTTGTAAAGGCGAACAAGTGAGTGAGGGAGGGGGAGAGACGAGCGAGGGACCGAATGGGGGGGCGGGTAGGCTACGTCTGGTGCTGTAAGGAGGACATTGTGGAGGGACGTCGCTGCGTCGGGAGTCTGATGGACTAACAGCAGCGAATGCTTCGGGGGCCCCCTCTTTTGCGATGCCTGCCTTGCTTTGACATGAGAGCAACTCCTCCGACGCCCTGCTGGGACGAGGCTTGTCGCACAGGAAGGATGTGGGAGTGACAGTAAGACGTCCCTGTGCTGTGGGGCTCAGGGTTTCTTTTCCCTGCCTGCATTTACAGGGCCTTGGCACACCGGGCCAGGCTTTGTGTGTGGGGGTGGGGGTTCCACAGCCCACCACCACGTGGAGCCCTGCTTAGGCGTGACCCTTCGTTCTCGTTGCCGCCAGAAGTAAGACGGAAGAAGAAAAGATATAAGAAACAAAGTGATCCTGACTGAGAGTTAATGCCTTTGTCTCTCGTACAGTAATGGAGCAAAGGGACCAATGTTTCAAGCGCTAATGTCCAGCGAACACTGAAGTGCTGTTGTTTCCCAAGAGGTAATCGATGCCTTTGGGCAGAAGAAGAGGACTCCCCTTTACTTTGGCACCAACGGGACGAGCCCGTTGGTTCAGTGTTTCAGGAGCAGGAGAACGGTGAGCTGTGGAGGCCAAACGCTTTGAAATAAAGCAAAAGCTTCTCGAACGCTTCTCTCCTCCTGAGGTTCGGAGATGGAGCAAAACTCACAGCTCAGTCGGTACTATCAGCGTTCCCCGCTTTTTTGCGGCACTAATATAACGGCAGCCGCTGCGAGGAACCATTCGGAGAAACGGAACATCCTTGGGAAAGAAAGGGCTCCCTGGTGGACGAAGAGCTTTGATCTCGAAAGCACTAGGAGATTGCATTTGGATGCGTTTGTGTGCGGGCGACCCGCGGTCCTGGTTGGCGCGAACAAGAAGCGCGACCGAGGAGAGCCGCCTCCGCCACGATGGGTGCAGGTGCGAGAGAGGAGGCGGCAGGGACAGAGCGCTGAGAGGGCGTCGAGGGAGGAAGCAGGCGAGAAGCGTGGATGGTCGAGGAAGAGACCAGAGGGAGGACTGCATTTACTAGAGCGTGTAGGGAAAGTTTCGCGTCATCGAAACGGAGAGCGATGCGCAAAAACAAAAACGAAAAACAACAACAACAACAAAAAAACATAATTCCTGCACTCACTCTCAAAACTAATTTGTTTGTTTAGTTTTAAATGTGGCTCTGCTGTCATACTTCTAAACGGTTAACACACCAAAATCATTTTTCTGACCTAACACGTGCGTTATTGCTTTAAATTTTATTTTTAAAGCGGTAATGCAGTGCTGTACCTGTTGTTCTCTAAGCAATTTCTGAGCTGTCAAGCTTTGTTAAGATTATTATGTGAACACATCGTTTATGCTGATAAAGCAATGTGATTTTGTATTCACCGAAGAGAAATAGCCCCTGGCACAAAGACAGCTCCCCCCCCCCCCCCAAATGATCAGCTAGCATTTATTTTGTTCATTACAATTGGTCCTGGTACTATTAGTCAACACCCGCTTAAATAACATGCAATTACATTATTTTCTACCACTTATATCATTAATGGTATATAATTACACCAGTGTTTGTTGGTGGTAATGCAATACATTGAGATTAAAATATCGAGTCAGAGATGAAGAGAGGCAGATAAAATAAATAATAGCAGCAGTGAAGCACCGAAGATGAAGTGGCAAGGATAAGGTCGACTTTGTGATACCGCAGAGGACACACTGGACTCATTATGAGCCAAGTTACTGCTCCTCAAGGACTAACACACGTGTCTTGGCGGCAGCTTAAGCTCAAGGACCAGTGTAGACATTCTTTTGTGACTGGAGGAGATGCTTTATTTCTAAGGGTCTTTGAGAGGCCCTCTTGAAAACACCCCAAAAAGCCAGTGAGACTCAGCAGAACAAAGTGTTATCTTGTGCTTTATAATGACGAGACAATGTTGGGACAAAAAACGGGCGCGTTCCAGGCACCCGGCTTTGCACCCCAGAGTTTTACAGAGTTCACCACTGCCGTAAAGGGGGCTTTTCGTGAAAGGCAGCGCTCTGATCCCAGAGCACAATCACAGTGATTTATTTCTTTTAGACAATGATCTGTGTATAGAGTGAAATGTGGGAAAAACATGGTGGTAAACACTCAAAACAGCTGATCCACTCAAACTGCTGTCGGACAGCAAGCAGATTCTGCTGCTCAACGCCTTAGTGAACGTGCAAAAGCCAGAAACGGTTGGATTTCAGCCCCTATTTTTGTCCTGACGAGCAAGTAGACTGGCAAAAGTGATTAGCCAAGTGGTTCACTGTTATCGCCATTGTGCAAAGTACTTTTTGGTAATTATGTAAGTGTTCTCCTTTGCACAGAAGTAGGTCTTCCCTTCCTTTGCGTTTTTTTTTTTTTCCCCTTTCTTCAAATTTAGGAACGGCTTCGCTATTGATGGTCTCTCTCTCTCTCTCTCTCGCTCGTCTTGGACTTATCTTCCTTCACAGAACAGAAATGTATATTTGCTTCGACGAGATGGAAGCAGTCAGACAAACGCGGCGTGATTTAACTTGAGGAGATGAAGTTTGGAAGCCAGGCAACCGCGGGGCCTTTGACAAAAGGACACAATGGAATCCGACACACACGTGCCGCCTGGAGCTGCGGGGAGCAGGAAGAGGCAGGAGAGCAGAATGCGTGGTACAAACCAGGAAGACTTCGCTGCCCTTGATTCGGGGAAAAGACCGGACCATTAAAACACCAGGCCGTTCTGCACCTCCCTCCGTCCCCAGCCCTCGTGCCCTCGCACCCACGCCGTCGGCGCGTCGACGGCTCTGCAGTGTGTTCCGCTTCCTCCTGTGCATTAATGCTCATTTCTTTCACTTGACGACATGGCTCATTCTTCAGAGACACTATAATGTACGAGGGAGTGTGGCAAATAAATCTCATTGGCTCAGCACTAAACGACTAGCGGTAAAAAAGGCTGGAGTAGGGGAAACAAAAACTCGAAAGAAGGAAATCAATTTTAGCTGCTTATTTGTAATCAACCAGGTGTTTTTTTTTCTGGGAGAATTGTGAATATTGAGTTTTTAAGGCCTGCTTCTGCTTAAAAAGGATTTAAGAAGTGTAGCTGGTGAAGACGTAAGGAGAACAAAAGGATGAGAACTTTAGACAGGTGTGTGTGGCAAAAGCCAAGAACAGAGGAAGGGAAGAAGAAGAGAGAGGGGCGTTGTGTGGACCGACGGCGAGCTCTTTGAGGCTTTGTCTTGGATTCTGCTGGTGGTCTGAGTTTGCGTTTCGCCCATTTTTAAACACGTATCGTACTAAGTCTTATTTATCGTTTCCGTGTGGACGACACGCTCTGAAACTAAGCCTGTGAAGTGGCTTCTAAAGAAGCTTTAGTGATGTAAATGACTGAGGCTGTAAGCTTTGGTTTAAGCTTTTCATAGAGCAACGAAATGTTGCGCCAACAACAAAGGGAGTATTTCTCTGTCTAGTAAATCGGCCAGGACCGTTTCCTCAATTACTCACCCTGGCCCATTTGGGACAGTTGGCGTTTAGGGGAAGGACCCAGGAAAGTGCAAACACATCCATCCACGTAGGTTCATTCACACAGACATTCAGAGTTTCATTTAAACCCGAAATACGAACCAAGAAACCACTGTTGAAACAGTAAACGTTAAAGGGACCATGTGCTCTTAATTTATTTCTTTCCCAATTTGCATCATTACATAGAAAGATTATGTCGAATGAGAAGGGACCATATTAAGGTGCAATTTAGATGCAATAACTGTATTTAAAATGAGTGCGTAGCTTATTTTTCAGTCAAGAAAACTTTTTAACCCTCTGAGTTTTTATATTTGCTTGGTGAACTGGTGGGGGGGGGAGGTGGGAGGTTCTTCTCACTCCGCTTTTCGCAAAAGGTTAAAATTCATTTACAGCTAACTATTTATTGATGTATTTATTCAATCTAATTATCATCACGTCTTCACAAAGTAGGCAGCATTTGGAGTTTTATCCCAATTGGCGTTATGCCTGTTGAGGATTTTTAAAATCAGTGTGAGGTTAGAGGGCTCTTTCTCTGAGCTGATTGAGGGCAGAAGCTGAGGTTCTTTCTGAGAACATGCCAGAATTAACCTAAAATACTACATCACAGCAAGAAAACCTTTGGGAGAAGCAGGCGCTTAAGGCCGGGGAAGCAACAGCCTGGAACCTGGAACCTGGAACCCAACCTAACCTAACGTGTCCTGGTTCAAGTCCCAGGGAGGTTGCTGCTGTAGTACCCTTGAGCAAAGTGACTGGATTAAAGCGCTGCTTCGACAGCTAATTAACATTCAGCTACTGAAAATGTAGAGGGCTGTGAAAAGAGAATATTTGTGGGGCAACGTGACCTGAAGTGATGAGTTTTTACATTTATCCAGTTAGCTGACATGTTTCTCCAGCGCAGCAGACAAAGTTACGTTCAGTGTACGTACTCTGTTAAAGAGTGGTACAGGAGTGGGTGGGATTTCAACCTACAACCTTCTGAGCTGAAGGCGATGGCTGAAACCACAACAGTACCAGCTGCCCCTTTTAACGGCTTGCAGAAGCACTGAAGTGGCACAGCTGTCCTTCGACTTAGTCACGCGTGTTGCTAGAAATGAAGCTTAATATTGGCTGTTTGTTCCCTATGGTTTACGCGGAAACACAGGTTTCCTTATGAGTTCGAACATGTGCCAGAAACACTAGGACTAGAATTTCGTGGCTATGACTGGAATTTGGGAGATCCTTCTCAAAACGAAGAAATTTTCCAAAAAGCAACTTATGATATGAGCTGTCAATCTGCTTACAATGATTTACCCACTTATACAGCTGGGTAATTTTTATCGTATCAATTAGGAGCAAATACTTCGCTCAAGGGCACGACAGCAGGAGGTGGGAGTACGTGTAAGGAGGCAGCTGTAAACACCACGGTGCCTGCTGTCCGTTTTTGCACCGTGGTGCAGAAATAAACAGCTGACTCCGCTTCCCTGGGCCGTGATGTGCGTGAGGAACAAGTGTGCCGCTAAATGAACTACCAGCACTGAATAGGACCAGGCGTGAACTCTACTCAGCCCAGATCCCTCAGCCTTTAGATGCTCAGCAGTGTGCAAACACAGAGCGAGGCTTTCAGCGCGAGGAACACAAGGTTATCAGCCCGACCGGCACACGTGACCGACTCGTTGAAAAGGCATTTTACGGTGCTATTGTCAGGGTTTCCACAATTATGCGATTCCAGCGCATGCTCCGTAGGTCCAGGCCGGGTTTCCGCAGCACTGCCGAAAGGTTATTGGAGCAGCGCACAATGGGGTTGTACGATCTAGGTGTCAGTGAGTCACCTCAGCTGTACCGCAAGGTGCCGGAACACGGAGGGGTCGCCCACATGTGTGCTGTGTGCTCACGATGAATCCTAATTACTTCGCGCTTCTCCCGGGGCGTGCGAAACGCACGATCTTCAGTTAGGCGCTGAAGGCGGAGGACCGGCCTTTGTTATCGACAGCTCGGCCTTCCGTTAAAAAAGGGCCGCGTACGGAAGAACCCCAGCTCCGCCCCCTGTCTGCACACCTGAACTCGTACGAATGGCTTTATGATTTCCAAGGCCTCCAGAATACAGGTTTGGTTTTGCTGTTAGGTGGTTAAATTCTGATGGCTAAATCACTGATTTCTCCCTGTTTATACATGTTTAGCTTTAACCCTTTGAGTAGAAAAAAGTCCACTCCCCTTCCAACATGATTTACTTCCTTTGCCCCTTCAGTTTTACAAGTCTTTACGAGTCGCTTGCTTAATTTGCCCCGCATATAATTTGGGTATCGCTTTCAAAACACGATGTACCGTCTGAATTATAATACGTGCGTATCAATCATAAGAGTTCCAGTTTGTACACCATGATTGATTACACTCCACAAAAGCTGTCATCTTTGAATATAACTATGAACAGTTTGCATTCTGCCATAATCTCCTTTTCTCTCCCATGGTAGTGTTATGTATGACCAATATTGTTACGAGTCCCCCTCACGCCCATCAGCCGCGTCTTGAGTGATAGGCACACTTTCCCCAAGGCTTTCAACGCAGCAAGGATACATGGCGCACGGTATATTTTTTATTTATGTTCTACATGAGAGACCACTTCATGGCTGGAGGAAAAAGGGTCTGGTCTTGCTGTATCCCATTTATGTTTACTTTTAAAGGAAAAACAGTCTGCGGAGAAGCATTCTTGTTCACCCATCAGTGAATGCCGAAAATTAAATTGGCATCAATGCCATATATACGCGCTGTTGTATTTTATATATTTTCCCAGGTTTCCGAAATGCATTCTGACTAGTTCAAAAAAATTTGCATTCATTAAAATAACTTCATGGGGTTTTTTGCCTCTTAGGGTTTGTATTTGAATTACAAGCAAAATACTTACTCCGAAAGGGAAAACCGGTTGACATTTCTAAGATTTTTTTTTTTCTTTTTGAACGGAGCTGAACTGAGGAAAAGGAGAAACAGGAGGAAGGGAGGCGTTAAACTGGAAAATGAGAATCCCGCTAAATTGAGAATCAACCACCTTCAGCAGCCCAAACACACACGGAGACAAGTGGCCTATATGTTTAATACTCAAAGGGTTAAAGAAGATGAGTTGTTATCTGTCTTACTCATGTTTTAAAAGACCTTGACTGACGGCGCCAATATAATGGGTAAGCTTACGTCCTCAAACACAAGAGGATCAGTCCCTTTAACTTTTAAAGGTTGTCCATACGTCATAATTATTTTGTTGTCATAATAATCATTGGTTCAGCCATTTTATTTCTCTTTTTTAATAAATTAAGTATATTTATAGGGATCCACAAGAGGAAAGTACAAAGGACACAGTGAGGAAAGCAGGATGAACCCAATCAGTGTGGTACAGTTGTTCAGATGGAGGTGGTTAACAGGTTACACGGGGGGTTATGTTTGGGTTATTTGAGGTTTAAGCTCTGAAGAGGCGCAGCACCTGTGTTAGGTATGTCAAAGGCTGTCTCCCATCTTTCTGCCACGCGGCGAGACCTCCAGAAAAGAGGCACTTCCACGAGACCGGAGCCGGTCCGTACGTTGCGCTCCCTGAAGCCAGCTGTTAAAAAGAGGCCGCAGCTGGTGGAGCTGGTGGAGCTGGCGCTAATGCGAAGGGACGCCACCATCTGTTTGTGTTTCCCGTGGCCAATTTCACTGCCCTGCTTCTCATGTACAGCATGTGTTTCGTCTAATATCACACGTCCCAATACCACCGTCAAATAGGTTGTAAATAGCTGATTATCCCGCTGTATGATCGAAAAAATGTTGCGCAACACAGTCGGGTGTAGGAGTCCCTCAACGCGTGGGAACGAGGTGGACACTGAGTCTCCTCCGTGTTGGGAGGCGTGTCCACGATGGACTCGTTTCAAAGTGCGGCACGCGAGTCCTCCTCCGTATCTTCGTCGAGCTAAATTTGAACATGTCATGTGAGCCACAGATCAGGGATCAGACCTCTTGCCAAGGCAAAAGGCACGTAACCCTGCGCTTTTGACAATGTTCCTTAATCACGCTTGACTTTCGGAGTGCAGCGGAGGCCTGGGCTCGGCAAATTTAGGAAACACACACACAACAGTTCGGCTAGGCAGATGAACTCATGGGAACGGCTAAGGGCCACAAGGTTTGCTTATCGCTTTCCTGCAGGGCACTGCACCTCTTACAGAGACTTGGTAACTTAATTAACTGGTTAAATAACTGATTAATTAATTAATTGATTTTAATTACCTTTGTCGAGTAGCCACTCGTCAACTACCCGACCAAGTCTGTATGGGATTCTTTGTCTAGCAATAGCCAGGCGTTCATTATCAAAGCTCCCTTTAAAGAATTTGGAAAAACAGATTCAAGAGGTTAATATCTGGAAGTTCAAAGGTTACAAGGTTAAAGAAACTGCAACATGTCAAAGTTTAGCAGGTTAGGAACTTTAAATCAGCTTTAGTTTAAAAGAGAATTCTATTTTTTTCATTTATTGCCTTTATGCTGAAATGGATTTAAATGGTTAGAAAGTTAACAGCAGACTAGTTACCATATTATTTAGATGTTTTTTTATAAGGCGAGTTAAAATATTTAGAAGAATTTAAAAATGGCATGTTTACTACATAAAACGATGGTTTGTTGTAATTAAAAATGCAAATTATTTCAGAGAAGCTGACAAAACAGTAACAGTAATACAATACATAGCATTTAAATCCAAAGAAAACATTTTCCATGAAAACCAATAAACAGCATTATTAAGAAATATTACAGTAGAAAACCAGGGCACTGATTTGTAAAGCCTATATCTGAGAAGTGTAATTCTTGCACAAAATACATATTTTCACAATGAAAAAGTCAGGAAGACATTTTCTTGTTTCAAAGCCGCGAAACCTGCACGTTTCAAGGAAAACGTCGATGACCTTCAAGAATAACGGAGAAAAGAGCTCTGTTTTCCCACACCAAACCTGACAATGTTTGTTTATCCATCACCCGGACGAAAGGGACAAAAGGCCAGTTGACAACAGACGCGCCCTGTGAACGCCAGCCCAAGAGCGCAGTGTTCAGCAGCACCGCTGTCGGATGCTCAGCTGACAGTTTCCACACAATAGAGCCAACAGGAATCCCGTCGATGTCATGAAGGTGCCCTGTGACACGGCCCATTACTACGGTCCCTTATTTACCGGTGCGCACGGAGGGCGAAAATAACACGAGGCCATTGTGCCGCCCATGACAGATACTCTCCGCTCATTGTCATTCTTGCCGCGGCAGCCCACACTGCCGAATCTGTCCAGGTTTATGCTGTAATAGATATCCCTTGAGGGTGCAGGGCATGTCTGCGCTGTTCAACAGCTCCAATGTGCCCCAGTCGCTGCTTTGAGGGAGGCGAACTGTGGATAAAAGCTTACCCAGGAATGCACCTGGTCACTATGAAAAACAGGTGGAGTCCCCATGGCTGCAAGTGGTTGCTGGGGTGGGAGGGATTTTGTGGGCGTGCGTGCGTGCGTGTGTGTGTGTGCGTGTGCGTGTGCATGTGGCGCATTTGTGAGAGAAATGAGGAAAGAGGAAGACAGGGAGAGGGATGCGCTTGCGCTGTGCTGCTCAAATAAAGCACGCTGAAGGGAGCTGAACTGAACTGGGAGAACAAGACACCGAGAGCGAGAGTTTGGCATCTCCCGATCCACAATTAGGGAGGCTGAAGAGCTACACTTTGCGTGATCGATGTCCACTCGCGTAGCCACAACCGTGGTGGTGCTGCGGAGGAGGGAGGAGCATGTGCTCCCAGTCCCACAGGACCAATCCTGCGAGCAAAAAGCAAGAACCTTTGCAGTCTCACACAGCACAACAAGATTTTGTCCTGAAATACTACAGCTTCCATAAAATCAATTAATGTACTCGTCTGAAATAAAAATTCCAAATATAACCTGTATCTCAAAACACACTCGGAGAATTTCATACCTCCAAATGCTTCCTTCATCTGTAAAGATTGGAATATCAACATCTACCCTCTAGGGTACAGAAGGAAGTCTTGAAATATCATAACAGAAGGCAATATACTGTGGAGTAAACACCTTAACCGAATCATATTCAGAGCATTAAATCTATCTCCGCAGATAATTATGCCTTAATTTTTCTTGCCTGGCACCCAAGAAAGTGATGATTGGGCATAAATTTGTGCATCATTTCCCCCGGGGGGCCCACAGGTGTGCACCTCTTTGGGAGGGAGGTGCGGACGTGGCCAGCGACAGGCTGCTGGAGGATGATGCTGTGACATGCGCTCATTGCATTAGAGGTAAAAGCACAAACACAGCAGCATTACAGCTAAAACACACACACGCACACAGACAGACCCCTAGGTCCAAACCCTATTAATGCAACAAGATCAAAAAATATAGCTGCACTTAACTAATATGGGTGACTCACTGCTTCCGCGTACGGTGCGACACAACGGCGGCAGTAACCTCGCTGTCTATCGCAAGGGAAAAGATCTGCAGGAATACAGGAGCAGCCAGTCCATCCTGGACCTCTGCTTTTACAGCCTCCTCAGCACGGGCACCTGAACACGCACGACCGCATGCCGATAGCGACGGGAAGAGCTGGACGATCATCTAAGGCGACTCGGAGAGACGACTTCTATAGATGTGTCACAAACGGGGTCCGGCTAGAGGGTTCGGGGTGTCCACTTCTTAACACAAGACTCGTGAGTCACACAGGAACCCGGAGGCACCGAGGTGGTGCGGCACGGAGCTGCTAACGCTCTGATCCAGCTGACCGGAGGTGTCGGTCCGGCAGGATTATTATAAGAATTACACAAGAATAACCGTTGCGGCGGACGGAGCTTGGGAGGAGGGCGAGGAGGAGGAGGGAGGGGCTGGGGCACCCCCCCACCCCCATCCTTCTCCAAAGGCTCAGGAAAAACAATTTTCTAGGCTGTGCCACAGCTCCCGCGCAGCAGTACGTCCTCTTCGCTTTTTTTTTTCTTCGCGTTTTTGTGGCAAGAAAGACTCCTCGATAGCCTATTTCCTCTCCAGAGGCCCTCCTTTGTGAGACTCCTTCCCGCATGAGTGGGATTTACTTTGCTACATAACACCCCCGCAGAAAAATCCCTGTTAAGGCACTTATGTAGATGCGAGGAGCAGATGTTTTGAGCTTCGTACTGTGAATCATGTAATCCAGACAGAGCCCGCTGCCAAACTAAAGGACAGTCCCCTCGTATTGTCAGACAAAAAGCGACGCATTATGTGACAATAATCAGATGCACCGGAAAAATCTAAAATCGCAACAATGCAAGCAATTTTTCAACAAATTACTGCTGGCAGCTCATTAAAAGATTTCAAATGCATCAATCCATTAGCCATACTGAAAGAAAGTGAAATGTAGCACATATGCTGGTTAGCGTCAACTACACTAGCAGTCTGGAAACACGATATGAAGAACGAGAAAAACGTGCTCGATACAGCTGAATAATTGAACAATAACCGAACAATATATTCCAATATATTCCGTTTGACTAGAAACATAAAGAATTTCCACTTAGAAACTCCATTAAAGCCCTCATATTTTTAATTAGTCCAAGCTTTTCCAAACACCATCTGGAACTGAGCTGCGACTTTCCTTCAACTCTACGGTTTATTAAAAGTGGAACCCACCACGAAAACTTCCTAATGTAATAAAAAAATGATGACATAAGGCAAAAAGCCCAAACCGAAAAACAAACAAACAAACAAACAAAAAGCGCAAAGCGGCGAGATAATTTATCCCTGCTGTTGTTCTACATTCTCCGAGGGAACAACTCCGTAGCTCTTCGTGCACGAGACACGAAGTTGCGCATCCTTGGCGACTTTCTTCGTCCCGATGAGCTCGGCGCTCCGGTGAGGACTCTGCTCCAGCGGAAGTGACCAACCTCCTGGGGCCATTCGTTGCTCTCATGGGCTCGTATCAGAATAATAAGCTGTAACCAAGCAACAACCTGTGGGTGCTTACCAGAGCGTCAAAGTCACTTTATGCATTTCCCTTGCTTTCCTTTGCGCAAGGACAGAGCCGTGTATAAATTTCTCCCTAAGGGAGTGCTTTTCTCCCCATCTACACATCCGATCGGGTCTCCGTCCAGCCAGAAAGCAGCACACCTATTCAAACGAGGGGGCTGGCAGTGCAGGTGTTACACGCTGTCTAGTTCGTATGTGTGCATGAGTGTGCTTGCATGTGGAGGGGGCCAGGTGGGAGAAGCCTGACGGTACTTCGGCGCAGGGAACATTTCCGGTTGGGGGAAATAATGCCATGATTAATTTTCGGTTGGCTCCCTGCACTGTGCATTTTCCCCTGTGACCCATTTGAGGAGACAAACAGATGTTCACAGTGGAACCAAACTCGGCCTAAACAAGTGGGCGCTTTCACTGCAGCTAAAGAGCTTTGTGGGGGGAACCATCACGTGTGCGAAGGCTAGATTTCCCAGCGCGCTCGGCACTCTCTCGCCCAGCGTCTGTCTCCAGTTCACATATCTTCCTCCATTGTGTCACGCGCTTGTGTCCATTTCCTCCCCCTCTTCAGACAAAGGCAAACGAAGAACAGCGCAGGGAAAATTTTCATCACGACACACCTGAACAGTGCGCCAAGCCAGGTGCTCTGGAATACTAAGCTGGAACTGTTTATTCTCAATATAATGCCACACACACACGCTGGCTGAAGCCGCTCGTCCCGAGTTGGGTCGTGGCGAGCCGGAGCCTAACCTGGCAGCGCAGGGCGCGGGGCTGGGGGGAGGGAACGCGCCTAGGACGGGACGCCGGTCCGTCACAAGGCACCCCAAGTGGGACTCGAACCCCAGACCCACCGGAGAGCGGGACCCGGCCAAACCCGCTGCGCCACCGTACCCCCCCCCTTCCATATAATGCTCTTTATATAAAATTTATCAAAACAGATATTCTATCTATTTATCTATCGGTCTAAATGGACTTTGAATTTTAATACTTTGGAAGTTGAGATTATGCAGGTTAGAAAACCTGCACATGTGATGCTGTGTGCAAAACTACCCGCCTGCCTGTCCTATGCTGCCTGACCGTTGCTGTGTGTAGTAGCCGTACAGATCTGATATAGATCCAATCGGTGCAAAAACTACGTGTGAAATGCTCGGTTTTTCTTTATTGGTAACACTAGCTGGTTTAGGAGCGGTGGAGGGGCGACACGGTGGTGCAGCAGGTAGCAGTGCTGCCCCATCGCTGATAAGGTCTGGGTTCGAATGTGGATTTAAATCTGTCTCAGTCAGTGTGGAGATTTTTCTCCCTGTTTGTGCAAAGACGTGTTTCAGGCAAACTGTGACTCTGAATTGTCCATAATGTAAATATATGTATATATACGGAATGTACAGTATCTCCAGCTCATGTATCATGCACCGTAACTTCATGAACATCCCCAGATAAGCCTTTATACAGTCGCTACTCTGGCATTGTGTGTGAATGTTTGTGTATCTTATTATAAAAAAAAAAAAAAATTGATAGGAGGTTATCAGGATTCATCTGTCCTGCGTTTTATGCACCTACTGGAGCGATGACATCGGTGCATCAAGTGGAAGGTAACAAACTAGGTTTACTTAGATTCACATGTCTGCAGCCATGTCTCTTTCTCTCAATGTAATGCATAAATTGTACTTTTGCTGAGATGTATGTCGCTTTGGACAAAAGCGTCTGCTAAATGAATAACTGTAAATGTAATGTAAATGTAATATATGTGTGTGTGAGAAAGAGGGATTGCTAGAGTCAGCTGGCCATTTATTTCTTTCCTACTGGTCTTAGAAGGTTTGTTTCCTCTCCTTCCTCACCTTCCATCTCATACTTGTTTTTAACCGTGTGCCGTTGTTGATATTACTCGTGCTACGTGTCGCACGCCTCTCGGTGCTTTTTCCATTACTCTTGTGTAACGCGCACTATGGCAACCTGTTTGTGTACAAAAATAAACCGAACTGAAATGAATTGAAATAAATATGCCGAAGAACCACCGCAGCCACCTCAAAGTTCTTCAGATCTACGAAACCCTGGAAATCAATTCTCTTTCCATATAGAAAACTTTCTTTCTTTCTTTTAGCACAGAAATGAAGGACACTGGAAATTCTGGTGTCTGGGAATAGAAAAGAACGAGAAAGTGAGGGAGGCTACAGTACGGCGTGTGCGGGAATGAAGCCGAGAGCCAAACATAAACAGAAATGACTCGGGTCGGAGCTCTCCGAGGTCCTGAACGGTGCAAATACCGCAGCGTATGCCGACCGCGCACATTTTGCAATGGACAATGAGAGGCTCTGTTTAAATGGAGCCCAGTATCAGGCCTGCTCTCAAATCTACCATGAGGAAGGAACAGAAGAGGAGGGGAGCCTGCAAATACCGGGGAGTGGGGGGGGGGGGGGGGGGTGCGTGGAACGTTTCTGACTACCTACAGCATTAAAAAAATGGGACAGTCACAGTCAGAAATATTCTAAAGACAATGAACGAGTGATGACATTACAAATGTCAACGCACACAGTAAGAGCTGTCTGAATTGTGCCGGTCTCCCAGCTAACCACGTGCCGAAAGGTTTTGAGCGCCTTGCAGACAGCAACCTTAGGCATTTGTTTTTTTAGCACTGTAGAAAGAAGAGAATACTAATGAGACTGTGTGTGTTTGTATGTGCGAGATGTGTGTGTGTGAGATGTGCGGTAGAGAGAGAGGCAAGAGGGAGGAGGAGTGGAAGCCGCTGCAGGGGAAAAGAGAAAGATAAGCTGAAAGAAGGATTGTTTACTTCCGGAACCCGTGGAGTACAACAGAGGGAATGCAATGCTGTCTTGCGCTGTGTCCAATATATGACATTTTTCTTAAGGTCTCAGAGCAGGAAAAAAGCACAGCTTTAATTAAATTATAGCTGCTGTAGGAGAACTCCTGGTTAAGGTTTATATACACACACACACACACACACATTTTCAGAACCGCTTGTCCCATACGGGATCGCGGGGAACCGGAGCCTACCCGGCAACGCAGGGCGTAAGGCCGGAGGAGGAGGGGACGCACCCGGGACGGGACGCCAGTCCGTCGCAAGGCACCCCGAGCGGGACTCGAATCCCAGACCCACTGGAGAGCAGGACCCGGTCCAACCCACCGCGCCACCACACCCCCCTGGTTAAGGTTTACAATTAGCACAAAAAGGCAACATGCGTATTTCACTCAACAAGGACATCCAGCAGTACATTCCCATATGGGTGCACCTTCCTTATTCCCCAACATTTAAACCAGTTAAACGGCCTGTGTTTCTATTAGCGAGGGCATAAAGGACCACGGAGGACCAAACCTGGTCCTAACACTCTTAAGTGCTCAGTGTGGTTCCATTCTAGCGCTTAATTTCCTTCTTGTGAGTGTGGAAGAGCTCAGAGGTCTTCAGCAGGACAAAAATACACTGTGAGATAGTAATCCCCATCTGAGAAAGGCCTCTATGAAATCTCCTGCCACAGCAATACGGGTTCTATAAAAATTTTAATCTCTGACAGTCTTGAGCCAAACTGTCCTGCGCTCCAAATCCTTTCCACTTCTCCTGTCCTCTGCTATCTCCACCATCACATGCTGAGAGCTTCTGACACAAACAGGTGCCATGGGGATATATGTGACCTCATAAGGACAGTTACGTTTGACTTTAAATGTTGTTTTTTCCTCTCGTTTTCCACATTTTTGTTGAAATTCCCATGATTTTTCATTTGCACAGCACATAAATTTTAGCTGGCACACTCTTTATCCACCGCAATGCACCTTTCCAGTGCACCAGTTGTAGTCCATCTCCAAGACTGAACATTTTTTGCTTTAGGAGGAACCTTCTCAAGCATGCAACATTTCTGACCCTCCTGGCTCTTGAACCAGGGTCCTCTTGGTAGCACGTAGGTCCAGCACCACCGCATACTTTGTGCTTGGACTCAGCAGCCATTTGAAAGGTCTCCTGCAGCGTGTGTTTGAATCCATCAGCAGAGCTGGATACTGAAGTGACCCCCTGCTTGCTTTAGCATCTCATCTGGGCCTCCCCTGTCCGTCCCTGGTGCTGTCACCCTCCCTTTCACGTCACCTGCTGGATGTCGATAAGGGACCCCATTAGTCTGCTCTGGGAGCCCGACTCTGAGGTGCTTGTTATTGATCATGGGCTGGAACAATTCCCCCTCGCCCCCGCTCCGCTGAGACTGCTGCAAGCTTTACCTCATCGTATCTGAGGGCAAATATTTCAATTTTAAGGGAGGTGTCTGAGTCTGAGGCTACCGCTGTGGCTTCGTAACTGTTCTCCGTCACGGGCCGTTAAGCAAGTGGAGTTGGGGAGCAGTGGAAATGTGGGTACGGGGGAGGGGGAGTATGCTGCGTCAGCCACAGCCTGCTATGGTGCTGGAAAGCCTTTGGCTGCTTCCCTGGGTGGTGCAGCTCCAAGCTTCACAAGTGCATCTCCTTCCTTGTTTTTCAAACTGTCATAACAAGCACACAAGCTACTAAATCAGAGTCTCTGTCATGACAAGCCATTGCAGGGAAATGTAGTTTTTTCCACCTGGAGCATTGCCCAAGTGTTTTCTGCTCTCTTTTCCATCGCCTTCCTTTCCCTTAAAAGCACCCTCCATAGCCTCTGCAAACAGGAATCGTTGCCAAACGCCCACCTCCGAGATCCCATTAGAGCGCTTCTGTCATCATCTCAGACAAAGGCACCTCTAAAAGGAACCTACCAGAAATATCAGCTATGCACCATACATACAGATGAACAATTCCATCCGAAAATTCAAGTGACTCCCCACACGTTAGCAGCCACACAGCACCGTTTTTAAAAAAATTTCGACGACTGCCATATTAGAGATTTAATATTTCGAGTTGCAGCTGCAGTCTTTTGTGGCCACTGACCACACATTAAGCACTACTCTATACCTCCATTTCTGTGGTTTTGACAAACACTTCCCAGCCGGACCCTTCCTATTCCGATGGAAGTCGGTAAATTGGCACAGCGCAGAGGGATGTTTCCGTAATGCAACAAAGAGCCCAAGGTGTGGGAGGCACAGCTTGACAAATAGCATTAAAAAGAGCTGCGGCGATGACTGTGACAAGTCCTGCAGCAGAGAGTAAGTGTATCTGGATGCTAGTAATGAGTTACACAGTGGTGTCACACTCATATGATGCAGAGTGTGGGAAGGACGAGGGAGGGGGATACTGGAGGTGAGCAATGTGGCTTCCAACATGTGATTACTTCCAGTAGGAAGATTAACACCACAGCGGATATAAACCGTGATCCCGCTGCCATTTTGAGACCGAATCCACGGCGCACGCTCCCGGAGGAGAGCGAGGGAGGGGGCTCCTGCTCCTCAGCAAACAGAGCGGGATGCAAATAACCATGACAGGGTTTCCTTCGCATTTCCTCCCAGCCACCGCTTGCAAAACACTTTTAAAAAATCAAATTCACAAGTCAGCCTGTAACTGGATGAGTCCCAAACAAGCCAGCTCTGGAGCGAATGATCAAATACTACTAATACAATTAAATTCAGACACGTTTGGTGTGATAAAACAGAAAGGAAAACAGAGAGAAATAAAAGGTTGTGGTGTAGGCATTAGAAACAGAGAAAATGTCTTCCTCTAAGCAGCAAAGGTGGGAGTACATACAGTCCCCAGGTACATGGTGGAGAACGAGAGTTTTCTCTGATTTCATCAGCAAAACTTGAGGTTGCAAAGTCGTGGACCGTCAACGGAGAAGTCAGCAGTGCAAAAATAGCACACGAAGGTGTTGGAGCAAAGTGAGCAAACTGGGGATCGACCCATCGTCTCCGAGATCCAACGTGACTGTTTCTCAGTCGCCGTTTATAGGAAATTTGAGTCACGAAATGACATTACGGATGAAGTGCCTTTGAACCGAGTCCTAATGAAAAGATGGGCTTCATCAGCTGAGCAGTAAATCGGGGATATAAAGTTGCCGCGTATAAGGGGTTGAGGAGTTGGGTGGCGTGCAAAGGGCAAGGTAAGAGTGAACCATAGCTAATGTGTAGGCAAGAGGTGAGCGGCACCGAAAATTACCGTTGACAAAAGACCCCTGTACACCCCTGTGGAAATGACGGTATGCGCTGAGGTTTGTGCTCGAGACTTTTCCCTTGGGATTTGCAAAGGTTTATTCGCGCTTGTGGGGGTTGGACTCCTGCGGGTACGTACCGAGGTGGGGGTGTCGCCAGGTACCGGCGGCTCACGACGTACCCCCCGCTAGCCACAGCCGCAATCTTCCCACACTGCGCTGGATGCTGGGCCCGCTCTCCCCGCTTAAACGTTGAGTCATGGGGGCTTGCAAGCAGCGGGAGCTATTTTTTACCAGCGAGCAGGAAGCGAGAGCAAACGTTGTCTGGTCTGCAGACTCCTACATGGCAGTGCGATTCTGGGAAGATCTCATTCTGAGCTCCATCAAACACCCCCCACCAGCTAGCAGCCCCCCCCACCCCTCCTGCCTCCAGACAAGCCGCCTGGCCCGATTAGCGGAGAAATTCAAATCCATCTACTGCAAGATTTATTCGCCGACGTGGCTGGGGGAAATGTGTCAATTTAAGATATTAGATTGTTTATGCAAAGTTTATCAGGGTCCTCCATGTGCAAACTCTCAAAATGCTCGAATGCTTTGGAAGTAAACATGGGGCTGGCTGCACGGAAACGTAAATCAATTTTCTCCGTGGCATGCAGCAAGTGCTCGACTCGGGACTGACTTGCATGCCAATACATCCCGAAACCGGACATAAGTTTGTGGTTCTTTGATGATTCATAAACCAGCCGGATTCTCTCAGATATTGGTCTCCTCATGTTTCGGTGATGTTCCTGCTTGACTGCTGATAGGGATCCAGAGCTATTTATTCTCTCTCTCTCCACATGTACAGTCTGGGAACTGATAATGTCTCAATGCCCCCCCCCCCCCCCCCCCCGTCCCGACACCTTTCACCGCATCTCCCAGCGGGTGCCCTTCTGCTCCTACCTGATGGGTATCGCTCGATGACGGGCTGGTTGTCCACCTGGAGGGTGGCGTTGCCACCGCTTCGTGTGAAGCGCACCACGTGGTACTTGCCATCGCTCACCGTGACGGCGTGCTCGTCGATGGTAATGTCGTCCGTCCCCACGTTGAAGATCACGCCGATCTTCCCCCGCTCCTGCGACGCAAAGAGGGAGGGAGAGGATGGGGCTGAGACAAAAGGATGGAGAAGGAGGCAGAACGAGACACAGGGTGGTGGGGGAATGATGCCAGCTGTGGGCGGAAGAGGCATCGGTATGCAATATCAGCGGCGCGTTCAATTAGAGGCCAAAAAGCAGCACCCATGTTCCACTACAAATAAGGCTATAAATGGAGCACTTTGCCCCATTTTGCATTCGTCTCCCTACTTCTTCGACCCCCCCCCTAAGCCATAACGTGAATTAGTGTTGACAGAATCCTGCTGGCTCTGGTTTATTACGTACTCCCCCCCATCCTCTCCCTTGTCCTTTTTCTTTGGAAAGGTCGAAGCCATTTGCAGAGGCTGCCTCTTGGTGGAAACGTGCGGAAACGCGGGGAGAGAGAAGGCGAGGCGAGGGCCGACGGGTCACGGCCCTCCGCTCCCCAGCATCTGTGAATGGCAGGGTCGCGAACAGCGTTAATCTGGTGGCCCGCGGCAGGCCGCCAGGGCACGCGGTCGCATGGCTCACATCCGCCCGCCACCACCTCCGGCCCTCCCTGTTCCACCCAGACGGATAACATGCCTGCAGGACCACACTTTAAACTTAAACCCCCGAAAGCCAGCCGTCGTCAAACAAGGACCTTTGCTCCGTTACTTCATGACACAAACAGGTTAGCTGTAAGATTTAAAATCCTTGTTGTTAAAAGCAAAAAGCCGGTAGTGTAATGGTCAAGGAAACCGATTTACAACCAAAGGGACACAAGGCACTTGAGCTAAATTGCTTCCATAAAAGCTCCTGTTGTAGAAATGGCCAAACTGTAAACCTGTAAGCAATGTAAGGTGCCTAGAACAAAAGTGTCTGCTAAGCAGTATTCCAACATAAGCCAGGCTTAAAATAGAGCCCTCACTTCAGCATTTCTGATGGAAAAAGGAAAGTTGCAAATAGGCACAGCGCTGGAGATGCCCTTCCTGTTTCCTTTATGACCTGTCAACCTGCTGATAACTCTGCTGCACGGGATTCCTTGTGCAACGCAGGCATTTTCCCCCCTCTGAACTTCATTTAATTTTCTATCACAATAATTTCCTTTGTAACATAGATACACACGCCATTACGGTAATACGTGCAGGCAATTTGGAGATATTTACAGAAAGATTAGCATTAGTGTTCCACAACATTAGGGCTCTTTCTCTGTGCAGGAAATGTATTGACCCCATTAAACAAAGGAGCCTTCGGGATCTCTGCTTTTTAAAGATGATTCCTATGCGGCAGTAATGACATTTTAATGGCTGTACCCTTGGGCTGAATCTCCCTGAGAAACGAAGGCCTTTATCTCTATGGGGCGATCGGGAGAGGGGTGGCCACCGAAGGGAGAAACAATGCCATCCCATAAGATGACTTTGGATCACAATAACCCAGACAGGGTGCTCAAAAAGAACCCAGAGTGTCAATACCTAACTCTAAAGTTGTAAGTTTGGCGCCATTCATTTGAAATAACTCAGATTGGACCCTTGGTCTCAGAAAGTCTTCATTGTTGGGTAAAGGTGCAGCAAGACATCTGGGTGCGCGTACATCTGTGAAGCCCTTGTGTCCCTTAGTTTTACCACGAAATCATTACTTAATGAGAAGCAGTATTTCCCATGTGACACAATAGGTGTGTGACGACGACCAGTTCCAAATGTTGCTTCGGAGGAAATCGTGTGTGTGGTAGAAACAAGGAAATAGTGCAGGTGCAAAAATAAGTGAAGTGAATAAGTTTAAACATTCTATGCAAGAATAATGACCATCCCTATAAACTTCACATACCTTGCAGCAGCACTGTACAAGGTGCAAGATTTTATGAAACTTGTGTTGTCGTAATGATACGAAAACGGTTGCAGAACAAGATCTCGGGTGGCGACAAGAAAGTCAAGGGAGTTCAGACTTTGACATGAGGTTCTGATATGTTTCGAGATCCACATTTAAAGCGATACTCCACCATAAGATATAGATGTATCATGTTGTAAAGATTCTTAATCTTCTCTGTCTCTGTGGTGTAACTAAATCCCAACATGAAAAAGTACAAATGTTTCTGAACGGCTTTTTCTCAGCGTTCCTGAAAAGCAGCAGGGAGACTGGACAGTTCCGTCGATAATGCCGTCCGACCGGCTGCCCCCACCTCCGCGCGCTGCGGCGCGCCTGTCGTCAGTCCGGTGCTGGCAACGGTAAGAGCGCGCCGTTGACGGCCAAACCGTTGTCAGCATTAATGAAGACCATAAGAAGGCGGACAGTGCCTCTGGAAGGACAATAACTTAGTGAGGTGTAAAGACAAGATGCTGAAAACAAGGGAAAACATTCTCCTAAAGAGAGCTTCAGACTTGTCCTTTCAGTGCGAATGCGCTGTCATTTTGTTGTGTGTGTGTGTGTGTGTGTGTGCGTGTGTGTGCGACCGCGCACCCTAAACGTGGACACATTTTGGCCTCTGCCAAGACATTGTGAACGAACGTCCAGCTGTTTCACAGACGTTTCGGCAAACGGCAATCTCAGACGGAATGGACACCCGGTTATTTTCGGAATGTCTTGTCTTTGGCAACGGAAGACGGAGCGTGCGAATGCACCTGGACCACTGCGGCGGGGCCCGTTATTCCACCCGTGACCGACAAAGCTCTCGCTCCGACTGCAAGTCTTGCCTTCCTGCTCTTTGGTCCCACCCGTTCTTCCCTCATCAGATTGGGTGGAAGGGCAGTGATAATATTTACCGCCCACTCTCCGCTCTCCATGCTCCATTGCTTTGCCAATGGACCGTACTGTCTATGTGCTTTACCTTTTAAAATATAATAATTGTCAGCCGGCAACTTACTGGCAAGACTTTAACAAGCTTATCCGGCAGAGGCTGGAGGAGGCTGGGGAAGGGGTGGAGGACAGCGGCGGTAATTTCTTATTTCTTTTCTTTTTTATGACACGCTGTCTATAGGGAGGGGCTATAAATCCTATATCCTTTTCATGCTGACACACGAACACATAATGCCTTCCCCTCACGGTGGCTTTTAAAAGATAGTGATGGTTCTGTTTGTGCGCCTTCCCATGGACTCATAGCCGCACTGAAGTAACGCATTTATTTATTTGACACCGCATTTATTTCATGACAAAAGCCTTTGTTGAACTCCTCGGGGGGGAAGGGGGAGGAGGGGCAGGGGTGGAAATACGTGTGGTGGGTTTTAGGGACTGACTTGTGTTAATGCTTTTGCCTGAATTTTTTATGTTTGGTTATATTTTCATGACCAAGTGGTACGAAAGTATAATCCAGGGTAGCGTGTCAGAATTTAAAGACACCGATGTGACGTTCAGAGGCAGGCAATATCGTCGAAGTAAAGAAAAATAACACGCAAATGGAAAAACAAACAAAGGAACGCAGTCGGATTTGGAAAGTTTCCGTAACACCCTGGACTTTGTGTGTCATGCAGTCCCTGTGGTTCCCAACACCAGTCTTTGGCACTCTGCGGCGAGGAGCCTACGGCGAACACTTGAAGAGTCCTGGTAGTCAGGAGGATTTGCATGTGACTTGGAGAGCGCTTGTCAGAAGCATTTCCGCTTGGAGAAATGATTTATACTTTTGCGCTTTGCCACAATCTCCTCGAGTCACCTTGAAAGTCGTCCCTGGCTTGAAACAATTCCGTTACGCCGTGATCTCTTCACCAGTACCCGTGCCTCTACGGCGCAGAAATCCAATTAATTAGCAGTTTTGGGTTAGATTACGTTTACATTTACATTTATTCGTTTGGCGGACGCTTTTCTCCAAAGCGACGTACACCTCGTAGAAAATACAATTTGTGCATTACTGCAGGAATTTAGATTACAGGAATTTAGGAATTTAGATGATAACTGACAACTGCAATTTTGTTCATTATCATGAGCCGCTGGGTTATTATCGACTCCGACTGATGTTTCTACACGTTGGGGCCACACCTTCGTTGTTTTCGCTCATGTTTGCCCTCTTACTGGTTTCCATGGCCAGCGATGCTGTGTCTACCCTCCTTTCCCTGCAGTGCCAATGTTGGCTGCATATGATAATTTGTGTGTGAACCTGAACAGACCTTTAAACTCTGTGGACCTCTTAATTGTGCGCCGGACAGCCGAGAGCAAGACGGCCGAATGTGTGCTGGCGCGTATCGCCGAAACCCGGCTGAACACGAGGGAAGCCGTTGAGAGGAATCAAATGACTCATCTCACCACGTGCCTAACGGCCGCTCTTCGGGGCAAAGGGAACCGCCTGACTGGCGACTGTCTCTGCTGCCGATATGAAGAAGGGAGCATTGCTGCGCGGAAGTGAGCAAGGCACTCCGCTCGCGAAATGAGGAGCACAGGTTCAAAGTGCAAGCGAGATGCAGCTTTTCATACCCTTTTGCAGAGCACTTCACCTGTATTTCCATTTTATGCAAGGGCAGGAATTTGAAGTGTTAGTGCAAAAAAGCCAAGCTCCGTAAATATATACTTGGTCCATGAAAGCTCTGTGCTGCAGAAGACTGATGCATTATGTAGAGTGGCTCCAGCGGAGGTTTCCGGCAGCGATATTTGGGGACAGATGAAGACCTGTTTGGTTCTAGCTATAAAGGAGCTTATATTTAGTTAGGCTGACGGTGGGAGGTGGAGGGTCAGAGGAGATCGTGGGGAGGAGACGATAGGGAGCACACATTAAAGAAGGGGGAAGAAGGTCGCGAACACGCTCAGCTAAGCACATCACTGTTGAGTTCAACCGCCCAGAACGAGAAGGAGCTCCACTCCCAAGCTGTGGACACACTCTCCTACGTAGTCGGAACGGAATCGGAACACTGTGGCCGTCTCACCAGAACACGCGAGAGAGGGGAGCGGGCAGCGGGGGCGGTCCTGTAGCCTCACGTACCCCCATGCACCCATCGGCACTTGAGGCTGGAGCTTAGAGACTTTGAGAGGGATCACAGAATGGTGCGGAAAGGTCCCGATCTCAGTCTCACTGGTATCTCACGGCTCAAGTGATAATTGTACACTGATCTCCTGCGTCCCCAAGAGGCTTCTTTGCCGGTACCAAGGCTGGTGTGAGATGCCAGAGGCCCGGCGCAGATCCCCAGCGAAGACCTGTGGGCTATCGCTCTAATTCTTCCTGACCTTCCCATCACACGAGGGACCAAAGTCCTCTGAACGCTGACGCACTCTGCTGCTGTCCAAAGCGATTAATCGGCAGTAATCTGAAAGCAGAAGATGCTTTTCCACATGCATGTGTTGCTTCACGATATTCTGATGTGCGACTTATTTTACTTAACGGCAACGTATAGGAAATTGGTAAAGCTTAAAATGTATGAAGTATTCAATTTTCAGCGAATGCTTCAGGCATTTCTAGCAAGATTCCATTATTCTGTTTGGCACGTCGACGGATTTAGTCTGATTGGATGTTGTCCGATTGATACTACAAGGCCATTAATCTTTTTATCTAATAATCTTTTTTGTCTAATGTGTGGAAAATACTCTACAAAGTGGGAAAAGCTACGCGCTATGATTAATATGCTTATTCCACCAGCCTTTATTCATTCATTTAATTTCTTCAATTCCACTTCCATCTCCTCTCTTCGCTGATTCGACAGCTTCCGACGCCACCTCCCCTTCATCTGTGTTTAATCATCTGGAGCGTGGAGATGTTACTGTAAAGTTTGCCTGCGTGCAGGACACACCATCGCATTTTAAAAACGTTCAGCAGCTGATGTGAGGGCTGCATGCAGCGCAACATTTGCTCCGCGTTGATGGTACAAATGTATCCGAATGGCGAGGGATCTTTCCCTGAACCTCTCTGCGGCGTTAGAGCTCCGCCGCTGCAGTGGGAGATCACCTGATCGCATCTGAACTTGGGATGCGAAAGCACGTTCGAGTGCGCGTCAGACTGCGACTGGAGATGCGTGCAGCGGTTCGAACGCAACCTTGCTCACACAGAGCGTGCGCGCACACAAACGCATACCTCGCGCACACTGTACACGCACCCGCTACTCAGAAAGGGACAGAAAAGCCTCCCCATCTCCAGTAATTCCACCCTCGTAGACTACTAATGGTAGAATACACTGCTTTACACCACCACACACCGCAAATGTCTTCCTCCTTGTCTTACCTCCTCACTAAATTATGACACCGATTCACGCATAGTACTTTTTGACCCTCGCTCCTTCTGTGCGCAAGTCAGCCTCTTGCCTTCTGCTGCTTCCTCTTTGCACCTTCTACTTTCCGCTGCCGCCCACACATCAGCCTTGCTTTGCCCAAAGTGCTCAGGCTGTCTTGCCAGATTGTCTGGAAAAATGGGAGATTGTCATTCCAGCGGCTGAGTGGCGCCATTCACCGGGACGTCTTCCCCCCGCGTTTCCGAAACAGCCGACGTCTCAAACGGTGCCTTTCAGAAACCGCCTCCCTTCGCCGCCCTTTGCACGTCACGCATCATCCCGTCGTGCCCTCAAGTTCAGGCCGGGGTCAAGTGCAACACCCCTCTCCAAACATTTCTGACTTCCCCGCCATGGCAGCACGTGAAGGATGTGCGAAGAAAGATGTTTATACTTTTAAAACAAAGTAGACTCTGGAGATGAGTATAATGCATGCTTAAGGGTCAAACCGATGATGGAAATGCAGTAAAGAGGTATTTCTGTTGCTACCGCAGTGCACGGACTCTTCAAAAAACTCACAAATGATGATCTGTACCAAAACCGGACAGAGATGCGCCACCCAACAGCTGTCCCTGCTGGCAGGTGAACGGCGGGTGTCACGCCGCAAGCTGCAGCACGGTCACGCAGACTTGTGGGGTTGAGAGCTGACAACGCAGCTCCAGCTGCTCCACACAACCCCTCTCCAGCCACCGCTGCTCCGCCCTGCCTGAACGAGCCACATTTGCAAAATCACCAGCATCCCTAACGGAGCAGAAATCCTTGAAGCGTTCCCCCAACGCCAAGGAGTGCAGACGGGTCCCTAGCTGCTTGTCCCTTGTCCTTTGCTCGGGTGTCAATGACCCCCTCCTTGCTTTGCAAACAGGGAGCGTTGCTGGGGCAGCTGTGCTTTCTGCCCACCGCTGGCTTGCGAGAGCAGCTGGCGTCCTGGACTGGTGTTATGTGCAGGGGCAATGTCAAACGCGGGGGGGATGCGATCTCCCGGCCTGACTAGTCTCCTCCACCCTAGAGCTTGGCCTGCAGTGGCTTAAAATAGCACAGCCTCTCAACCGTGATGCCATGAAAAGGAATTTAATGCCCTGAGTACTGGAGTCCCAGGGTCTAGAGAATGTCCGTACGGTAAACCTTCACGGCCCCGTAGGCTCCGGATGATCTCACCAAAGCCTTGCCCTTCAAACCACACAGCTCTTACACGGAAACGTCTGAAGGATACATTAAATGGCTCCCTGTTAAACGGAATCGCCTTATAATCGGCAGAGCGGTAACACGCGAGACCGCACACGCTAGGCAGTGTCATCGAATGGCGTTGTCACACGTTACGGAAAGCGACGCTTCTCGCTCGTGGTGATCTATCCGTCAACATGGCTGACAGCACAATGACACAGCACTCATGCTACTCTGCAGCAGGAGCACGCGAGGAGTGGGTGGGGAGCTCTGGGTATGGAAAGGCTCTTTGGAGCTCAGTAATTTTGTTCTTAAGTTCAGTAAACATATCCCACGGAGCCTGCTCTGGGCACCACTCGTACCTGGCTGCGGTAACGGCTTTCTCGGGAAAACACGCCTGCAGACGGAGCCTCCGTCATTGGCAGCGCCTGTAATTTATCACTTGGTGCCTCCTGTTATTTACGTGAGCGACCGAGTGTTATCATGCTCTATTTTCCGCACGGTGAAAAGAGTATTTGCCTTGTGTGTGCGGGCGGGCGTGCGGCGAGAGTCGAGCTTTGGGCTGCACCGCTGTAGTGGCCCGTGTCGGTGTCTTCTGGACCTCTACATCCAACGGCGAGTGGGGGGGGAGGGCAGATTGCTGAGCGACAGACCTGCTGCGATCCGCGTTCAGCCACCGGTCTCTCGACCGGCTCATTCATAAGGACCTTTTCACTTTCGCTCGCGGGCTCTTTATTCTCCAGCTCCTCGCTGCGGAGGACGTCTCCAGCTTTCAGCCCAAAGGTGAAGACAACACATTGCCGGACCCGCACTCACACAAACACACACGCACACACACCGGGACTCATATACTGAGCTCCTCCGTTTGCTCCATTATGCTCTTTACTCGAACTCCTCCGACTATGAAAGAACCGCAGAGGCAGATAATGAAAACTCAAATGGGCCATCTTTATTTAAATTAGAAAAGAGAGGGAAAATAATGCCAGAAGTGAGAGCCACACATTTTAATTCCATCAAAAGTTGATATCTGTGAGGCTGTGTGCAGATAATTTGAGATGCATTTGGCCCTGAATCAGAATGAAGAAAGCAGACTTTTAGAAGAACCTGAGCCATGGAAGGCAGAGCAGATCCCACTGCTGGTTCATCTTCCTGGTTATTTCTAAACACTGTCACCCTATCACCTCACCACACCATCCCTCAAACTTGTGTACACACCAGGGAACTCCCACATATCTCACCCTGCCCTCTGCTTCTGCATACAGCCGAGTGCGTAGGTGGTAAACTTCCTGTGTGTGCGCGTTACTCCGGCTTTACAACGTGTGTGTCTCCACGGGTGCACAGCTCAATTATAAAAAAAAAAAAAAGCGTGACAGTAGGTGAGGTGAACTTTCTGGGAAATGCGTGTGTGCGTGATTAAATCTCTCGGAATGTGTGTTCAGGCCTGTTCGCGTGTGTGTTTTATAGATGAGGCTGCCCCTATGAAAACAAATCAGACAGGTTATCAGGCAATCAGGTGGAGAGGACGGCCTCAGAGACAGAACTCATCACTTCGGCCAAATTACCGTCTTCGGCAGAGATACGAAGGGAGGGAAGGAGGGAGGAGGGCTGGTTGGAAGGGCAGAGGAGCGGCATTGTTAACCCGAGAATATACCCGTTATTCTCCCGTCCCTGCCAAACCTCTGACATAGATCAATACATCATCCTCAGGATTTACAGTGCAATCGTATTCAAACGCCACCTGTCTAAGAGACCGATCTCAATGTACGGGGTTAGAAAAAGGCTCTGCGCCTCGCTGACATTGGCTAATGACCCACTGGAGAGGCGGGGCGGGCTTTCGGACACGCTGCGACCAGGACCGCCGGCTCTCATGATCTCAGACGTAAACCCGGAGGAACGCTTAGGGTCCACCGCCGAACGCACTGAGAAACGAGCCACTCCTACATCCGGCACACAGAGAGCTGCTGCCTCCATCAGGTCACCGAAGCCTTTCCCTCCTACATCTCCAGTCACCTCCAACACAATGCGAGAGGCTTCCGCAACATCGCTGCTTTGCTCTTGGCCTGAGGACTAAGCGGCGGCGAGTTCTTACCGTTCGACAGGGTTGCGATCAACCAGCCGTCCTCTGTATCGACCGAAACCCAGCAGGTTCCTAATAACCTCCAAGCACAAGATACTCGGCTTCTTTCGCTCATGCTTGTACCCAAACCGACTGACATGACGTATCCTTAAAAAGACAACAATATAGCGGGTTGCTCAAGCACGGTGCTGCCTGGTGCTGCCCAGCAGTTTGTCTCTTGCCTTCGTCCCAGGAGAGGACTAAGCGACTGGTATTGCTGCTGCTCTTGCACTTTCACACTCTCTCTGAGTCAGGTATGCATAATGGATAAAATGGGAAACAACGGAGAGTTTGAGAGTCGCAGAGACCCGCTCGCGACGGACGGGTATGGGTAACGGATGGGCCGCGCTCTCACGGCTTCGCCTCCCGCGTCGGTCCAGGGCGAGGGCGGCAGGGTGGCACCCCGATCGGCGACATGCCTTTCAAACGAAGAAAGCATTAGCTGGGGTCTCCGTCCCTCTCTCCCCATACACGCTAAACGCTCTGTACTTTCAAATAACAGAGATGCAATTTTTCACGTTTCCCTGTGCGGTTCTGGGCAATCGTGCCACGGCTAATCGGCTTCTGTCGCCAGCGCGGGAAACATAAAAGTAAAGCGCTCTTGAGATATTCCTAGAGAAGGGTTTCAGTGGGCATTCACGCCACAGGACATAAAGGAGGTGCTGGACGACAGCCACTCCAGCGCCTCTGTGATGAGCAACCATCTCAAAGTGCCAACTGGCAGTCTCAGTCCCGAAAACAAAGAGCTCACGCTGTTCAAGTGGTAGGAGACGGACCGCGCTGTGGGTGAAATACAGACAGAACAGAAGCATTTTCATTAGCGCAAACAATTATGGAAAAAAGAAAAAGTAGTCATTTACGAGCGATGTGTAGAAGTGCTCCTGCTTTTCCTTAATAAGGAAAATTCTGTTATTTTGGCCTAGATCTCACACTTTCACAAAAACAAAGTTTAATTGAGAACATTTTCTCTTCTTAATGGCCTAGATGTAAATGTGCACATTTGCAAAAAGTACCGAGGCTGTGAAGTTGTGCACTGTAGCAAGCGGCAAAGCGGTGAAGGAAACAGACCTTGCTGTAGTAGCCTTGAGCAAAGCACATAACCTGAGCTGCTTCAGCGAAATCCAGCGGTACACATGGGCATAGCTTCAGGTCGCTTTGAATAACTGCATCGATCGAACAACAGAATAGTAACAAAATAATGACTGCAGCGTACAATTTTATCAACGCACAACGGTCTGCGTACCGGGAGCAGACAGATCTACTCGACGAAAGACTGATCCCGCACCAGAAGCTGAGTCCTGTAGCTGATCCAAGCTTGTACACGTCATGAATAACAAACTATGGCCTATAAATATTGTGTATACAGCTAAAGTAGACTTTCCATTGAAGAGAATATAGTAAATTATACAAGCAGCATAGTACTACCATTTTTTTTTAAATCATTTTTTACTATATGGATCCTCACTGTCCCATATTTTGTGAATGCTTCGTGAAATATATGCCTCTTGGCGATGATAAAAGTGCTGTTGTATTCCGCTCTATGAAATTTGTGTACAGAGCTACGTCTCTCCATATGCTGTATACAGCGGGACTTTGAGAGGTTTGTTTCTCAAGTCTGATGGGAAACATGAGATTTGGGTCTGTTTTTCTGCACAAAAAATTACGTTGGTGGAGGTGTTGTGTGGCCTGTGAGATACCATAACTTCACTTCGGTAAAAATGAGATTAAGACTTGAAGAAATGCGATGGGGAAAACGACATGCGGACAGCAGCCCAGTCCGTGTTCTTGAAATGGAGACCGTCTCCTGCCTGCAACGGATCTGAATGGAATGAAAGCAGCAGCCCAAAACGGGCGGCTCTCACAGCACGTGGGAGGGCCCGACTGTCTCCGAGGCCTTCGTCGAGGGTACACTCACCATCAGGAGGAGCACAAGAGTTTTCAATTGGGTAATATCTGTTCACTTAATACACCATAATTACTGCTGGAGAACACTTTCTCGTATAAAGTGGATTTTCCCGGCCCGTTTCTATTGCCATGCGTTGAAGTGCTTCTTTCAACAAATATCTCCTCTACTGCTATACCTTCTCCAGACAAGTGCTCCATAGTGGTGTCAGACATCCGCTGGAAATTATAACATGCGCTGAGCTCCTTCCTATTTACAAGTATGACCCTTAAACATCACACCAACTACAATCGAGGGAGTGAAGCCACCCTGAAGGAACACAAGAACCTGGTCTACCAGAGAATATCTTATGGAATTTAGGCACAAATTTTGATAGATGCTTAATGACCACAGACTAGCGCTTAGGCCTTCTTTTTATCGATCCTTTAAAGAGCAGTCTGAGTGTTCATTTTAAATGTAAATGTGGTTTAAAGGACAAATGATGCAGGTGTCCCACAAGTGGTAAGCTTGCCGCCAATACAGACTACTTGAGCAAAATCGCAAACGCTGAGGGGCATAAAAAATGCAACAGCAGCCATTAGCTGGACTTTTCACAGTACTTTACCCAGATATATTTGTCAGCCAACACCCCTGATGATAAACAACGGTGTTGGGAAGGGCAGAAAAGACCTTGATTAGAGAACAAGGCAGCAGCTGACTACAACTACAGCTCACACTCTTTGAGAGTGTGGTCAGATGGGACATAGCTCCTGACTTTACATTTAGCTGACACTTTCCGCCGAAGCAGCTTACAGTGTTAGGCTACTTACCTGTTTACACAGCTGGGTAAAGTTACCAAAGCAATGTAGGGTAAGTACTTTGATAAAGGGTACTACAGCTAGAGGTAGGATTTCAACCTGGGCTCTTGGGGGTCCAATGGCAGCTGCTCTACCCACTACACTACATCTGCCCTTTGCTAGACAGCCCACTTGTTGGCTAAGGGTAAAAAAAAATACGACTGTTGAGTGACTTGGATTGTGCAGAATTTGCACACACCTCATAATGAAACCCCGTCACAGCAGAAAGCAAGCTTTCTATTTTGAAAGATAATTCTCTTTGAACAATCTTCCAAGAAATCAATCTCAATCTGTGAAAGAGATTGTGTTTTTAAAATGGAACAGGGCATAGTTTAAAAGGAAACATTTAGGCTGGAGCCCTCTTCCTTGCTGGTCACCTGGCAGAGGCAAAAGATTGGCGATACGCCTGAATTATGCAGCATCGTGATCAAAAGTAACATCTTGAACCTTGCGAAGATAGAGACTTGTACTTTTTTCCAGTGGGTGGGACTCTTAGAGTAGACATGACTGCATAGCAAAGCCGAATCCTCGATGGGCTGAGAAAGACCAGGATGATTACAACCCTACAGTGAACATTGTCTTCCGTACGTCTAAATAATTACGATAAATCATACCTCCTTGTGCTGCACTATTAAGGCGTTCTCAGCTGCAACTTGTCTTCATTGCATCACTGTCCCAATACAAGAAACCTCTTCCACAAAATCTTTAAGCAGATATCAAAAAATTTGAGTCTGAGTAACTATTACGGGGTACGTCTAATGCGAAGCTGAACCATTTCCACCTCCAGGCAAAGATTAATCAAATATGTTTTTTCTTAAGTAAATAAGACATCTCAACTTGAGGAGACGTGTGGTACAGGATGTTACTGCTGAGCTATACATAGACCAGCTGTGGTTCAAAAGGTACATTAATAAAAATAAAATAAAATATAAAAAAAACAGCAAGAAAACGAAATCCCAGTGGAGCCCAAATCTTTGGCACAGTCTGCATGAGCACAAGAGGAAGCTGAGGAATGAATAAATCGACCTGGTATAATAACCACAAATCCGGGACAGACAACGATCTGCTGCACTGGGATTAATATTGCATTGCAGACTCTCCTCCTCTGTAAATGCAGCAGACCTGTAAATGCAGTGCACCACACTTCTACGGTACCGAATGGGAACAAAATAAATCATATAACGACAACTATGGTTTTAGGAAAAAAAACAAGAGGAATGTGTTTATAAAGTTTTATAGTGCCTCTGAGAGATTTTCTGTCATTTACTGCTGGGTTCGTTTTCTCGAAAGGCCAGCCAGAGCGGCGTGGTTTGGTCCTTCAACCCAGCGGATTATGGGCTGTGATTCTTTCTGCAGAGGTCACTCCATGAGACATGGACAGCGCATCAAGGACTCTGTCAACATTTTGTCATTTTCCCATCCTTCCAGTGGAAGAAAACCTCTCGCCGCGTTCGATGTGAGGGAACTGGAGGAATTGAACAAACCATGACAGGCGAACTGACGAGGTTAGCTGGGTTATCTCAGAGCTCGCAGCAGCTCAGCCACACGGCGTTCGGCACCTATAGTTTCCGTTCTCCCCCAACCAAACTGAGCCTCACAATTTTTGGCTGTTCGTCCTGTGACTGGACATTACATTTATGGCCTGTGGCGTTGTGTCCCTGCTCTGTACACCTTGGCACTGACAGCCCATACAGGACCTTTGCTGGCCCCTCATCGGAAGTACAGCTTCCACGTTGCAGAAAGGAAACCCCCGTCAAGCTGCCTAACGGCCACATTCTCTCTCTCTTTCTCTCCTCTTTGGTCTTACATATAGAAGACGCGAACCATCCCACACATGGGAACATCTGAGAACGACCTCTTCCCCCACAAACCTACCTCCCTCCTCCCTGCTGCCCATTACTGAAGCAGGGGAAGTGAATGGCAGCTGCAGAGGTCACCGCATGCGCCTCAAAGAGAAAACTGGAGAAAATCCAGCTAATGAGAGGAAAAAGGTGGCCTGCGCTTTTATCATGAAGTGATCCCATCCCGCTGCCCTAAATCTGGCAAGTTTCATCACAGTATCAGTAAAACATGTGTTCAATCAGAAAGAAAAAAGACGGCTTTCTAAACAGCAAAATTGTGAAAAAGTTTTGTGGTCTAAATATGAAAAGCCTTTGAAGACTTGTTCACACATCCACAGAATGATACAGAGATGAAGTGTTAATACGATGGCAGGACATCATCAACACTTGATTAAAAAAAAAAGAAAAACAATAACAATAATTTGTGAAGATGCACATGTAAGCGCTGCATGATACTAAGACAAATATATCTTGCTGCCAATTCCCCTTGGTGTTTTCAGTTTGTGTAGGAGCACTTTTGGAATATGCAGCCTATACTTCAAGCCCAACATTTTGCACATAATCAAAGATCTTGGAAGAAGCGAAAAGCATATGATTCAGAACGTATGAGTAACAAGAAATCGTCTGTAAATGGAAAAATACACTGATGAACTTCAAGACTGTTGGTTATCATCCAGAAGGTCCAAGAGAGACAGCTGGTCATGTAGTGGGTACAACTGTTGCTTTTAAATCCAAAAGTTGCGGGTTTAAGTCTCACCTCCAAATGCAGTACCCTTGAGTAAGGTAGTTACCATGAAGTGCTCCAGGAAAACTACTTGCTGTATAAATGAGTAAATAACCGTTCATAGCTTGACACTACTAGTCACCCTGGAGAAAAGTATCAGCTAAATGAACAAACTCAAGAAAAAAACGAGACTTCCTTATAAATTCAGAAGCATAGAATCTGTCTAACAAGTATTTTGGGCAAGATAAGCATTACTGACGTGCAACAAAAAGACTAAATCAGTAATTAAAACATAAAGGGATGAGGACCCAGCCTGAGCTGGCAGGAGATCCAGCGGGTGGGTGGCTTTTGGAGGATTTCACACAATCAGCTGGGCTGAATCTGAAGGAAGAACAGCTGAGCTGTGCGTCAGGGTTCACGTGACACACAACACCCACCTACCGTGGTGTACGGCAAACGACTCTCAGGGATATCAAAATGAGTCCAAGTATTTCAGCGTTCGATGGAGCATGTTTCAGAGAAAAGCGGTTCACCTTGAACACAAAGCACCTCATTTCACAAACGTAGCCATGTAGTTTGGTGTAACTCAGGGGAGTATGTTGTGCCATTAGATGCACACACCTTTCCTACTCAGGATACCTGATTTTACAGCTCCATTCTTGAATGTTCTAACTTTTTAAATGAATTAAAAAAGATTCTGGGCTGTTTAATACATTTTCACTGACACTCAGTATCCAGTTTAGCTCTTGGTCAAAGTAGCTGTTTATACTGTGAGGGATTTGAGATTGGAGCTGAGTGTTGCCCTAGTTTTTGGGAGTACAAAAGGAAGGGAAAAGCGTGGGTCTGCGAAAATGTGATAATGAAGAGAGCTAATTTCGAAATGACGAACGAGCCGATGACCCTGCCTCTGAAGCGATTCTGTCCAGAGATTCTCCCCGCCGTGTTTTTAAGTGGACATGTCAAAATTTGTTGCTGAAGGCTCCGGAAGACCTGCTGCTGCGAACCTAGAAGAACGATCATTTTAATTAAGAGCCAGGGTGTGGGCAAACATGCTTTGAGGAAGACACCAAAGGCAGTGAGTGGCTGCCCTTCTCCTTCAGTGCCATCAGGTCCAGGAACCCAGGCAGTCACGTTGCCTCACATGTGCGAGTTGCTCTCAACAGCACAGTGCAGAAGCACACGAGGGAAATCGAGTGTCCTTTTCTGAACAAGAAAGCCGTTAGCTCCCAGCGGAGGTCCCATGACACATGATCTTGAAAAGCATGCAAATCCACTCATTGTCAGGTGTGTAAGCCTTAAACACAGCACTCCATCCTATCCATACACCCTGTTACATTGACCCACTAGCTGATGCAGTTGTCTGCAGCAACTTATAAGTATTCATCCATTTGTACAGCTGGGCAATTTTTAAGCAGTGATTTAGAGTACATACTCACTCAGGGGTACTACAACTGCAGGGAGGAATCAAACCTGTGATCTTAGGGTCCAAAGGCAGCAGCTCTAACCACTACACCATCAGCTGTCTCAGATGGACTTGCTTTCCTTGTTGTCCTCAGTTTGGGACGCTGCTTGTCTAGAGACCCCTGCTGCTGCTGCCGTGACTCACCAGCTGTGGCTAGCTCTGAACTCTGTGATGAACCGCCCTTAGCCCAGGCCTCCTTCTTCACTACCACTTCATTTTCTTTCCTTGGTGAAGTTCCCTCTTTTGTACTGCAGGATCGTCGGGCGCGGTCTCCCCATCGTGCGCTGATTGTGTGGACCCCAGTTGCCGTCTGCTATAGATCTGTGGCCTGATTCTGGGGGAGCGATGGCCGGTTGCCATGGCTGCGACCTTCTGCCGCGTCTCTTTTGACGACCATGTGCAATATTGTTCCTATAAAAGGAACTGCAGAAGCTGCTCACTGCAGGCATTGCCTGAAAATGCCCAGGTACACATTTCTAGGGTTTGTCGCTTTCGAAATTTCCATGTTTTTGCATGTTTGACTACATGGGTTTTAGAAGAGGCATGAGCTTGGCCTAATTTTAGACAACTTTCGGCTTGGATGTGGAAAGCAAAGGATTGCTGTCCATTCTAAAGGCACGTGTTCCAGACACACTCTCTGGAACAACTGAGGAATAGTTCAAGTGCTGCGGAGCAAAATACCTCTTCCAACCTGGGGAAGGAACCCAGAGGCATCTTTTTGAAAGACATAATCACATGCGGGTGCTTGCAGGAGGGGGACTCGTCATCCGAGAGCCTTCCCTAGCTACTCATAAGTGCTTCCTGTCTCCCTGAAGACACAGATGTGTACGAGTCAGAAAGTCTGCAGGAAGTGGAGAAAAAAATTGAACATGACAATTGGCAATGGAAGAAGAGAAGAGGGAAGAATGGATTTTAAGGATCTAGCTGAAAGCAAGGAGATTACAGAGGAGGGGGAAATGGGTTGGAGAGGTGAAATAGGGTGACCAGAAGGATATGGGTCCCTTGTGTATGCAGAGGAGAATGACATGAGGCTTCAGTAAACGGGCTGGATAGGGTAACGCTGATTTAATTTCCAAAAAGCGATTATGGAGAAAATGGTTGAAATATTAGGTTGCAGAAGGCTATGGATGAAAATACTAATACAAAATGGATTTTTCCCCTATTTGCTAATAACGCTTTCTATTTTTTTTTTCTTTTTTGCTACGGCATAATACAATTGACATCCACCTTGAAAATGAGAGGCAGAAGACGTGGGTTGCATCTGAAACGAGACGCAAAGCTGAGCTCTGGTCCATTAAAATGAAAACAGGACTAATGCACTTCCACGGAGGGTAATTTGCTGTAAAAACAGACAGTCATGACAGCACAGCATATCCATATCAGTGCTCCACCGGTGTTCGCCATATAAATTCCTCCCGGATTCCTGTATTTTCATTTTAGCATCATGTAAATGTTTCACAAACGAGGACTGCAGCATGCGTGGGGGTGCGGTTGGCTCAAGATTGTGATCCTCACATTATTATTATTATTATTATATTATTAATAATAATAATTTTAAAAATATTATTATTGTTAACTTGCTTATCAACCTCAACTTGCTTATTACCTCTTTACAGCCCTGTTTACAACAGGATATTTCATAAAGCAATGCAGTTAAGCACCATGTTTCACAGAAGGTCTCAGCTGAGCTGCAGAAGTTTTGCATTGCAAAAGAGAAGGCAGACAAGAAGAAAAGCAGCTTCGAGCAGCTTCGATCGAGTCTCGAGTTGTTTCCACCCATCACTGTGACAAAAGGCTGCATCTGTACCGGACGTGTGATCTGCGTCTTACTGTGGGACCTCGGATTGTCTGCTTTGCACCAGGTGACGGGCTGGGACAGTCCCACTACGTGCCCCACCTCCTGTCCCCTGTAGAAGAGCAATGCAAAACAGCCTCCAGATACACTTCAACCTTTCTCACAGGAGGGCAGTGGCCGCCCAGGCTGCCCTGAGGAGAACCCTCGGCAGTTAAAGAACCCCATTTATCTGTTTATATCCCGAAAGGTGAGATGGAAAGAGCGTGGATGGCTGCCATGAAAGCAAATCAGTAAAAATGAGCAGGGCCCTCGGTGCTGGGGAGGGAAGCTGCATTGGAGCTGCTTGATAGTCTGGATGGGAGCGTCTAATCGGGCCCCAGGCACATCCCAGGCCCCGCGGTGGAGCATGCCGCAGGAGAGCCGCAGGGAGCCTGGGAGAAGATGCAGTCTGTACTGCCCTATACTGCAGCAAGGGCGCGAATGCCATACCCTTCCTCCAACTCCCCCCACTTGAGAAAATGGCTAAGGGCTGGTAGTTAAAAACATATAGTAATAAAAAAAAAACCTCTCTGCTGATGCCAATCTCACAATCGCTGTAGATGGGACAATCTGACCTGGTGAACGACCCCTAAAGAGAACATCCTCGATGCCCTTCTCTTTAAAGTCACACACACACGCACGCACAGGCACATACACAGACCCATGTGCTCGTCCACACACACTCACACAGAGAGGAGACAGCGTGAGATTTAGTCACAACACAGAAGAGTGTCAGTGAGGAAAGAAAGGCCTTTTATGCGCTGTGTTGTTCTGCACCCAACAGCCCCCCGATGATTGAGATTGCAATCACGCAACCCATTCCTGCTCTGTGCTCCCTCACACACAAATGGAGATAGATGGAAAATGTATCTCGCAAAATATCTCTCCTGTTGAATTAATTCGCTTTGCTCTCTGCAGGTGACCTAGGTATAATTTGGAGCCAAGAATAAAACCTCACACTTACCCCAGCACCCGAAACAGCACCACCTTTGAAAATATGCAGAGTACGGAGAAAAATGGATAATTCACTTCACACATACTAATACTAATATAACGCTACAAAAATAACCATCTGCTGTTAATCTTTCTGTCCCTCACAACTCTCACTAGGAGTCTACAAATCTGCGCTGCGCAGAGCTGCAACGGCCAGTGCTACTGTAGTCTTGGTGAATTATGACAGTTGTACTCAACACAAAAGTGTGTTTTTTTTTGGAAAATAAATGAAAATCACGTAAAAAGACAATTAGCCCCAAGACTGTTGTTTGCATAACTGTTAAAGCCATATTACATGGCCTATTTATGCAGCATATTTATACCTACCTCATCTTCCATTAATAAGCTGTTCCATGCTTTCAGGTTTCCATGCGACAGGTCTATATTTATTTGGTGTCGCATTATGCAACAAACCCCAAATCCTAGAAACTAGTAAGAAATTAAATATCCACAGAAATACAACTGCATTTTTCCCCAAAAGCCAAATCCATTTACAGAGAAAAGCTGTTGAACATTGTAAACTATGCTCGCCGTCCTGCATTGGGCGATACCAAAAACCAAGGCACTAACTCAGCTAAGTGGGACCCTTTTTATGTCTGATTGACATAAACATAAAAGAGAAAAGTTAATAAATAATAAGAAATTTAGTTTAGCAAATGTCTGCTGCACTGGAGGTCAGAATCCCTGAAGACTTGTTCGGAGGGAACATATTCACTCTATTTCAGTATCAGTAACGCACAGGTCTAAAACCAGATTTTATTGGAAAAAAAGAAGATATGGATTATACAAAGCCCCTAGTGTCACATGAATTGATAGGAGAATGTTTTAATGTCTGCCATTATTTGTCTCTTTTTGGCAGATGTGACTATCAGTACGTTCCTTTCATTTTTACCCCTGTTACGCACAACATTTCAAAGAAACGAATATCATATCCCCAGTGGCAGGTCATGCCATGGTGATAAAAAGAGCAACAGGCCATGCTGATCTTCAGGCACGGTGCAAATATTACACCTTGGTGCACTCAGGACTGGACATACTTGCAGGAAATCAAAGGAGCCAAAACTACACGTCCACATTTGACTTCTAAGTCTGACCGTTTGTTGGCAGAACTGCTGTAGTATGAGGACCTTCTAGGCAGCTGGAAGCTGTCAGTAGCACTTCACTGCTGTTCCCTTGCTGGCACTGGGAAATAAAAACTTGCACATTTCCCACGGACAAAGGACAGTGGTTTTTCACTGCATTCTGATGGAATCGTGTTCGGTGTCACTCTGCTTCGGCGTGGGTAAGCAGCTCCAAAAGGCGGCATTGGGAGATGCCGGCTACAACACATCACACTATTCTCCGGGGAGCAACCTGAACATTTCTGTACGCTCGCCTTGTCAGTTTTTCAAAGTTGGAAATGTGGAGCTCTACAGCAGCAGAGCAGCGTTTGCCAACACTCATATTATGTCTGGAACTGCATTTTTAGAGAGGGGAAAAAGGTCAAATGCAAGAATAAAGACGAGTGGTTTTGCCATTTACTTTAGGAACATGGGCATAAACAATGTAGCTCAATGACTCAATTTGAAGAAAACAGTGAAAAGGTCAAGGTCAGTATCCCAAGAAGCACTACATTTACTCTTTTGGCCAACGCGTTTCACGGAAACAACTTACCTGTTCTAAAGCTACCTACAGATATAGTTACCTGTTCATACAGGTGGGTAGTTGAGTCCCTTACTCATGGGTCCTACACTAGCAGGCAGGATTTAAATCTATACGTTTACTTTCAATGAGCATTTTCTTATCCAAACACAGCAACCGCAGCCACTACAGCACCAACTGCCCTAAACTCGTACCGGACCCTTAGACTCAGCAGAGCAAATGTGAAGAGATATTAATTTCTTTGTTTCATGAGAGTATGGCATCAGCAAATCGTTGAGCCTCCATGCTGAAAGTAAGGCATCAGATGTGCAAAGCACTGCAGGCTTTATGAGACCAATACGGATGATGCAGTGGGCTAAAAACCTCTCACTATGTCAAAATCTCATGTGACTCCCAGAAGCCTGGTTCTTACTGAGCACTGTCCCTGGAGGCCTGCTATCAGAATCAGAGCAGGGCCCTGTGACGTGAGAAATAGACTGGGGAGAACCCAATTAACTCAGTAGATAGTGAGTTATCCCCTTTAATCTTGCATTCTGAGTGCTTCTCTGTGTTAAGTCCATATAGCGCACTCTTCATGACCAGCCTCTCAAAGGTGCCCACGCGTGCCTGCGGCTCCTGAAAGAGCAGCAATTGTTCCAGGTCTTTAAAGTCATTTAAAACTTGCAATTTGCAAGGTGCACTGCGACACCCTTCCCTCCGTTCCTTCCCTAATTCTTCTCCTTCCAGCTGCCTCCCAGAACCATCCGCTCGGGGAAAGTAAACCAACACTGGGTATAGGGTGCCACATTCAACATAAACCATAACCGCACAAACCACAACGCATGCGGCTTAATTTCCACTGGGAAAGAAGCTCTCAATCACTGGATAAGGAGATGTGATGAAATGGAAGCATTAGGCACAGCTGGAGAGCTTGTGGTTTGAAACGTCTAGCGATGCTATGTAAACTTCTAGCTTTGTTTCTCGAAAGAATGAACATGTTGTACTAACACATTCTACTACAAGCCACAACAGCTCAACAAGTAGAGAATGAGAAGACACAGAAGAAGTGATGCCGTCTACTAGCAGAATCTGCAATTAAATCAGGGTCAGTATCAGCGTATTAATGTTGTCATTCTAAACCGAATGTTCACAGTGTTCCGACATTGAAACTGTTATAGTTATAGTTGGAATCGTGGCAGCGCCTGTCACAGCTGTTTCATTGCGCTGTGTTTCAGCTCTTGGCGAATATGATGACGTAGTTTAATAACAAAAGGTGGCCAGAAGCATTCCAGGCATTTCCATCACTCAGGCTAAACACATATCCCAGCTCCTGTGGCTGTATTGGCGTATTTCACAAGGCCCCCCAGGACCCAGGGCTGCTTTTTTGCATGCTGCTTATTATGCTTCTGAGGAGAAGTGTGTTTGTTTGCGTGGGTCAAATCGTCAGCAGACAGGCCCAGGGGCGTGCAACCGGAGTGTGGAGATCGGAAGCCTGATCCAGCACGGGGAGCCCATTTCATGCACGCAAGTGCTTAAAAGGTGAGACACCTGCTGAGGGACGAGGAGCGGCATGGTAGTCGTGGTCTCCATGGGGTGACCTGGACTGGGATGACAGGTGGCAATTTGGATGCATTTCTTTAACGCTCAATTAAAGTGTTCAAGTGCACTGCTTGCAAAACAAGGGTAGATCAAGAAGTGGTTTGACTTTCTCTCGCTCTCTGCAAAGGGATGTTCAGAAGTATGGTAGGGCGTCGGGTAGTCAGTCGGCTTAATGGCATATTGCAGAGTGCATCTAATTGCAGAGTGAAATGGCACAGCTAAATGAACTCTCAGAGCAAATTTTTTCAAGGTAAGTTCTCAAAAAGCTGTAAAATCTCAGAGCAAGGTTTTTCATGTGGACATTCTGGCAACGGAAGTGGGAGTAATGAAATGAGCGGTGGCCTTCGAGGATATGTCTTTCAGTTGAGAGAGTTGACTTTAAGTAATCCAAGCATGCAGCATCTCATTGAGCCACCAGTACATGAGGTACTTTTCTGAGACCAGTCAACTGCAATAGAATGTAATATAAGTGCTACATCAAATTTGGACTACAGGGGACTGTATTATGGACTGACATCTTTAGAGCTTGTGCCTGGTCTATAACTCTCACACACTGGTTCTCCCGTTGCTGAGCATTTGGGAGTACACTCTGTATATTGGGTTAGGATCGGTAGAAAGCACAGATAAAGCGATAATAAACAGAAACTGCTCTGTAGCAGCTGGTAGTGTAGTGGTTAGAGCTGCTGCCTTTGGACTCACAGGTTCAAATCCCACGCAGGTATTAGTACCCCTGAGCAAGGTACTTACCCTAAATTACTCCACTAAAATTACCCAGCTGTATAAATGGGCAAGTAGCTCAACATTGTTAGCTGTTATGGAGAAAAGCATCAGCCCAATAAATAGAACACTTCCATTCATCAGATATCAAAAACTGCTGGTCCACCTTATAGTTGAGGAGGCCCCTCAATCTATCCTGCAAGTGTGAGGCAGGGTACAACTTGGATGAGATGCAAGTTAATTGCAGTGTAACACTTCTATCATTTTATATTAACCCTTGAACTATATTATATTAAAACTTATTTAAAATACTTGAACATAACATGTCATCTCTACAATCTCATATTCGGTCCTGATTACCGATGGAGTCGTCCCATAATCACTAGCAATGATCTTCATCTTCAAGCCATTTTCAAATTTCTTTACCATGCACACCATCAATAAAACCTAATAATATGGATTCATCTTAATTGATCTATGGGTAAGGCTCTATAAAATCATGAATTTAGCAATGATAAATAATTATTTGTGAGACTTTTTAATTTTAATTTTTAAGATACATTAAAATGAAACAAAATAAAGTCACTGAAGATAGGAATACCCCCAACACCTATTCAATAGCGAAAGTTAACCGATTCATGTCATAACCATGTAACATTTGTCACCAGCACTCAGGAACAGCAAACATGACTTGTGAGTCGAATCAAAGAGGTACCACACTCTTATTCAGAGTGTGTTTAACTGCAAACTAATGGCTAGCTGCAGAAATGCAGGCTGATTTTAGTTAGCAACACACATTTCTAGAACAAGATCTGTGAAGGTCGAAACTAAATCAATAAACTGGAAAGTGTTCATATCTTCAAATATTTGTAACTTGAATCTTTGGAGCACAAATAGCCAGTGTACAAGAAAACTTTCCCTAGTAGTCAGGAAAGGATAGCAGCACTTGTAGGACTGGAAGCACTAGAAACAGAGTCAAGATGGACCTCTTCAGAGAGAGGTCTACTGATGTGTCCTGCAGAGTCAAAGCTGGTTTTATTAAACCCACATTAGATAGCGTTTATTTCTAATCCGGACCCTTTCAGCAGATTTACAAGATGACGTAAGTCGTTGAGATTTTGGTCACGTTCAGAAGCTGAACCCAGACATAATGATTCCATCGAGGTTGCTTTGGCCTGCAGGAAAGTCAAGGAGAATTATGGGAAAAAAATTCTGAAAGGCAGAGCGTAATCCTTGGGGGACAAAAGGACACCTGAAGAGTCTCTGTGTAATGGAGGCAGCGGGAGCAGGGCTGTCTTTTTCGGCCGGCAGCCGAGGTCAAGTGCTCGCTAGGCCAGCTGTGGAGAACACATCTGTAGCTTTCAGAGCAGAGAGCGACCCTCCGGTGTGCAGAAGATGATAGCCGTGGACGAGCATGTCTTTTCTAGGGTTGCAAAGCACTGCTTGGACGGTCCAGAGAGACCGGGAGACGCCCGTGATGGTATATCGGCAGCTTTCCGCGATAACTCATGCCGGGACGGGCGCCTGCCGCAGACAGAGACACGAGGCAAAATTTCCATCATTACGGAAGTTTCTGTCCTCGCAATCACGGCTCTCGAGTGCGAAGCCTTTGACACATGCTACGAGCGGAGAGGAACCGCGAGCAGACATGGAGAAGTGGAGCATGAGAGCAGGGGGAGCTGGAGCGAATGACACAGCTATGTCTGCCCCAGCAGGAAAGATTAAAGCAGCAACGACACCCGAGGTTGTTTCGCTCTACAGTGCTGAAAAGACAGCAGGTGAAATAGATGACATCATCAACAGATACTTATCTGGAGATGCAACCCCCAAAAGAAAGAGTCTCGCAATGGTTTAAAGGCCAAACTGCGACACAATGCTACTGAAGTATTCATGTTAGAAGCAGCGATACAGATACTGATGTCCTCGGGTTAACAATAAAGTCAATAGAGTAAGTAGGAGTGGCTGTTGCCTGAATCAAGAGCAAGTTATCGGGTAGACTTGGGTACTTCTTTCTGATCTCGTTGGCTACCGAGCAGTTCGGAGCCTGTGGTGCGTGCTTAGCAGACCCAGAATGGAAAGAAAATTGGGATGATGTATTAGGTCTTTGGCGAGAAAGATGTTTTGCAGGCCTCTTGAAAAACTTTCAGTACGAAATGTGTCTTCAAGGCCACGATGCCAGGACTGTATCTGGTGCGCTTTCTTCTGTGTTTTTTGCGTGCGTTAGCAATTCACTGAAGCGCAGCGACACGATCGGCAATGTGACACGGTAGGAATTGTGAAATGGCAGTACGTAGTCTGAGAAAACCCGATACCGTCGATTGCCAAAATGTCGAGCGTTTCATTTGTGCTTCCGTCTGGAGGAAATTTTCAATCGAACTGCCGAAAAAACTTATTTGACGTTCTCCCAGTGCGTAAACCCCAAATCACATGTCGAAATTCTGTCACATGTAAATCAAAGCACAGAGATGCAGGGCAAGAGGGTGCCGTCGTCAGAAAGGCAGTCCAGCGAGGACGTGTTATACTTCATAGGTTCTTGATCACATGCTGATGTATCAGCCTGTGCTTGATGTACAAGTTATTAAAGCAAATTTATGGATTAATTAAATCTACCTTCAACCCCCTTGCATGAAGAGGGATTATGCTTCACCCCAAACACTTGCCAATGGGGAAATAAAAGGGATAGCCTGCCCAAACATAAGTTGTAGAAGTTATAAGCGGGTGCTTTGTGAATATTACAGCAATGTTTATAAATCCAATTTGTGGCATGTCGGGGAAAATCAATTCCCTTTATCACTTTGAAATTAGCGGATTCCAACAACAGATGGCTCTAAATGACGGCCTCAGGCCTCTCACCTCCAGCTGGCATCTCTGTTGTTCTAGACTCTCCAACTTTGCATCCACGTGGGTAGATACATTCAGCACTCGGGGGCTGATTTATGCAGGCTGTGGAAAGAAGTCTAGCAAACTGTCATGATTCCATTTTCAGCCTTTCCAGGGATGCTACCGACATGTAAAACGCGGCAGAAATGACAGGTTTAGACGAATAACATTCTACTCGAGGCCCTTCGTAGACCACAGTGCACAAGATCCCTGAACCATGATCTTACCTGAACACCAGTAGCTTGCCAACCTTCTGAATTCACCCCAGCAAACAGTTAGCCTTTGTATTCACCACGAAGATATTGTGAACATGGTCAAAACATTCAACACTGAAAGAAAGCAATAGGAATGTAGAGACCCAATGAACCTAAGCTGCCACTAGTCATAAACCTTTTCTGCTGCAACCGTTACTTCTGCTGAAGCTATTTTTTTCACCCCAAAGAAATCCATGTTAAAGCCTGTAACCTTTGCCTTAAAACTTTTCTCTGCTTTCTTCTCCACGCTAATTCTCCAGCAGTTTTTCTGCCCCCAATGTCTGACTGCAGATGGCTTAGCACAGAGCTCAGAGAAGAAGGCAGCCAACACCTGATCCATCCTCAGCTCCTTGTCTGAAGCACTCTCAAACACTAACAGTGTCCAGAACCTTCAGATTATTTGTCTGACCCTCCAGCAGAATCTATAGGACACCTACATAGCACTTCTCTTAGACCCAGTCACCCTCCTTGTCATCTTACACACGGATTACTGGAATGCCCTGCTGGCTGGCTCCCCATGTGTGCTACACAACCACTCCAATTTATTGGGAATGCAGCTGCTTGGCTGGTCTTCAGCATCTTGATATATAGGCATGTTATTTCACAACTCACATCCCTCCATTGGGAATCAACTGCCCTGGTGCCTGCCTCACATTTAATGGAACAGCCATTTGACATCTGCAGATCCATTATTGGACCTGACGTTCCTTGTCATCCCCCTTGCCTTTCAGCTCTGTGGTTGCATCTTCTGTTAAATCTCTCAGTTTTGTCTCCATCATGACAGAGGAGACAGACTTGTAAGTCACAGGTTACAGAGTCTATTCATGCTGTGTCTCATCAACTGCAACTTTCTCGTCTATTATGACATACACGCATGCTACTTACTTCGTTATGACACATGCAAGAACATTTTTTGTTATTTTAGTGGTGTTTCCTTGCGCTGTAATGGTTTACATGGCTTTGTACTATGTCGTAATTCTGAAATGAATTTTGCACACAGGAACCACAGAAAAGACTACTTTGCACCTCACAAAGAAAAATATCTGTTTACTCTCGACAGTCTATCGCTAATCATTCAGTTATTACAACACCGGGCCATATTAATCCGACAGTTGCATAAATTATTACTTTGTCTTAAAATGCAAATAAAAAAAAATGTAATTACATTTTTGGAATTGTCTATTTCTTCTGTTTTTCCCTCTCTTTCTAAACCTTTCTATTTCTTCAGGCAGTGTAGAGGAATAGATAAATCTAGGAACCACCTACAATTATTTCTAATTTTATGTGCACGTTTATGCCTAATTTGTATTTTCCTAAAAGAACAAAACTGTCATTAAAGGCCTTTTTAATATGCATTCTTCAAGAGCAGCATGATTTGACCTGGAGATGTTAACAGTATGGGAATTTAATTTAAACCTACAGAGAAAGGTTAATTATTCAATAGGAGAAATTGCTGGCTCTGTCTCACACGCTGAATTTGCCATTGTGCAGCAGCTACAACTGAGCTTTGTGTCCCCTCTACAACAATGGTTCTCAAATGGTTGGATCCTGCTAGTTTAGAAACAGGTGTGGCATTAATTACCATGAGAACGATGCAGAGTGCTGCATTTCGACAGTTTCCGTCTCCTTTTAATTATCTCTGATCTATCCTGGGGAAATACATCGCAACAATAACTGATTTCCCTTAGGAGAGATGCTTCAACTGCCATCTGCAAACAGACATCCGGCCCACAACTCGAACGACAAGATGGGACAATGTCCTCAAAGGAGAGCGCTACGTTCACACGCAGCAATGAGACCTGGAAAGCTGTCTGAAAATGTTGGAAGTAGCAGGCCATTGGGTCAACCCAATCTTCCACCCAATCTGCAACCCCATCCTTGACAGATTCCTTCGTTCATGCATTCCTCTCACTCTTCGATCCTGGGCTCAGCTGAAGAGCTTTAGGCTGAGCTGAACTGATGGATTGATCGGGATACAGTCTTCAGATGCAGTTGGAGGTAACAGATTGGACTGAGTTATAAACCTTCAAATTGAGGTCCCATGAGAGAGACTGTTGCTGTTGCTACAGTTGCTTCCATCAAAATAAAGACTGGGTAGCAGGCATTTTTTTCTCCCTAGTTAGCACCTCTCCCAACACAAGCCTTGATCGGCGAAATTGACTACGCAGTGCTAAACAGCTGTGGCTATGGAACGTGAACTGATAAACATGTATCTACAAAGAAAGCAAAAATGCCAGATTTGATGCTTACGATAACATTACGGCTCAGTGGGGTACACAGCGATCAGGCAGGCGCCACTTGTGCAGTTTGATTTTATCACGGCCGTCTCACGTGGGTACCGATGTCTTAAAAGCTACTAATTTTACATTAGATTAGCAAATAGCAAAAAAGGGCAACTGTTCTCCTGGACACCACAGGACCTTGTCTTGCATGTAATTCTGTGTTTTTATGATGTACAAAGGGTTACTCATCACCAAAGGTTGGTAACGGGAAAAAAAACGTGCAGAATCCAAAAGGAAAAGGCTTATTGGAGGACATGGCCGCGGAGACTAATTTAATCCAAGTATGCATCAAATGGACGTGTGAGCACAGCTAATGGCTTTGGGAAGCACAATAGCTGTTTAATTTGTCATCAGTGTGGTTCTCTTTCTTTCGGCTTGGTGCTCTTACCCTCCTCGTCCTCTTCTGTGCCGGTTCTCTCCGCACAAGACCCTGGATGTAGCTCTCTTACGCAGCGGCTTGATGTAATACAAAGCTCAAGTGTGTAGCCTAATGTACACAACCTATATGTACACAGCCTCGGGCCAAAGCAAGGATGGAGACTTAGAAACAGCTGGCAGAAGCAAGCCCCCGGTGTTCCGGGAAAGTAAGTTTCTCAAAGTCAAAGGTAGAGTTAGACTGCGAGAAAGGGAGACAATTCTCTCTTTTTCTTCCAGGTTGCAAGTACGTTCGTATACTTCTGGGAAAAAAAATCACTCCCTGAATACCAAACAACATTGCAGTAGACCAGGGAACAAGAAAAAAGCATAATAGCATTTCAACCCATTAAGGTCTTAAGTTTTATGGTCAGTAAATTACAGCTTAATGAGGATGGCATTGAGGTAGGTGATTAGTTGGGCTCACATCCCGAAAAGTAACCTCGAAGGATTGCGTTTTATTTCCCGCAGTTTCCGTCCTTGGCAATTTTGTCTCTGGCAGACTTTTCTTTACTGCTCTGCCTCTGCTTAATTTTCACTTAACTGGTTAAAAACAGTGCAGGAAAAAAAAGACAAGTTCTCAGCTGCCAGGTAGTGAATTATAGTGTAATGACTGAGCAGCCAATGATAAAGTTTCCGGTAAAGCCAACGACTAGTGGTCCTCTCTGTGGTGCCCTGCACTATTCATCACTGCTCAACTTACAGTACATAAAACAAACACATTCGCCCTTCATTACTTTTACAGTTCATTGGGCTAAGCAGGTCCTAGCCTTCAGTTAAAATATATTAAATATTTTAAATATATCAATCACGAAGAGTAGTAATTACAGGGCATTTTCAATTTTCAGTGCTTTAATTTGGTTTTCTCTTGTCAAGTGTCGTTCTTTTCCCGTGTCATTATTCTAGACACACTGCTCCTGTAGCTATTTTTTCTTTTCTTCTATGACATAAAATGGAACAAAAAATTTTAATACCTTGATTTAATTATTTCGAATGGGCGTTCATGAGTTGACTACTTATCTATTGTGTCTACATTTAGATTTACTCATTTAGCTGACACTTTTGTCCAAAGTGATTTACAATGTTAAGCTACTTACAAGTATTTACCCATTTATACAGCTGGGTAATTTTACTGGCAAGTATCTCGCTCAAGGCCACTACAGCTGGAGGTGGGATTCAAAGCTGCAACCTTTGGGTCCAAAGGCAGCAGCACTAACCATTACGCTAAAAGCTATCCCATAAATATTACATAAATATTCCTATTTCATTAGCAGGGCTGCTCCTTAATGAAGACCAGTAGAGTTGACAGGCTCTTTCTTGGTTCCAATGTCTGCTTTAAATATTCCCTTTGGTCAATATACTGTCACAGTAGACCACTTTTAATCTGTCATAAAATCAGAAATGTCTTCATTTTGACTAGATTTTCTTGCACTGAGCATTTTCCCTCATTTATTTTCTTGACTGTCCATGTGTCTGTGGTTTGGTACAGCTGTCCACTTTATTTAAGGAAAAATGTACCTTAAAGAGTACTAGGGATCTTTTCATTCTTTTTCAAGTGTGTTCTTGTTGCTTAATGTCTTGCAAATTAAAATAACTGTAAAATTCCTGCTGAGACAGTGACACAGAAAATATGATGCAAGCTGCGGTCTTTGGCATCGCATTTTTGGAACTCTCGAGTGCTGAGTTTTTGAAAAGATCTGCCAGCAGTCCTTGTTTGATGCCTTCAACTGCATGCATTGGCACAAAAGTCATCTTCGAGTAAAACGGAGGCACAAATGAGTTCTGCTTTCATTTTCTTGCAGAATTAAATAATATTGCTAAGGACCAGATGGAGTCTTTTCTGGGGGCTAATGGTTTGCCTTACGTACAACACTATGTTATGTGTTTGTGTAAATGGCAGTCGTGTTGCACGTACACCCTGCTAATGAATGAAGATAGCTGGGAAATGAGCCTGGCCTCAGAAAGACAAAAACATTAAGTGTGTATACGTTTTTAAAGCCAAAACTCTTTATGTTTCCAAATATGAAATAAAACACTTGAAAGTACTATATAATTAACCCCTTATAGGGTATATCCCGTGAAAGCTTACGTGAGCCGAGGTTTATTCGACAGAACAAAAGTTCTGTGTGCCGTCGGTACGTGTTGCACGAAAAAATGAATGATTTATGTTTTCCAGTACAAAGTGCTTATAGCTCGGCCATGACATTCAGGTGGATGAAGCACGGTATGAAGAGATGCAATGACCACTCCCAGTGCCTGTGGCCTCGGAGACTCTCTACGTGCCACAGGGTGCACCATGTTCTCCCAGCTCTGGGAAGCTCCACAGACCTGTTGTCTCTACGCACTGTACACACTTGTACACACTGCACTACATAAACGCATCAGCCACAGCTGCCTCCCTGGGCCAGCCTTCCCAGTATTCCTCTGTGTTCGTGCAGTGTTTGCACAGGGAACCCCATGATCCTTAATGGACTGGCGAAACGCAGTGCACCATTTAGTCACTGTAAATAAGGCAGAAAATTTGTAAAACATGCAATAAATGCAAAAATATATCTCAGTCTCCTCTAGATGTTTTCCAGCATACAAATTTGCAGCTAAGACAAGGTGGTCACGTCACTGCATGTGATTGTTGGTGCAGCGCCACCTCCCATCTTGTATTTTACTGCTGTGTGCTGTGTGTTGTGTGTGTGTATTCTGTACAGTGTGATGGATTTGTTTTTGGAATTATTTGTCTAAACCTGTGATTGAGCAAACGCCAGTGGATTTTCGGTAAGATGGTCCCCCACACGCATGTGCTGAAAACTGCCTTTGAGCAGCATGACGTTGTAGAGCCTCCCACCGATGGCGCCGAAAGTCCACGAGTGAATGATTAAAAACGGCCTTCTCCCTCCAAAATAAAACTTGCATGATATCAGGTACAGATCTATATGACATCTCCATAACAGACGCTCAGCAGGTCTTTCAGGGACAGTCTCTGGAGCATCGCCCCTTCAGATAGAGCCGACAAAGGAAGCAGTTCGCACAAGAAAAAGGCTGCTGCTCACTGAGCTATAACCTCAAAACCTCACATCACAGGGTCCTGGCGGATAGCGCTGCCACCTTTCCTTGACTCTAGAGAGCTTCTATCGCCATCTAATCTATACGACACAGTGTGAGGGTAACCTTGATCTGTGAGTCCTATTGTTCGGTGATGAGAATGCTCGCCGCCATACCCCTCTCATCCCTGCACCTCCTCCCACTCTTCCCCAGCTCAAATTAATTGCCCAGTCACTGATGACTCATAATAAGGGAAAACAATGAATGCGGAGAGAACCCAAAAGACGAGCCTAGCATCAGTGATTTAGGGTGGCCGCTTGGGTGACGTGGTGGAACAGGGAGTAGTGTTGCTGTTTCACAGCGCTTGGGGTGGTGCAAGAGGATGTGGGTTTGATCGCTGCTCAATTGGTGTGGCGTTTGCATGTTCTCCTTGTATGTGTCTGTGTTACTTAGTGTATCCTGTGTTGTAAATCATCTTGGGTGAACAAGGTGTGGGATGGTAACACTACATAGTTTCCATAGGAAGTTGTTTTGGAGAAAAGCATCTGCTTAATGAATAGGGCAGCTGGGGGCAGCTGGTAGTGGTTAGGGCTGTTAACTTCGGAACCAAAGGTCTGGGGGTCAAGTCTCACCTCCAGCTGTAGTACTCTTGAGCAAGGTGCTTACTCTAAATTGCTCCAGTAAAACTACCCAGCTGTGTAAATTGGCGGATAATTGTAAGTCGGTTTGGAGAAAGCGTCAAATAAATGTAAATAGGTGTAAACGGCCCTGCTGCCAATGGACTCGACACAACAGACATTATATTTCTTGCAGAAGTACCACTGATATGCGTGCTCTCCGCCTCTGTTTGACCTTGCTCTCAGTCCATTTAACACATGGTGGTGGTGGTGTTCCCTCTGTGCTCTTGATGACAGAGGTGCCAATTGCTATTCGGCACAAGGAATGCTGCACAGGAGCCCAAATGTGAGCCTTGGTCAGAATACCTTAACAGAATACTGAAATGTGGTCAATCATTATAAATTCTATTATTAAAATGTATATCTTTCATTGATTACTAGCACTATTTAGT